>NW_005369027.1:1446193-1457230 GCF_000412655.1 Myotis brandtii | reverse complement strand
GGGGGGGAGGGGAGAGGAAATATGAAAAAAAAAATAGCCATAGAAGAAAGGAATTTTGTTGGAGAAAACGGTGTTTTTGTTTTTGTTTTGTTTTGGTAGCTGTAATACTGGAGGTTTTTGGTAAATTTTCACTTTACATACACTACTGATAATTATGTGGTTCTACATAGGTTCTGGAAGCAGAGAGTGTAGTGACTGGTGCAAGGGTAAGGCAGGTAAGATTTCAGAGGAAAGACACACCAGATGTGACACAGCATCATGGTC
Source organism: Myotis brandtii (assembly GCF_000412655.1). Lineage (NCBI taxonomy): Eukaryota > Metazoa > Chordata > Mammalia > Chiroptera > Vespertilionidae > Myotis > Myotis brandtii. The sequence goes on along the minus strand of NW_005369027.1, from coordinate 1,456,966 downwards.
CTGAGACCCTGAATTTTACAGGGTCGATCTCTCGACGGTAGGTTTCCTGGGCTCCTATCATCTCTGCTTTACCACTTTTCACTCTCAGTCATCTCAGCCTTCAGCTTTAATTAGATGGCCAGGGCCCTTATTTTGGAAAGGGGCTAGAGAAATGCAAATCTAACTTATTCAAAGCTTCCTGACAGCCACGTTTGCAGATCTCTAGGCAAAGTATGCGTCTGGCCTTTTTCAACGAAGTATTTTCAGTAACAAGTTGTCAGTGAGGTCAGTGACTAGTGGTTCAGGATTAGATACCACCCACCCCGGCTTGTAACCTCCCCTTTCTTTCTTATCCTGGGTGAATGCCGCTCAGCTAAAGTGACTGCCCCACTGCCACTGGCTCTCCACTTGTTGCTTTGCAACTCGGTGACTAACCAAGACGTCTTTTTATTCGCTCCCCCCCTCAAAGCTCTTTTTGGATAATTTCCTAGAAGAGCCCAATTTTAAACACATCTACTTGATAGGAAGCGACAGAAAGGTAAGTGTCACGTTTGTAAGGAGAAGAGCTGGACCTCAGTGCGTTCTTGGTTCTGCGTTGGATTGCTCTGCGTTAGTTAAAATGCGGGATTTCCTTCTGAATGAAAGGACGTCACATTCTTCTCTAAAACGGGGATGCTGTGAGTCGTTCTGGTGAGAAATGTAGGCTTTCACGCTAATTTTAAAGTTATAAATAACGTTCAACCCAGTGCCAGGGGAAGCTGGCAGCCAATGTCGTGCTTTGCATTCAGAGAGTTTCTGGCTATAAAAAGCCCGTTGCGATACCACGCAGGAGAAGATAAGATGTGGCCTGGATGCTTCTGCTTTGCCATGGAGCTGGGGCAAAAGAAAATGTGTGAAGGGGTTTTACTTTTAACCAAAAAAGCTTGTTCACAGCGAATGGGAGCTTTTCCAGATGACAGAGTGGCAAAAGCATTAGTGCTTGAATTTAACGTTTGTCTTCTATCTTTGTGTTATAATAGGCAGTAGTATCAGGAGGCTAAGGAATCTCGCAGAACTGTTCTACCACCATGTATAACCAAGTGAAAATCACAGTATATAAGGCGAACGTGGGCTGTGATATACCATCAGTAATGTGAAGAGCGGGTCACAGTCGGGTCTGCGGGACTGTGAGCCGCTGCTCTCGGTTGCCCTGAGGCCAGAACTGGAAGGAATGAGTTCAGATGGAAATCAGGAGGAATTTAGGTTAGGCCTCAGGAAGCTCGTTGACTGTAGAGCAGCGGTTCTCAACCTGTGGGTCGCGACCCCTTTGGGGGGGTCGAACGACCCTTTCACAGGGGTCACCTAAATGCATCCTGCATATCAGATATTTACATTACGATTCATAACAGTAGCAAAATTACAGTTATGAAGTAGCAACAAAAATAATTTTATGGTTGGGGGTCACCACAACATGAGGAACTGTATTAAAGGGTCGTGGCATTAGGAAGGTTGAGAACCACTGCTGTAGAGGTTTTGAGTCCCTGATAAGACACCATGAGGAGAGACTGTTGCAACGTCTCTGAAGATCCATGAGATCCAATGATTTGCTTACGTGGGAAAATTAGGATTTCAAATTACTAGTAGTCTTGGTTCTGGGTTGTGGCTAGCTTATTTAGGCAGATGGAAAGGTCAACATATTGAGAATACTTGTAATTTGGAATATGAAGGATCAGCAGTCAAATTTGAATGGCACATTTGGATGCGCTATTAAAATGTCATTACCCACGATAAAAACATTAACACAGTAGTAGCACAGGACATATTGGTTAAATGGGGAAACCCACAATATAAAGAGTATGGACACAGCTATTCCCATTTGTTACCTCCTACATAGAGCCAGTCTGCTTTCTTATTTGAGTAACATATTGGACTTTTTATAGTAAAGCTTCCTTTGGTTTCATTATAATAGTAATATATATTCATTGTATGAAATGTAAAAGCACAGAAAAAATGATCTGTAATTTTATTGATGTATTTCCTTCCAGTCTTTTTTCTCTGCATGGCTTTAAAGTGAATTGCAATAATACTGTAGATAAAATTTGGAACCATGCTTTTTCATTTAACCGTATGCCAAAAATTTTTCCAAATAATATCTATTCTACATAGATATTATTTTAGGTTGCTGTGTAACATTATTCCAAGTAAATAGATATAATTTTATTAATCATTGCCAAACATCTACATGCTGTGTTAAATATCTTTGTGTGTGTGTATATTTATTTATGTTAAAAATAATTTCCTTAAGCTCTATTCTTAAGTGTGGACTTGAATTAGAGAGCATTAGAGTTGAAGACAAATGTTGTGATTTTTAAGGATTTTTTTTAAGGCATTGTAAAATTCCTTGTCTACCAACTGAAATACTTATTGAGTGTCTCTCATATGCAAAACGTTTTTGTGAGGCACAGGCACACAGATAGGAACACACTAAGTGTTTGGAAGGACAGAATCCCTTCTATTTACAAAATTTCAACTTATCAACTTTCACAGATATCAATAAGGCTGTGTGTGTCAGAGTTGAAATCCTTCACCTTGTGTCTGAAACCAACAGATAGTATTATTATTATTTTTAAATATGCTTTAAAAATTCATTTCAGAGAGGAAGGGAGAAGGATAGAGAGAGAGAAAGAAACATCAGTGATGAGAGAGGAACATTATTGGCTGCCTTCTGTATGCCCCCCCCCTCCCCCAGGGGATTGAGTCTGCAACCCGGGCATGTACCCTGACCTGGAACTGAACAGTGATCTCCTGGTTCATAGCTCAACGCTCATTCACTGAGCCACACCAGCTGGGCCCAACAGATAGTATTGTTGACTATTTATATTACTGTGGACTTTAGAACAATAAAATTTATAACTTGTTAGAGCACCATGTATATATCATTCTGATTTATATGAATTTTATGATCCAACTGTGACAAAGAAAAAGCAGAATTAGGAAGGATACACACTTTATAATAAAAGTTTGGGGAAATTAGAAGTATTTGGAGAAAATCTGTAGGTAGCACAGTGGAAAGGAAGGAGAGGGCGCACACAAGAGCATGGCTAGAGTGGGAGTCATGGAAGATACAAAGTTTTAAGTTTGTTGTTGTTTAATTTGGGAGCTATGGTTATAGAAATAGAATATATCAAAGGGAAAACACTAAGGGATTGGTGATCAATATTTGATTTTTTGGAGATGGTGGCTGGTTCACAGAAATCAAAGTGGAGAGAGTAGAGAGATCAGTATTACTTGGTGGGAGGTGAGTTGAGGAATAGGGTTGTGAATTCTTTTTTTTTCTCGTTAATACTCATCTGAGGATATTTTCTCCTTTAATTTTTTGAGAGAATGGAAGGGAGGGAGGAGAGAGAGAGAAAGAAACATCGATGTAGGAGAGACACAGTGATTGCCTCCCCCATGCTGACTGGGGCCAGGGATTGAACCCAAGACCCTCAGTGCGTGAGCTGACACTCTAACCACTGAGCAACACTGGCCAGGGCTGGTTGTGAATTCTTAAAGAATATATTCTGCCTGTATTAATTTTTTTTTTAAATTGTGGAGTTTTACTTTTCAGTGATACTTAGAGGTCATAGCTATGAAAGGATGGGTGTTCTCTTTTCTGTTTACTATGAATGTCTGTTTGCATGTTTCTATTTTTTTTTAATAGAAGCGATTCATATTTAAGAAGAGAAGTTGGCAGCCCAATCTTGCCTGAAGAGAAACCATGTGCTTTCTAATGAAGACTTAAAAATAGTGTTTATTTATGGATCATTGGCTCATGGGAATGTTAGTCTAGAGACTCAAAAAGCAGTTTTGTGTGGATACTGGATTTTCAGTGACATGGTGCTGGGGAAGTGGAGCTCCTGAGTTTAGCCAACTTGCAAATCTAATGGAAAGTGACAGATAACTGAGAATACAGAATTTAAAAAAGTGAACAGGACTATTAGCCGTTGCATCTGATTTTCACGTGCTTTAATGACTGTTTTTAACTACATATTGCTGCCTGGGACAGACATAGCCAGTAATCTGCTACCAACTGAATCACTAACTTCCAGGTTCTGAGGAGTGACTGAGTTCCTATGTACAAAATTATAAATTTAGATCAAATTTATTTGGCATCCCTGCTCCCCCACCTCTTTTTCCTGCCTTTCATGGTCCTAACCAGTTAGTGATGCTTCAGGTCTCCCTTTCATGGGGAAATCGAGGCAGAAGGCAATGATTAGCTCAAAGCAAGGCCCTCAAGGAGTGGAACTTGAGCACTTTAGGCCCCACTTGATATTAGCGCTTTTCCAAATGTGATCAGCATTTCCCGATCTAATTAATGGTCCGTGAAAGGGCATAAAGAGTTTGTACCAGGATGTGAGTCATCTATGCCCTAAGACTTTGTAGCAAGACTGTCTAGATGAGTGAAACAGTTATCAATTTACATTATAGTGCAAGCTCTGTATCTCGTTGCAGATCTGTGCTTTGAATAGCATTACTTCAATGACACCATATAGCATTTATCTCTTCTGTTCTATTTGCATTATGAGATAGAGAATTGGGATGGAGGTGTAACGAGATAATAAGTGAATGACCAGGTCTCAGTTGATGAGGCTTCTGGAGGTGGTATCAATGCAGAGTGACCCCGGTTAGCTCACTGAGAACCCACAGAATGACTGAGAGGCAGATTGCTGAGAGGACCGCATGGACCTACTCTAGTGCTGGCTTTGGAATCACTCTCTCAGTGTAGATGACTTGGACCAGACATTATTCTTAGTGCTGGGGTAGATGCTAGGGAACCAAATAAAGCCCGGACCTCATGGCGTGTCCTGTCCAGTGTGTGTGTTTGTGGGTGGGGATGAAGGGGGATTTCTCTGTGAGTCTCTAAAAGAGGTACCAGAATCTTATTTACTTGAGGGCTGGAGCTCGTAGGTCATGGGAAGTGGAGAATTAACTTGCTTTTTTGTTAGACTCAGTAGTTCCTCTCTTCCCAGTCTGGGACAACAAAGGATCAAATAATCTGTGACAAGCTTTGCCGATTGCCTAGACAATAGCTATGCATTCTGCTCTTCTTGTTAATGTACAGAATCTACTTTAGGTGAAGAAGGAAAATGCACACCATTACACTTGTTGACCTGCATCTCGTGTCTCCTCTTCTCCCCCACGTTGGACAGTTACATTTATTTAGGACAGATTTCTAGCAATTTATGTAGCTCTACCTCATTCTTTTCAACTTCATAGTGTCTATAGCGTAATTTATTTAGTCCATTCTGTGTTAATGGATATGTTTGTTGTTTTCAGTATTTTTTGTTTTTCATGTTGCTATGCTGTAATGAATATCTTTGTTGATATCTCTTAATGCACTTTTATGAGTGTATCATTAGGATAAACTCATGGAAGTAGAATTTCTGGGGCAAAAGGAATGTTCATTTTAAAATTTAATAAGTATTGACTGTAATTGGAAATGTCCAAGCTTAAATAGTATACATGATTAAACATTGGAGAGCTATTGCCATGCATCTCTTCAAGAAGAGCGCATCCATTTATACCGCCACTAACAGTGTGTGCTGAGAGCATGTCCCGACTCTTACAGCTCTGATCAAAATGCCCTACCAAAATTCACCTTTGTCAGTCCGACAGGTGAACAAATATCACCCAGGCTGTGTTTGGTTGGTGAAGTCTGGAGAAGGAAAGGTAGGCCAGGACTGGCAGGGGTGTGAGCACATCTGTAGCGTCTGCCACAAAGGGTATACAACAAAAAGAAATCTCCCCCTTCCCTGATCCTCTTCCCATATGGCAACTGCTAACAGTTTCTGGTATAAATTTAAAAAAAATTAATGTATCAGTTCATATAAGTTTACTTCACTCTTCCTTATAGCTGCCATTTGGTTGAATGTAACCAATTTGTTGCCCCACGCTGTTATGGAATATTTTAATGTTTCATCTTGGTGAGAACTGACATTCCCCAGTGAGGTGATACAAAGTGTTAAAATATGAAATGCTTTTTTTACTCCCTCTCTCTCCTACCAAGTGTCCTTCCTCTTCTTGGTCTCTGCTGGGGAGACTTGGACCAGACATTATTCTTAGTGCTGAGCTCGGCGTGTCAGCATTTTGAAAAACCCTAACTTAACTCTGGTGCCGTGTCACATATAGAAATTTTTTGATATTTGCAACCATAGTAAAACAAAGACTTATGTTTTTGATATTTATTTTATATATTTAAATGTCATGTAACAGAGAAAAATCAACCAAAAAAATGAGTTCGTGTGTCACCTCTGACACGCGTGTCATAGGTTCGCCATCACTGCCCTAGACTTTCCTAGACCCAGAAGCTAAAGTGTGAACATCTGGTACACAAGGGCCTTCCAAGTGGTGGTGAAGTGTTTTGAATATCTCCCCTACTGCTAAGCAAATGCCATCCAATTGGATTCTGTATATTAGTATTTCTTAAGGCTTTTCCTGACCTGGTCACAGGTAAAGTCACAGGAATGAAAGAATATATGACAACTAATTAACCAGTCCCTAATTAATGCACATTTAGGTTGTTAGCTTTTTGTTACAATACTGCAATAGATACATCTTTGTACACATATTGAAATTCCTAAAAGTGGCATTGCTTAGTCTGAAAATTTGTGCATATAAACTTCCCTGGATATTGCCAGAGTGCCTTCCAGAGATTTTACCAATATACGCTCAGATCAACTGTGTATGCGACAGCTCCCATTTCTTTCTCTTGTCAAAGGAGATTTCACAAAAGATTTAAAAAATGTTTTAGTGAAACCATTTGCAATGATATTGAGATGATACTGAGAAAAAGGGGGAAGAGAACAAAATTACGTTAGTTTAGTATGAATGGCTCTTCATGTAACTATACCAAGATATCACAAGATCACTGCTCTCTTTTCTAATTAATTATATTTTGATACTGTATTAAAATTTGCTGGGGATCAACATCAAATTTACTGGTCTTAATTTTTAGTAGCGACCTTTTTGATATACGAGAAAATTGTCAGTTCCCAATGCCATGATCACTCAGAGATGCAAACAATAATTCTGTGATAATACATGCAAGTTTTTCGCTGCTCTGTAACACGGTGGCTCTCACTCAGGGCACTTCGGCTCCCCAGGGGACATTTGGCTATATCAGGAAACATGTTTGGTTGTCACACTGGGAGGCTGGTGCTACTGGTATTTGGTGGATAGAGGCCAGGGATGCTGCTAAACATCCTGCCACACACAGAACAGCCCCCCACAACAGAGTTATCCAGCCTAAAATATAATTAGTACCGAGAATGAGAAACCTTGCTGTAATAGAATGTCCCCGGAAATGGACATTGATCTAAACAGTTACACATTCCTTCCCCATCTTTTCTCCTGTTTTGTTTATCAGTTTCTTCTCAAGATTGTTGACACAGCTCTTCCATTTTGAAGACTATTCTCCTTTGTAGACAAGATGAGAAGCAAACTCAAGATAGTTTAAAAAAAACTATGAACAAATTCCTATGCACACTGCACATATCTTATTTTGAAGTAAAAATCAAAATGGGAACAAATACAATATTTGTATTTGCATGTGGCCCACGGGCGGTAGTTTGAGGACCCCTGATCTAAACAGTTAAACATTCCTTCCCCATCTTTTCTCCTGTTTTGTTTATCAGTTTCTTCTTAAGATTGTTGACACAGCTCTTCCATTTTGAAGACTAGTCTCCTTTGTAGACAAGATGAGAAGCAAACTCAAGAAATTGTCATTTTGCTTTCTGTTAGTTGTCAGCATCAAGAAATCTGCCTGGGCGTGGAGGAGGGAGGTTGTATCTTTCTTGTCCTTGCTTCCTCAAAAGCAATCTAAAAGTCTTTGTGTTGTTTTGAGTGTTTTTCACAAGTCTCTGCTCATCCTAGGTTATGTCCATCCACTCTTCCAACAGGTCAGTCAATACTGCACTCATGGGCTCCTCCTTGCCTTTGCCCTCCTCCTCCTACTCCCGTGTGTCCTTTAAAATGTCCAGCTCCTTGCGAAGCTCCTTGTATACCACACTGAGTTATGTTTGCATCTATTCTCTCCCATTTCCCCTCATTTGTGATTGCAGTAGTGGGCTTTATTTTTTTGTCCTAGTTTTCATATTAGAATGTCTGGCTCTGGGACATTCTTATATTTTCTCTGAACTGCTAAGCAATCTAAGGCACTTGTCTTACTTGGCTCTGTGTTTTCTTCCTTGGCTGTAATGAACTCTAAGGTGACATGTTCAATTTTTCCCAAGGTTCCTGTCACTTTCACTTCACTAACATATTCCTCTTTGTTGGTAAGAATTAAGCCGGGGGCAGCAGTTCCAATCTTTGCTTCTTTGCTCTCTGAATAATGAAATTGCTCATAGAGAGGCAGAAGATAAAGGAGAGGATTCCTTCAATTCAGATTTTAATTAACGTTACTGTCTTTTTTGGCATTCTGATTCTTTTATTTTTTAAATCTTTGCTAGGTATCTTTATTTTGACTTCTCACTTCAGTCAAGTATTTTATTTTATTTTATTTTATTTTATTTTATTTTATTTAGTCTTCCTATCACTTCTTTCCCAGAATTTATATGTTTGGGTGTTGCACTGAGAACACAGAGCAGATGCATTCTAAATTTTCTTTTGTCTTGCAGATAATTTCCCCGGGCATCTCTAAGACATTGTCTTCCTCTTTTATGTTATACAGTTTAAATTTTTTTTCCTATTTACTTATTTTTGGAAGGCTAGATACTTATTCAGTCCTGGTGTTTGTCATAGGTGAGATATGCATGGCCCCTTTGAGCTCCATCACTATTAACTTTGGAGTGGCAGACTCTCTCAAACCTTAAAGCAGAGGGCAAGTATCTCGCTAAATTTCTGGGCTAAGGAGGTACATATCCATTGGGGAAGCTATTTTTCTATTTCTATTATTTGTCCTGTCCTTGGAGGTGAATTTAATCCTAGATAATTGGAGGCAATTCAGGTTCATTCTTGTAAAAGAAATGCGTAAAACCTCATCTCTAGAATACCTTTCTGCTGGTGTTTTTCCTGTGTCTGCTGGACTGTTGGGGCTCTCAGAACCCAGGGCAAAATATGTATGTGATTCGCGATTCTTCCCTTGTCCCCTTTTGTCCTGTGTTGCATTTCTGGGAGCAACAATCTTCCAACTGATTGTGGTTAGAAATGCATTGCTGGGAGGTGGCCAGGAAGCATCTCTGGTATCTTATCAAGTGGGTCCAGTGCAGGAAGGGGGTGAGAGCCGGTGTCTGGTTGGCTCTGTCGGCCCCAAGCCTCGGATAGGATGTCAGGGTACGTGGATGTAAGGGGCTGGCTCTGGGGCTGCTCTAAATTTGGCACAAGGGAGTTCTAGCTCTCCCTCCCCCAATTATCCCTTTCATGAAGTAGATAAGGTAGAGTGGTCAATAAAAATATAAGACACACAATTAGGTTGAATTTTAGGTAAACAACCAATATATATATATATTAGTATGAGTATATCCCAGGGTTGTATGGGATATATTTATGCCAGAAAAATTATCTGAAATTTTAAGTTAACTGGATTGGGCACTAGGTATTTTATTTGGAGATTATAGATAAGAAAAAATTTCCCCCAGTGCTTGCAAATCATTATTGAGGTCTTTATCCTTTGTGTCTAAGATACTGATGTTATAGGGTCTTTCCTGATTTGTTAAGGATTGCCCTTCCCAGTCTTCCTTTAGCTGCTTGGCTGGTCAACACTGAGAGGACTAGAGGAATTTGTAAAGAGTCTGGGAGTCTTCAGAGAGGAATAGAATAAAGACCTAGACCAGGGGTGGGCAACCTTTTTGTGAGTGCGTGCCAAAACCAGCAAAATCTGACTCAAAATTCTTCTGCGTGCCAACCCTAATTTTTTGAGAACATGTTACGCCTACTTGATATCTCTTAAGGTGTACGTATGTGAAGAACCTTGAAGAAATAATAAAATTCATTCGAGCGACAAAAACACAGTATATGATGATGAAAAATACATTTATTTTTTAATGTAAACATGTACACTGATAGTCTGACAGAAAACTTTATGACTCCGTTTGATATTATCAGTGGGACTTTTGCTGCTGCATCACTGATGACAGAGATTTTACATCAGGTTTATATTTCGTGACCTTCAGAGATATGCATGAGCTACTACTTTCATCCGTCAGGCTACTCCTATTACGAGACTTAACAAAACTCATCACTGAGAACAAAGTTTCACAAGCATATGTGGATGAAACCAAAACACTGGTCAGATCTAGGAAGGCAGGGAGAGTTAAGGCAGAGGCATAGAAATTGCTCTTCCCCTCTCTCGTCAATCCATGTCTATGGTCTTTAAGATAACTTGTTATGTAAAATTATTTATTTATCTAAGATGCACCTACACTGAATTTATCTGAAAAATAAAAAAGTCGATATTAAAAAAAAATTGTAAATGGAAGATTATAAGAGAGGGTTTCGCGTGCCAGCAAAAGTTACTGGCGTGCCATGTTTGGCATGCGTGTCAGGGGTTGCCCACCCCTGACCTAGACTATGTCCTATTACTGTGTCTTTATTATTAGAAAGTTCTTTCTTTTTTGGCATTGACCTAGTAAGCCCCACCAGCGTGGCTCAGTGGTTGAGCATTGACCTATGAACCAGGAGGTCAGGGTTTGATTACCAGTGAAGGCACATGCCTGGGTTGCGGGCTCGATTCCCAGTAGGGGGCATGCAGGAGGCAGCCGATCAATGGTTCTCTCTCATCATTGATGTTTCTATCTCCCTCTCCCTCTCCCTTCCTCTCTGAAATCAATAAAAATA
>NW_005369027.1:1443388-1446170 GCF_000412655.1 Myotis brandtii | reverse complement strand
GATGTTCTGACTGGTAGGTTAGCTTGCTGCTGGGGTCCAGCTGATCGGGACTGAGCAAGATGGACCGGACACACCCTGGAGCCCTCCTGGTCCCTCCCCAGCTGGCCAACCTCCTGCATCCCTCCCTGGCCCTGATCGTGCACCGGTGGGGTCCTCAGCCTGGCCTTCGCCCTCTCACAATCCGGGACCCTTCGGGGGATGTTAGAGAGCCGGTTTCAGCCCGATCCCTCTAGTACAGCAGTTCTCAACCTGTGGGTCGCGACCCCTTTGGGGGTCGAACGACCCTTTCACAGGGGTCGCCTAAGACCATCGGAAAATACATATATAATTACATGTTGTTTTTGTGATTAATCACTATGCTTTAATTATGTTCAATTTGTAACAATGAAAATACATCCTGCATATCAGATATTTACATGACGATTCATAACAGTAGCAAAATTACAGTGATGAAGTAGCAACGAAAATAATTTTATGGTTGGGGGTCACCACAACATGAGGAACTGTATTAAAAGGTTGCGGCATTAGGAAGGTTGAGAACCACTGCTCTAGTATATTAAAAAAAAAAAAAAAGACCTAGTATGAAAGAACATCAAAGTCCCTTAAACACACTCCAGTTGTGGCCTGTGCTGCCCGAGGGGAGAGGCGGTTTGGGCATGCACATGGCTCTGCAGCTGGAAGGCCTCCTGGCTCAGCCACTGTGCTGGCGAACTAGCAGGCTGCAGGCGGGGTGCCATGCCAGGCCTCTGAGGAGCAGGCTGCTTCTCTCTTGGAGAATCATTGTGGCCACTGTCTGGCTCTACAGCAGCAAAGGAAGAGAGCAGCAGGCAAAAAGGTCATCAGTTTCACCAGTAAACTGTGCTGGAAGCAGAGCCTTCAACGGGGCCACTTGTTTTCTCATCAAGGTCCCTGGTTTTCTCTCGCTGACGCATGCTGATCAAGAGGCCCAGCTTCTTGAATGATTTGAGGGACAAGAGAGATACTGGACTCCCTGCCAGTCTGGCAACTGGGAAGTGGTTTTAATTTGAAAAGTTAATAGGTGGGACCTCATTTTCACTTAAAATTATGGAGGTAGATCCTTCTATTATCACATATACACCTATTTTACAAATATGACATTATAACACATACTAGAGGCCCGATGCACGAAATTCGTGCAAGAGTAGGTCTTCCTTCCCCCGGCTGCTGGCACCGGCTTCCCTCTGGCACCCGGGACCTGGGCTTCCCTCCCAGCCCCGACTTGCTCCGGAAGGTTTTCCTGAAGGACATCCTGTTTAATTAGCATATTATGCTTTTATTATTATAGATTATTTTATTGTTGAGTTTTGTAGATTTTTCCTTTTTCTTTTTTCAAGATGCTATGCCCTGAGAAGACTATGTATTTTCTTGTGGTCTTTTGTTTTGCAGTTTTGAGTCTATAGCTTTGATCAATCAAGATCAGTTTATGAAAGAATATCAAGTTTTGTGATTCTTACAATACCTGCATCTTTTTCTTCTTTGTCAGCCTATACCTATTACTATTTTTTAAAGACCAACCTCAAAAAAAATTCACCTGTAATAATTCACCATCCTTGGATAATTATTTTTAACTTTGATTACATGTTAACTTTGGTGCCTTGGCCCTTAGGTCACATAATCTTGCATTTATGCATATGCTAATTTAAAATATATTGGGTGTTGATCCTCATGATTGAATTCTTCTGGGAGAAATACAGGAGAATATATTTATGATTTCAGGGAAGAAAATAATTTCTCAAATTTAACCCCAAAAACATAAACTATAAAGTAAAAGACTGAAGTATTTGACTATATTTGCATAAAAACATTTTTGTGAAAAAAAGATGCCATAATAGAAGATAAATAAAAACTACCTTTTGAGAGGATATATTTACGGATCATCTATATAAAGTGGGTTGCATTATTGTTCTCCATTTTCACCCTCCCTGTAGCCATGCTCTTTGCCACATGAATTTGAAGTTCTTCCCAGAGGCAGAGGACATTTCTCTGTCCCATTAGAATTAGACTTGGCCACGTGATTTGCTTTCCCCAATGGAATGTGGGCCAAAGAAGAGGCAGAGTGCCCGTGTGGAGCTTATGCCTTAAGAGGCACTGTGTGTTTCTACTTGTCTTTTTTTTGTTTGTTAATCCTCATCCGATGGAGTTTTTTGCTTTTTTTTTTTTTTTTTTTTTTTTTTTTTGAGAGAGTGGAAGGGAAGGAGGTAGGGATGGAGAGAGAGAAACATTGATGTGAGAGAGACACATAGATTGGTTGCCTCCAACATGCGCCCCAACTGGGGCTGGGAATCAAACCTGCAACCTAGGTATGTGCCCTTGACTGAAAATTGAACCCAAGACCCTTAGGTGAGTGGGTTGATGCTCTAGCCACTGAACCATGCCAGCCAGGGCACTGCTTGTCTTTCTTGTATTTCTGCCTATTGTGGGAAGAATATGCTCCTGGTGGAGACTACTTGTCCAAGGAGGGTGAGACACATGTGGAGCGGATCTGGATTCCAAAACTCCAGCTTGGAGTAAGGCCAGCCTGGCCCATCCTGGATTAGCCAGTGGCCAGCCAACCTGAAAATGCACAAGAGGGAATAGATGTTGTTTTGTGCCACTAAGTTTTAGGGTAATTTGTCATGTAGCATTATTGTAGAAATAGCCGACTCCTAGACCATTCAACAAAAATGATCCCATACAAGATTTTTTTTAATTTTTTAATTTTTATTTTTTTTATTGCTTAAAATATTACAAAGAGTAGTAGATATGTCTCCTCCCCCCCCCC
>NW_005369027.1:1429537-1443346 GCF_000412655.1 Myotis brandtii | reverse complement strand
TCCATACAAGATTTTTAAAGAACTCCTGAAAAATTAATAAGGAAAAGAACAATACAAGAGGGAAATGGGTCTTTAATAAGTGAAAAGGTAATTTACACAAGGAGAACATTGGAATGACTGATAAAAAAAGGAAAAACATGTTTAGCTTGCTTCACTAGTTATCAGGTAAATATAGATTAAAACAATGATGGGATATCTTATACCTATTAGATTGGTAAAAATTAATGTCTGGCAATAACCTATCGTAAAATTAAAAATCCACACACATACACATAAAGCTATATATCATTGTAAATATATACATATATATATTATTATATATATAATGTAAAAAAATATGTAAAGTTGATTGGGAAGGTACCCATTAACTACAAGGGGATGCCTATATGAAGGGGGGAGGGGAGTGGAACTGAGGCTGGGGATAGAGAATATGATAACAAACAAAAAATACAGTAAAACAGGCTTTTCATGGACCAGTCCCATCAGATGAACTTTAACTGGGGAGCCTGATGGATTGTGTCAATCTAATTCTGTATACTCAAGACCCAGGAGAAAAAAAGCAGGATGGTTTGGGGTACAGGTTATTCAGGCCATTGAGCAGGGTTATTATTTTAGAACTGAAGAAATGTGATTCACTATGTTAATGACTGAGTTATTTTATTCTGTGATGAGCTTTATCCTTTTTAGTACAAGTGTTGGCAGGACAGGAATGATGTTACAGTTTAAGTTTAGTGACTATAAGAGTTATTTTTTGGAAAATTGAGGGATGAGTTTTGCAAAATGGATTTTCTTTGTTTTTGTCCATATATTCTTTTGCTCGATAATGCAAAATTAGCAGGCTTGACTTTTAGAGAATCAGTGGGGACATGAGTAAAATAAACATGGCTACTTGGTAGCGAAATCCATCACTCTCGTTGTCTTTTATTATCTTTGGAAACAGCGTGGGAGAAAGGATTTCCTTCCTCGCTCTCTAACGTAGCCTCGGCTACTGACTGGCTCTTTGCTCTGGAATGAAGCAGGTTGGCACAACTCCATAGTCTAATGTGGGAACAATACGCCAGAGGTTTCTATTTTTACTTATTGTTATTCTTTTGCTTTTATTTCTGTATTCTATCCTGTAACCATCCCATACCCAGTCCTCTAAATCAGGGGTGGGAACCTTTCTTCTGCTAAGGGCCATTTGGGTATTTATAACATCATTCGCGGGCCAGACCCATACAAAATGATCAACTTAAAAATTAGCCTGCTCTATTTGGTCAAACATTTAATTAACTCACCCCTAATGACTTGGCAGGGCCAGCCCAAATGATTTCGCAGGCCTTCCACGGCCCGGGGACTGGATGTTCCCTGCCCCTGTTCTAAATAAACATACACACTTCCTTAATATGTGTTAGTGCGTCTTTCATTTTCTCTGTTAAACATTTGTTACAACGTTGGAAGCAGCTTGTAAACTCTACCATTTTAGGACCATGTTTCCTTATTACCTAATTACACATTATGATCATGGACGGGGTGGGTGACTTTCCTTGGCGAAATAGATTTAATTTGCTAAGTAAAAATGTGTGAACTTAATGACTCTTCATCCATTTTTAAATCAGATGGCCAATCCGTTTGATATCTTTCGTAGCAGCCTTCTAAAATTATGGCATTGGGAAAAGTAGAATTTCACAAAGAGAAAACTATCATTCCACAAAATAATAATAATTGATTAGTGAATTACTTAGCACTGTAAATAGCACTTCATTAGATTCGATGGGTAATTTTATAAGTAGTTACTCTTCATAGCAACTTTATTTCACAACATGAGGAAAACAGAGTAAAAGGAGGTCACCGTGGACAAGGCCAAACAGAATAAAGTAGAGCCTGACTTGGAACCAAGTTTGTCTTGTCTCTGCCTATTCTTTTTATGACTTCCCTTTTCTTCCTACCTCTTAAGGGTACTTATTTTGCAAGGCACTTGTTGGTGCCTTATCTCCCTCCACTCTCAGCCTTGGGAGAGCTCAACTAGCCTCATGGTTTAAAGCATACGGCAGATGCATAGCTAACATATCTCTATCTTTAGGTTTGATTTTTCTCCTGAGCTCTAAGATTCTGAATTTTCAATTGCCCGTGGGAACATAACCCATGAGCATATGCCACTCGTACCTCAAACTCATCATACCTATGTCAGAGTCAGAACTTACTCTAGACCTGCTCACTGGTGTGAACAGTATCTGTTACGAGCCAGTTACAATAGTTTAGGGAGGAAATAAGTTGTTTTCAGGAGAAAATGAAATATATAAAATGTGTGTTGAAATATAGCGTAAGATGTATGGAGACATTTTTGTTAAAAGTAAAAAGGGTTATTTTAAATAAATAGTATCTATTACTAGTCATTTAATCTTCACATCCCCATAAAGAATTATTGTTTAAAAAGTTTTCTTAGCCATAGGTAGAACTGAGATTAAAAATGTCTTTAGATGTAGGTTCTTAAGGTACCAGGGTAAATAAAAAATTGCTGAATGAGATATAGTTCAGGAAACCTGTGTCAGGAACCAACCCCAGAATTGGAAAGTAAAGTGGAATTAAGTGGTTAGATGAAAACAGCAAAAAAAATAGTTACCTGTATATTCAAAAATGTATAGTTAATGCATAGAAATGTATATTCTATGCATCTGTGAGGAATATTGGCAAAAGGGTTAAGCAAATTACTGGAAAAACTGACTTTTCAGTTTTCTTCTGGATACTTATCTATAAGTTAACTTGAGAAATAATTCTAAGTATGTCTTTTATCTTATAGAGAATATATCAGTTTAGAAACTTAAAGATACAAGATTTCTTGAAAGAATTAATAACAATTGAAGAGATGTTATAATTTATTTTCAGATGTAAAATATGACTTTTATGTAGCTACCATTAGTTTTTTTATGAGGAAAGAAACTGCCACATTCAGGTACTAAAAATGATTTTATGGAGTGAGGAACCCAAACCTTGCTTTCATGATCAGAAATAGGATTCCTTTTTCTAAGGAAAGCAAGTTATAACTTTCTATTTTGAATCACAATTGAGGAAGAGAAGTATTATTCGTTTTCTCTTTGGGAAAGTTAATACTTTAGCATAAAGGATGTGTCATTACTGCAAATCTGGGAGCAAGAAAAGAGGGATCACTTTTTTTAATATTAAAAATGTTAGAATGTTTTTTATAATTCTTTATTGTTGAAAGTATTACATATGTCTCCTTTTCCCCCCATTGATCTCTCCCCAGCCACCCACACCCCTTGCAATTTAGCTCCACCCCCCAGCACATGCCCTCACCCCCCCTAGTGTCCATGTCCATTGGTTATGCTTATAAGTATGCATACCAGTCCTTTGGTTGATTCTTACCCCCTCCCCCGCCTCCCTTGCCTTCCCTCTGAGGTTTGACATCTGTTCCATGCTTCTCTGTCTCTGGATCTATTTTTGTTCATCAGTTTATGTTGTTCATTATATTCCATAAATGAGTGAGATCATGTGATACTTATCTTTCCCCATGTGGCTTATTTCGCTTAGCATAATGCTCTCCAGGTCCATCCATGTTGTTGCGAATGGTAAGAGTTCTCTCTTTTTTACAGGAGCATAGTATTCCATTGTGTAGATGTACCACTGTTTTTAATCCACTCATCTGCTGATTGGCACTTAGGCAGTTTCCAAATCTTAGCTATTGTAAATTGTGCTGCTGTGAACATAGGGATGCATATATCCTTTCTGATTGGTGTTTCTGATTTCTTGGGCTATATTCCTAGAAGTGGGATTACTGGGTCAAATGGGAGTTCCATTTATAATTTTTTTTGAGGAAACTCCATACTGTTTTCCACAGTGGCTGCACCAGTCTGCATTCCAGTCAGCAGTGCATGAGGGTTCCTTTTTCTCCACTTCTTTGCCAGCACTTGTTGTTTGCTTATTTGTTGACTAGAGGCCTGGTGCACAAAATTTGTGCACTGGGGGGGGGGCTCCCTCTGCCCACCCTGCCCCCTCTCACAGTCTGGGAGCCCTCAGAGGATGTCCACAGGGAGCGGGCCTAAGCTGCAGTCTGGCCTCCCTCTGAGGGAGGTGACTGGGATGATCAGGGGAAGGCGCCACCCCCATCACCCCGCTGCTGCCGCCACTGCTGGCCACCGCAGCCACCAAGGTGTTTTCATCAACACGGACTCCAGTCCCTTCACCACGAGAAAATGACAACTTTCTTTAGGCATTTTCAAGATGGCTCTTTCATAGGATATGACATTTCTTTCTTTTTTTTTTATCCTCACCTGAGGATATTTTTCCATTGATTTTTAGAGAGAGGGAAAGGCAGAGAGAAACATCAATGTGAGAGGCACACTTCTATTGGTTGCCTCCTGCATGAGCCCTGGCCTGGGCCCCAGCCAGGGAGGAGCCTGCAACATAGGTACATGCCCTTGATCAGAATCGAACCCGGACCCTGCGGTCTGTAGGCCAAGGTTCTATCCACTGAGCCAAACTAGTGAGGGCAGGATATGACATTTCTTAGCCCCTCCAGCAGCGGACCTTTGTTTTTCTTCCTCCGGGAGTGAGGTGGAAAAACCCTAGATCACCTTCTTGGATTCTTATTACCCAAGTTACCAAGAACACTGAGAGTGGTGTACAGGGAGCTTAGCCAATGAGCGGTCAGAAAAGGTGTTTCCTCTGCAGCTCCCGCGCAGAGGTGGGACTGCTGGCGCTGTGGCCACAGGGCTGCTGGGCGTTGGGCCCCCTGCGGGTTTGTGTCTGTCTCTGCTCTGGCCCCCAGCAGCCCAGCATCCCGGCTGGTGTTGTTCTCTCAGGCTCAGGCAGCACACGGCTCCTCCTGCTGAGCTGGTCGTGACCGTTACGGCGTCCCGGCCTAAATATATATATATATATATTAGCCATTCTGATAGGTGTGAGATGGTACCTCACTGTCGTTTGAGCTTTTAGATCTGTCTTAATTTTTCCATAGTGAACTGAGTAAACTTGATGTTTGTGATAATAGATTCAGAGACACATAGGACATTTATATCTTCAGTCCAGACATATTTGTGATAGTTAATGATTTCAGCTAATTACACAGTAAACTTTTTACTTTCAGAATAAATCAGACAAATCAATATTCATGCTTTTCCAAACTAAAGTGGGTATTAAGTTGTAAAATAAAGAATTTGCAGCTTGTACGAGGACTTTGTTAGTCGAAGCATTGCATGCTCATGAGAAATATGATAATGATGTGATAACAGGAAACACATCCTCTACAATTAGTCCCATAGCTCCTAATATGTAACAGACAAATAGCAAATATTAAACAGGGCAATTAGAAAATATTAAACAATTTACATATGTCACATATAATTTTGAGGAGAAATTACTTTGTTTTATAGTATGGTTCTATTTTTTTTTTTTTTTTGTAATGTGTTTTGGGTTATCTAGTGAAGCTTGGAATCTTTGTAGGGTTTTTGTGTGTTTTTTGTCCCCAAACAACCTGGGAGTGTGGAAAGTCAGACTGATGGTCAAACCCAAGTCTGCTACTTTGTAGCCTTCTAGTGCTTTTCTTTCACTATGATGAGGATGCATCTGAGTAGCTGATAGACACAGAAATAACAATAGACTTTGTCACAGATGAGAACTATTAAACACCAATATAGGTTCTATAAGCCAAACTTATATGGAAAAAATAAAATGAAATATTCCTAAGCACATTTAATAAGGAAAGTTGAGATGGTGTGTCCCATTTCCTATTTCAAGTTTTTTAAAAAAGTCATCCATAAAAAAATAAATAAATAAATGTCAATGGATACAATACTGTAGTCTTTTAGAATCAAATGATACCCTCTGCTGGCTAAATGAGGGATTGTGTTTGAAAATGAGGGGCTTTTACTTTTTAATAGGGCTGAGTGCTGAAAGAAAGATTGCGTGGTGCAGAATACTGTGAAATAATATCGGAAAAATTACAAATGTGAAGAATGAAGCCAACGGTTTCACTTAAGTAATTTTCGAAGTGAAACTAATGTGGAAATACCCATACTTGAAATTTCCTAATCTTTTGATCTGTTTTTATTTTATTAATTAATTAATTAATTAATTAATTATTTATTTATATTTTTAATCATGACATAGACCATACGGAAAGAATACAGCGGGGGGCAAAATACATGGATCTTCTGACCCTATCTTCGATGACAGCTCTGATTAATTCAAGGTGTTTAAATTACTGTCATCAGTTAAATTACTATTGTAAGAGCAATTGGCAAATATCTAGAGGTGAGATAAGAGCGGCTTTTTTTCTGGGTACCCTGACTTAAATTATGTTAAAAATAATTAGGATACTATTAAATAATTTAGAAGTGTGATAAGTTCAGGGAAGTAACACATTTCATGCCTGTTGTAAAATATGTTCTTTCTATTCTTAAAATTCTTAAAGCCATTTTGGAATTTATAATATTTTGGTCACATAAAATTTCTGTTTAAAAGCTCATATTGGACAATATGTCATTATTTTATTGCAAATTTGCAAAATATAATTTCAAACCTAATTCTGCTATTTGATGCCGTCCTTCACTGGCTGTGTTGCTTTAAGGGCACCCATCCCCCCTTCCTGCTTGAGCCGCTGTGTCCTGTCAGTCATCCTGAAATACACTAGGGTGCTTGTCAGGCTGTTTGCTAACAGATGCATCATAAGCCAAACTGTGAGCCATGATAGTGGCACTGAATTTCTAAACATAAGCAATTGCTTAGACAATTGGTTTAGTGTCTGTATATGGGCAATACTCTGTCCTGCAGTAGGTGAGTGAGTGTCAAACTTTTTAAAATCAAACTTTGCTGTAAGACAAAGCCTAATGATTATAGATGATCTGTTGCTTCCGTTGGATAACTTTGGGGAAATGAGAGGACATTATTTCTATAAAATGGGATGACTAGAAATGACTATGTTGTGCATTTATTACTTTTATAACTAATTTTCCTTTTAATAACACTAAACTCTAAACTACTTTATGAAAGCTCCAATTTTATAAATATCTACTTTTCTAAGTAAATTAGCAGGCATTTCAGATTGAGATAAAAATGTGATTCTCTTGCTAATCATCTTTCACAACTTGGGCAGACTCAGTTGAGCAGAGGCTCAATTCTGCAAGTTGGAGTGTTTATTAGTGGTTTTTAAAATAGCGCTAAAACAAATTCTCATGTGCCAATGCCCAAGTTATAGTAGTCTTACATCACAGCATTTTAAAATTCCTACAGTGTAACTGAGCTATTACTATTTGAGTAACTGTATGCAAGACACCGGAAGCTTTACATTCTTTAGACATAAAACTTGTGCAGCAAGCAGGTTCTTTGTGCAGACAATTTAATTTCTCTTATGGGCCTCTAACCTTAAATTGTGCATGGATACTTTTCCTGTAGCTTTTGTATGCGGCCTTAAATATTTTTAAACAGAAAATTGATAAAAGCAACAAACAAACAAACAAACCCCCAAAAACCCAACCAAGGAAGTTGTAGATTTTAGTATATGTATGTTTAACATGATAGAGAGTAGTTAAGAGGCAGCAAGGAGTTAAAGTGTTAAGGCTTTATCTAGGATAAATGAAAAGAGATTGCTTCTACAGATACATAGAATGATTATTTATTTATGCCTTACCTTGTGCTAGAAAGGATTTAAGATGACTTACAAGGCGACATGAAATTCAAGCTAGAATAAATTAAAAGTGGAGTGAAAGAAGAAAGAAAAACAAGTGCAAGGATATAAAACAGAGCCAGGAATAAGGCAACTCAACTGAGGTTTTATGCCGCTGGTGTATGATTGGATTGACGGGAGAGGAAATACAGGGTCACAGAAATCTTCTGGGGGAATTTCATGCAAACTAGCCGTCTCCCTCACCAAGGTGGCAGTCCGGAGTGAGGAGAGTCCGTTGGGCAGTGAATATTAAGTACACTTTAAATGTCACTGGTGTTTTGATGGGAAAAAAAAAGTGAAGAACTGCTGCCCTTTCAGCCCACACACTGATTTCTGTGGTCATAAGTTTTCCAGGAGCAGGACAAAAAATTGTCCTGTTACTCAATTCATAAGAAAGAGAACAGAGGCTTCGTTTTTTGGAAATAACAAGAACTTATCTAAATAAGGTCAACCGTCTACACATTAGAATGAACATTATTAAACCAATGTTCTAAACAAAATACATTTCGTAATTTGGTATGAATCTAGTTCTGTTTTCCCCTATTAGATTGTTGTCAATGAGATTAGCTACGGCTCTTCCTTTCACTCTTTCAAGCCAGTGATAAATTGAACTTGAATTTCAGCTTCTGTTACTTCGAAATTAACTGGATCAGTGAAATTGGGGAAAAAGTTGTTGGGTGGAGAAAGGAATTCAGAGGCAGGACTTCTTAATGTATTTTGATCTTCGAATACTCAGAAAACAATCACTGTGTTGAATATCTGGGCTCCGTGCTGTGCACCATATTAAATCCAGCTTGTGTAAGTGAATGAGCTTAGACCTGTGGTGGGCAAACTGCGGCTCGAGAGCCACATGCGGCTCTTTGGCCCCTTGAGTGTGGCTCTTCCTAAGCCTTAGGAGTACCCTAATTGAGTTAATAACAATGTACCTACCTATATAGTTTAAGTTTAAAAAATTTGGCTCTCAAAAGAAATTTCAATCGTACTGTTGATATTTGGCTCTGTTGACTAATGAGTTTGCCGACCACTGGCTTAGACACTCAGTGCTTTCACTCAATAGTATTAAAAAAAGACACAAGTGTAGCAGCTAAATTTACTAAGGATCTTCAGTGATATCTTCAGATATTAACATGATGATTCAGGGACAACTATTTGGCTCCTTTTTATTCCACTGTAAAAAAATAAGATAAATAAGAAATGATTATTTTTTTAAAAAGCTGTACAACATCAAAGAAAATACTGAAAGCTTTTATTTTTGTAAATACATATAGGGGTTAACTTAGAGTTCTTACCAGAAAAAAATTATAAATCAAATAGATAACAGATCAGATGCATGGGATGACATTGAGGGTAACACACAGGTTTGAAACCTGAAAGAGAATGTTATTATAATTGTTATTATTATTATATTGACTTAGAGAGAGACAGAGAGGGAGAAAGAGAGAGGCAGAAACATTGATGTGAGAGAGAAACATGGATCAGTATACACCCTGACCAGGGATCGAACCCAAACCAGTCACCTAGGTATGTGCCCTGAGTGGGAATTGAACCTGCCTCCTTTTGGTGTACAGGATGATATTTCAACCAACTGAACCACCCGGCCAGGGTCTGGGGAGAGAATAGAATTAAGAAGTTAATAGATTTCAGACACCAAAAAACTGAGTGATGTACCAGAGGGGTCAAGATGCTTAAAAAAAAGCTAACTTTTGAAAGCATTAGTTTAGAGATTCCAGTGAGAGATCCACTCAAAGCTTACAGAGCAAAATGATATCAGTGGAAATTTGTAATTATACTAGGGGCCCAGTGCACGAATTTGTGCACCTTGAAAGGAACTGTGGGCCACGAGGCTGTGTTGGGCACAGGGGTGGGTCTCAGCCCATCCTCCGCGCCCCTGCCTGGCCCCTCTCACTGCGGCCCCAGGTGCCCTCTCTTCCTGTAGCCCCGCTCCCGCCACCTCCGCTCCCACGCGCTGATGTCACCGGCCCCTCTGGCACCTGCTAATGGCGTGAAGTGATTGGGGCTGGCGCCAGCAGCTGGTGCGAGCGGGGCTAGCGCTATCAGCGGGTGTGAGATGCGGTTGCTGCCCTGATTGCCCATCAGGAGCAGGGGGAGGTGGAGAAGCCCTCAGGGGTGATTGAGGCCAGCAGCCACCACTCACACCCACTGATGGTGCCGAATTCATTTATAAGTCTAATTAATTTTTTGATGGAGTCTTTAGGGTTTTCTATGTACAGTATCATGTCATCTGTGAATAATGGCAGTTTTACGTCTTCTTTTCCAATTTGGATGCCTTTTATTTCTTCTTCTTGTCTAATTGCTATGGCTAGCACTTCCTGTACTATGTTGAACAGCAGTGGTGAAAGTGGGCATCCCTGTCTCGTTCCTGTTCTTAGGTGAAATGGTTTTAGTTTTTGCCCATTGAGTATGATGTTGGCTGTGGGTTTGTCATATAAGGCTTTTATTATGTTGAGGTATGATCCTTCTATTCCCATTTTGCTGAGGATATTTATCAAGAAAGGGTGTTGGATTTTGTCAAATGCTTTTTCTGCATCAATTGATATGACTGTGTGATTTTTATCTGTGAGAGATATTCATTTTATTGTCTATATCAAATTCTTTTTCTTGCATAATATTCAATGATATGATTGTATCACAAATTGTTTATTCACCTGTTGATGGAAATTTGAGTTGTTTCCATTTTCAAATATGAATAAGGCCACTATAAACATTTGCATATAGGTTTCTGTGTGGACATATGCTTTCTTTTCTCTAAGGATTGGAATTGTTGAGTCATAGGGTGGGTATATGCTTAACTTTATAGGAAACTGCCAAGCTGTTTTCTAAAGTGGCTGTACTAGTTTTCATTTTCATAAGCAACATGTGAGATTTCCAATTTTTCTGTTAGTTAGATCTAGGCAGGGCTTGATTAGATTTAGGTTCAATTTTTTGAATACCTATAGGTGATGTGCTATACTTTCAATTGTGCCCAGTCAGGAGGCATAGAGTCTGGGTTGTCTCACTTTTGGTGTTAGATTAGCTAGTGCATTCACGCTTACAAAGCCTGATTCTCAAAGTTCCCATTAATCATTCACCTATGGCTTTAGCTTTCATTGATGATTAATATTTAGATCTATTATTTTTTAAGGGTTGGTAAATGGTTATTTCTATAATTCTATAATACTATATTCATTTTATTGGTTGGAATTAGCCTATAAAGAAGAACTCTTCTTTTTTTTTCTATTTCACCATCCTAAAGTATATAGTTCATATGAGAAAATCAGGGAAATACTTGTTTATTTATCCCATTCTTTATCAATTTTCAGAAAAATAGGATAGTGTCTTAGACACTTGAAAGGTGATCAGTGAGGTTTTGCTTATTGAACAAATGAGTTTCTATATATTGGCTATGCTTCAGTGCATTACATTCTTTATTCTTTTGATGCTCAAATTTCCCCATTTTGGGTCAGTGAGAACCCCTTAAATTGGCTCCTGAGCTTTTTGACAAAACCCAAATGGGCCTTGCTTTCTCAGAAAAGATGTCCCAGTATCATTTTGTACATTCCCCGCCCTAGACCTTCAACCAGCCTTTCCATCAAGGAGTCTAGTTCCTTTTATTGGGAAATAGTATTTAGGAAACACAATCTATGTGATAGGTTGCCATTTTGCTTATATTTATATAAAGCTAGGAAATTGGTATTGTGTAGGAAGAAAAAAATATATTTTATACTTATATTTCATTTGTCGTTTATTTTTAAAAATACATTTTAATTGATTTTTAGAGAGAGAGGAAGGGAGAAGGATAGAGAGATAGAAACATCAATCGCTGCCTCCTGCACGCCCACTATTGGGGATTGAGCCTGCAACTGGGCATGTGCCCTGACCAGGAATCAAAGCAGTGACCTCTTGGTTCATGGGTTGACCCTCAACCACTGAGCCATACCAGCTGGCATTTTTCTTTTTTATATTTCCTTTTTTTAATGCTTAAACCTTTTTTTCTCATAACATGAATATAATTATTGATTTTCTTTATCTTAGTGTGTGTGTACTTACATATATAGAATAAGAACATTGAATGCCATTTAAGATTACTTTGATGGTCTTTGTGTCCTACAGGATAGCCCTCTAGGGATTAGAGTAAAAATACTGTTTTAAAGTCACTTGAAATTATTTGTGTCTGTGTGGTTACAAAGCTAACGTGGAATATAGTTAAGGTTTATTTTTCTCTTGTTTGCTTTTGATTACTTGGGGTCGATTTATGAGTTAATTGTTTCTTCATAATGTAAGACATTTACATGGTTCCAAAGGCAAACTCTCAAACTAGGTGCATGCAGAGGAGTCTAGCATTCATCTTTGTCTCCTCTACTCTACTCTTTCCGTCCTCCAAGGACAGCCATTGAAATTTCGTTTACCCTTCTTTTTTTATTATTATTAAGAAAAGCAAGATGCAGATGTTTTTGTAATATTGCCTTTCTTACGTAAAGGTAGTATATTGTAATACTGTTCTGAGCCTTGCTTTTTCACTTAACATAGCTTGGAAGTCACTCCGTAGAAGCGTATAAGCAGCGGCTCTCAACCTGTGGGTCGTGACCCCTTTGGGGGTTGAACGACCCTTTCACAGGGGTCGCCTAAGACCATCGGAAAACACATATATAATTACATATTGTTTTTGTGATTAATCACTATGCTTTAATTATGTTCAATTTGTAACAATGAAAATACATCCTGCATATCAGATATTTACATTACGATTCATAACAGTAGCAAATTAGAGTTATGAAGTAGCAACGAAAATAATTTTATGGTTGGGGGTCACCACAACATGAGGAACTGTATTAAAGGGTCGCGGCATTAGGAAGGTTGAGAACCACTGGAGAGAGAACTTACTCCTCTCTGCAGCTGGGTCATACTTGTTTGTGTGGATGCATGACAGTTTCCCTTTCTTTATTTTTCTTCCTTCATTTTATTTCTCCCTGCTTTCTGTCCTTCCTTCCTTCTTCTTCTTCTGTTTTTTTTTTAAGTGAATTGTGTTGGGCATGCATTACTTTTTATTTTTCCTAGTTTATATTTGGAGTAGATTTTTAGAAATGAGATTGATGGGCCAAAAGGATGAAGATGGTTGCAGAGTAGGTAGAAGTTACATTCACCTGCTTCAGGCCCCAAACCAGATTTACAGCTAAATTAGAGAGCAATCAACCCGAATATCCAGAGACTCTGGTTTCATTTTCTTTATTCTGATAAGCAGGCTCTTATTTATTTCTAGCTAATCAGATAATAAAGAAGAAATAGGAGTTTTTTTGGCTTCAAATTGAGGTTGACAAATTCCACTTTCTTAACCAGCCTCTTTTTGTTCACCACCTTTCAAAAATACCAGACCTTAGGAGAATTCTTATATACTTGAGCTGTCTTATAATAATACGGAGTGGAACTGACCCATAGACCCAGTGGATTTGTAGCAACAAAAGCCACTGTCATTTTCAAGGTGTATATGAAGGGCATGTTACTTCTGCCCTTGTTGCTTAAACTTGATGATGCCTTACAGCTGAAGGTTATTCTTGTTCTGAGTGATTTAATAAAAGCTTCTCTGAGGTCTCACATATTATATTATTTTTTTCTTAGATCTCAGTTGGACTAATTTAGTTCTTTGTCTTTTTAAATAATATGTAGGTAACTTTCATGCTGGGTTTATATGAGATGGGATCTCATAGTGTCTAGATGCTGGTATAATTTTTTATGGATTTTACAAAATTAACTAACTTGAAATACATTGCTACACAGAATAATCATGGGGCATTTCTGTTATTTCTCCCTAGCTACACTTTTGAAAATGTGTGTCTTTGTGAAATATAGGGTGAGCTTTTAGTGTGAAATGGCATTTTATAAAATAACATGAAGAATGTGTTATCAGGAGAAGTGTAATGAGTTCATCTTGTAAAATTCTTATATACAGGTTATTTTTCAGTTAAATCATAAGTTGAGTTGTAACTTTTTGCTTCCTTTATTTTGGAGGGAAATTAGACTTGACCAGCCATTCATGATAAGAGGGACATAATATAAAACAGAAACAAGTAGAATCTGTTCTTTGTTTATTTCAATTGCTTAAGGCAATCTTTCAGAATTTTTTCAAACAATTTTTGCAGCTTTCATCTAGGTTG
>NW_005369027.1:1411208-1428385 GCF_000412655.1 Myotis brandtii | reverse complement strand
TGTAGCACATTTAACACTTGCAGCCCCAACCCTGGAGCATACCTTTTACGTGCCACTCTTGGAATTGTTTTCAAAGGGCTCAAGATCCCTTATGAGGCTTTTGTGCATTAGGAATTTTTGAAAAGGAGCATTTAGGCATGTGGCATTTCAAATTAACGCTCATGTAGGAAATATGCCTTAGAATTGGAAGCCAAGAGATGCTATAGACTGAGGCATCAAAGGGAAGCTTTGTTTTAAACTTTTTTGTTATAGGAACAGAGTGAAAGCATTCTTGAATCATAATTATAAGCTCTATGGATGATAGAGATGTGTTTATGCTAAATGTAGAGAGTAGGTGCTGCTCTTCTGCTGAAAAGGGAATAATAATAACAACTAATATTTGTCGAGCCATTGGTAGGTGTCAGAGATATAGGCCAGTTATGGTTTTTATAAGGATCTTCGTGTTTAATCTTCAATAGGTTAAGTAAGAACCTGCTTATGCCCTTGTTCCCCACCCTATACTAGTACTACTTCGCCTCCTCCTCCCCCTTTCTTCCTCCTCCTCCTCTTCCTCCTCCTCCTTGGCTGAAGTGATCGTTCCAGAATATAAACCAGACCATGTTATTTATAAGGATCTTCGTGTTTAATCTTCAATAGGTTAAATAAGAACCTGCTTATGCCCTTGCTCCCCACCCTATACTAGTACTACTTCTCCTGCTCCTTCTCCCCTTTTCTTCCTCCTCCTCCTTCTTCGCTGAAGTGATCCTTCCAGAATATAAACCAGACCATGTTTCTTAGTGCTCAAACCCATGCAGTATTTTGCATTGGGCTCCACATGGTCAGCAGCCCCCACCCCATTACCTTTCTGATTTCTCATACGAACCTCTGTGTAGTTCTCTCTACTCCAGTTACACTGGCTTCCTTGCTGTTCACAAACATGCCAGCACTCTCCTGTTGTAAGGATTTTGCTCTACCTGTTATCTCTGCCTGGAATGCTCTTCTCCCAGGTGTCCGCTTGGCTCATTTCCTCACTTCTTCAGTCTTTGCTCACATCTCCCCTTCTCAGTGAGGCTAATCTTGATGGTATTTAACACTGCAATATGCTGCTAACTTCTCTGGCACCTAATCCTACTCACTGTGCTTCATTTTTAATTTTTTATCGTAGCATGTCATTTTCTAATGTGCTAAATACTTTTAAAAATTATATTTATTATTTATGGTCTTCCCCTCCCCATGCCTGCCACAAACTAGAAACTAGAAACTCAATAAATATGAATTGAATGAATAGTGAATGAGGCCTGGTCGTCTCGGGGTGCCTCTGATCTCACACTGTTTTGGTCTTATGGTGACTAAAAGGCTCGGTAGAGGAGCTTATACAGATTATTGATCTCCAAGTACATGCATGGAAAGTAATTATAAAGTTAAGGAAAATATCTGAAAAGAGAGAAACCAGCGATTTCCTCATTATATGTATTAGGCAATTGCCTGATTTTATTGACTTTCTGAGAAAGCTGAGATCCTTTTTCTTTTTCTTTTTTGCGAAGTAAGTAAAGGATGTGTGTATTTCTTGGAAGGTCAAACAAGCCAGCAAATGATTTTAGTGGATGCATGTAGGTGGGGCTATGGTGTGATGGATGTGGGCTTGGGAAAACAGGTATATGTAGAGACTGTAGTAGAAATTGTTTATTATAGTGTCCTCTCTCCATTTTATTTCACTTTAGCCGAGACTGAATAGTATAAAATCAACTGTGATAATACCGTGCAGCAAATTCCCCATGTCCCCTTTTCCTTTTCTTTACTTAAATGTGTTTAATTAAAATGTAGATTTTTTGTGTGTCAATTAACCTTTGGTTCTAATCTTTCACATTGTTCCTAACTGAATTATGGTTATCTTTCTGAAGGGGACCAGTGATGGAGAGTGAGGTTGACAAAGTTTTGTAATAAATTTTTAATGACAATGAAAAAAAAAGCTCTCTTTTATGACATTGTTTCACTACTAGTTGCTCACCTTTTCTGATATTTGGAAAGTGTAGAGTATTAGGTAAGGTTAACATTTGTGATGATGGTGGGGATATTTCCCCTTTATATCTCACTCACTAGGGCTTCGTTAAATGAGATCAAGATGAATCTCATGAAGCCCAAGGCACTTTTGATAGAAGAAGTACTGTCATGATCAATGCACTTTGAACTTGAGGAGATGGTGTTAATGTGTGGGGCTCTCTAAGACCAATTTTTGACTGGTAGGAACAAACGTCCAGATTCTACAAGATGGAATGTTAGGAGGCCAAAATAAAATTCTGAATTTAGGGGAAAATAAAAATTAATTGTCCAAATATATGATGGGAAGACTTGGGTTTACAGTAATCCTTGAAAAAAAAAAAGACTGGAACAGTTTAGTTGAAAAGTGGGTATAAAGTTAGATTAATAAGGTAATTATGATGACTGTGTCATGGAATTTAATAATCTGAGAATCAGCCGAACCGGTTTGGCTCAGTGGATAGAGCGTCGGCCTGCGGACTGAAGGGTCCTGGGTTCGATTCTGGTCAGGGGCATGTATCTTGGTTGCGGGCACATCCCCACTGGGGGGTGTGCAGGAGGCAGCTGATCGATCTCTCTCGTCGATGTTTCTAACTCTCTATCCCTCTCCCTTCTTCTTTGTAAAAAAAAAAATCAATAAAATATATATATAAAAAAATAATCTGAGAATCAGCTATTACCTTATAGACTGTGGTACAAAAGTTTATTTTTTAAGAAATTAAATATGTGGTATTGGAGACCACATATTGGTTATCACATCCAAAAGACCCAGAAGATTTTTATAAGAAATAACATTATTCAAATAACAATTATTTGTAGTTGGGAGTCTGTCTGTCTCCCAACGTGTACCTTCCACACTCTATAAAGCCACCTCTGATGGATAGAAGTGGCAGCTTTCAACTCAATACGGAAGAACTTTATACAAGTAACCACTGGCATCTACTGGTATAGTGAGCATCTCATCATTTCTGACCACCTTAGCCCAGTACATTGTTGAAATTAAGGATATTGTAGAAGGTATTCTTGAATGGTCTGGGAGGTACTCACCGACTCTTAAGATTTTATGAATTATAAGATGTAAATGCTTTGGAATGTAATACCTGCAAGTTAGTAGGATTTTTGTTTTGGATCTACACTGTGATGTTGCTACAAGAGGTTGGTAACAATTTGTCAGACTTTGACCTTGCTTTGACTTCACTTGCAAAATTCTGCAGTTTCTTGCCTATTATTGCCTTGATCTCCAATAAATCAGGGTAATTACATCCAAAAGACCCAGAAGATTTTTATAAGAAACAGAATTATTCAAATAATAATTATATGTAGCCAAGGTTCTTCAAGGACTTGTTGGCTTATTATTTTATATATTTTTTGGCATGAAAATATGAACTCAACAACTTTCTTTACTTAGTGTGTATTAAAGGCAGGATCACATAGTTAGAAGATAATTTGGCCAAATTAGGTTTGTCTTTTATCTCTTAACTGGAAAACACTCTTCGAGTAGGATTATATATGTGGATAATTTTTACTTCCCTTAATTTTTAGTTTCCTTGCCTCTAATTCTGGTGCTCAGTGTAGCTTTGAAAACGCTTGTGAGTTTTGCAGTGAAAGGACATGTTTGTAAAGGCTCTGAAGGTTCACTTAGATCTTATTTTAGTTCATAACAGTGCCCTCTACTTCTTGTCCCTGAGATGAAAGAACAAAGCAATATCAGCAACCTTGACTTGATTTATATGTAGGATAGTTCCTGTCATGAGAGGAGTAACAAGTAAGCCCTTTTGTGAGTACACATTTAATAGAACCCAGTGGTTCTGGATCTGAAGGACATATTTTATTGTATAGGTTGGCTTTGAGCTATGCAGAAAGGTCACCCTGGGGATATCCTATTTGTCAATTTAGATTTGCTTGTGTTAGAGGGAATCAAAGTGATAGATGGAATGACTGGAAAAAACAAAACCAAATAGAAAAACCTAACCAAAGAAAACATTTCAGTCCTTCGAATGCATGTAAGAGAAACCATTTGGCAATGGTGTTGGAGCATATCTCCTGCATTTTAGATGAATAGCTGAGAAAAGAAATCATGTTTTTACTTTAGAAAGGAAGTAAAACCAGTGAAAAGGAGAGAGAAGCAAGATAAAGGGCTAAACCAGGGGTGGGCAAACTTTTTGACTCGAGGGCCACAATGGGTTCTTAAACTGGACCGGAGGGCCGGAACTAAAGCATGGATGGAGTGTTTGTGTGAACTAATATAAATTCAAAGTAAACATCATTACATAAAAGGGTACGGTCTTTTTTTTTTTTTAGTTTTATTCATTTCAAACGCGCGGGCCGTAGTTTGCCCACGGCTGGGCTAAACCATAGAGATATGTGTCTTTATATATTGACTAGAAGCCTGGTGCATGGATTCGTGCACTGGTGGGGTCCCTTGGCCTGGCCTGCGGGGATTGGGCTGAAACCGGCTCTCTGACATCCCATGAGGGGTCCCAGATTGCAAGAGGGTGCAGGCCAGGCCAAGGGACCCCACTGGTGCATGATTGGGGCTGGGGAGGGACCACAGGATGGCTCCAGGGCATGTTCGGCCCGTCTTGCCCAGTCCTGATCAGCTGGACCGCAGCAGCAAGCTAACCTGCCGGTGGGAGCGTCTGCCCCCTGGTGGTCAGTGTGACTGGTCAAATGGTTGAACGAACGGTTGGACACTTAGCATATTAGGCTTTTATTATACAGGATATGTCATATATATATATATATAAAAAAGCCTAAGCGACTGTTACGACCGAACGACTGGTCAGTCAGTTGCTATATGTGCACTGACCACCACGGGGCAGACGCTCAACGAGCTCCCATAGCCAACCTCCAAGCTCCCATGGCCAGTCAACCTCCCCCGGTCCCTCCCCACCACCAGCAAACCTCCTGTGGTCCCTCCTCCCATCCCTCCCCCTGTCCCACTGGCCCTGTCCAGCAGGCAGGCCCCGTCTGGCAGCTGGCAGGCCCCCAGGCCCCAGCTTGCAGGCCCCCAGACCCTGGCTAGCAGCTGGCAGCTGGCATCCTCCAGCCAGCCTGGCCCCAACAGGACTGTGTGAGACAGCCCTGATAGGCCCTGATCGCTGGCCAGGCCTAGCGTCTCCACCCATGCATGAATTTCGTACACTGGACCTCTAGTAGCATAATAATAGTAATTTATACTTTCATTGAAAAGATATTCAAATAATATTTTTTCACTTAACACACCTTGAATAATGATTTTTTCAAGGTAAAAATAGGGTTTAAAGAGTAAAAAAATTTAAAAGTAAAGAAATTTGTTTTAATTTAAATTAAACTATCTAGAAATGTGCTACATTTAACAATGTGTACTCTGTCTTTGCCATCAACAATGTCATTAGGTTTTATATAAAACCCTCAACACTTACAGTAGTTTTTAGTAGATAAATAAGTAATATATTATAGCTACTTGAAAACATGAATAGAGTAATCTTAGGACACTCAACACATAAGTTGTCTTTTTTCTCCTCATTTCAAATTTGTTATTATAATTTCCTGAATTGACTAGAAAAATGTCTCAATGCTATACACAAAATAATTAGTATGCATTAGTGTTTTTAGTAATAGTCAACTTTGGAGTATGTAATTTTACTTAAATGCTTTCATAGATTATTAAATTTGTCATAAGTGTTTTTTTTAGAGTTTTTGAGTATTTCTCTTTGTTTTTAATATCAAACTTTGCTAAAGACACATGAAAGAATTATAAGTTATGTGAGTATATTTGATGAGAATCATATTTGAAATCCACTATTTTCATTATGTGCACATTTTTATGTTAAGTCACTGGGGACAGCCTGTTGGCAGATTTCCTTTATTCTCAAGAATACTTCAGCCCTAACCGGTTTGGCTCAGTGGATAGAGCATCGGCCTGTGGATTGAAGGGTCCCAGGTTCGAATCTGGTCAAGGGCATGTACCTTGGTTGTGGGCACATCCCTAGTAGGGGGCGTGCAGGAGGCAGCTGATCCATGTTTCTCTCTCATCAATGTTTCTAACTCTCTAACCCTCTCCCTCCTCTCTGTAAAAAATCAATAAAATATATTAAAAAAAAGAATACTTCAAATATCCATTTTTATAGTCAAAGAATTGTGACGCGTAGTCATGTGGCACAACATCTGAAGAGCAGTAAGGCTTCTGGACTCTTCAGTATTTGTCTCTATTTAAAAAAAACCAAATTATGTTATTAGTGTAACAATTAGAGTATGTCAAGATAAGAATCAATGAGGATAATTGTTTAGTTATAGGATGGTTGTGTGTGTGTGTGTGTGTGTGTGTGTGTGTGTGTGTGAATCTCTCTCTGCTGGGTATCAGGTCTACAGTGTGGAAGAGCCTTGTGAAGCACTGAGCTTTTCACTGACACACTCAGAGAGAGATCATGATTCTCTTTGAATATATATGTAACACATTTATGGGTACAGGAAAAGGATCCAGTAGAGTGGGAGAGGTTGAAGAGCAAAGAGATGCTGATTTTATGGTGTTAGGTCAGTGGGAGTTGAAAAAAGCTAGGAAGAGAATGGGGGTAGACTGTCAGGGGAAGGAGCTGGGAGGAAACATGAGCCCTACCCTGAGATTCTGGTATCTCTTAGGGGTTGGAGGCAGGGGTATAAGAAAAACAACAGTTCTTTCCTCTAGAATCACTGAGATTCAGAGGAACCTTGAAGGGATTAATTCTGGATAAGAGAGATACCATGAAAATGTATGCTCATTCATTCATTCATTCATTTACTCATTCATGCATCCATCCATTCATTCATCTATAAATCCATCATCAGTCCATTCATAGAGCCAATCAGCAAATTAAAGAGGAAACAATTATTCGCCCTTATACCTACAATAATAAATAGAGAAACTAAAATGAAAGTAATATTCTCTATTTCTTTTTTTTGTTTTAGTGTCTATGGGTATCATAGGGAATATCAGGATCCTTCCTAGGGGAAGATTCTTATGTTTTCCTAGCCTGCAAATATGAGAAATTATAGAAGAAAATGGGTAATAGCTAAGTGGGAAGATTTTTGCATTGATAGTAATACACATTTCTGTGGACTATACATTTATTTTTTTATTTTTTGAGAATTTATTATCTTTATTTTAAATATGATTTATTTAATTGTAAGTATACATAAATTTTTAAATTACACTTATTATCAATGTCTTCTCAGAGCTGCTTCTTTCTTTTTATAACTATGCCAATTTATATTAGTTTCTTTTCTGTACAGGAAAGTAAATTGCCTCCAACTTTCTTCTCCAATCAAAATCCTCAAACAATACCCCAAACAAGTAGAGATGTGTCAGATGTCTTACAAAGTCCTACCTGGCTCCTCATCTGAGTCACCATTAACAAGAACAGGGAAACTATGGGCTCTGGCTGCCTCAGGGCCATGGTGTCCTGGAAGTCAAAGGACTTGAGTACTGTGAGGTACATCTCACCAGCTTGGCCATTCCTTTTCACCAAGACTCCTGATCAAATGCAAAGCCTCCTGGGCTGAGTGATTATTTTAGTCATGGATATGCTAGCACAGATTAATTAGGTAGAGGACCTGAGCTCAGACAGCACGACCTCCAAGAATACTTGAAGAATATCTCACTTCTCTGTCGGTGGACTTGACACCTTGGTCCTCGGAGGGCTACAGCTGATACTAGGAAGAGGGCCTGAAATCTCATGCACTCTCTGATTTTAATTAGTACCTTCCTTTAGAACATATATTTTTTAATTCATAAATGTATTTTGTTTTTGTGCACAGGCAGCATGTCAGCTGAAACACCAGTCACACTGAATATTGACCCCCAGGATCTGCAGGTCCAAACATTCACTGTAGAGAAGCTACTGGAGCCTCTCATAATCCAGGTATTAATTACATGGAAATTACAATGTAGAGTAACTGCAGGAGAACTTAAAAAATGTGGGAAAAATAGATAATGAACCAAGGGAAGCTTTGATTGTTATAAAATGAATGGCATCTAAAATTATCATTTAAAGTATTGTTAAAATGTAAAAAAGTCTGTATTTAGTAATAATAATAAAATTCTGAAAGCTCTCCCCCCGATTCTCTTTTAAAAGCAACAGCAGTAATAATATGTATATGTAGTTTTCAAAGCACCTATATATGTAATATATTCTCTGGTTATATTGGAAAACATTCCAAAAGAAGTTCATGATCTTTAAATGGATAGTGCCACTAGATAAAGCTATCAACTTAGTAGCCACATTAGAAAAATTCTCACCTTTCCTCATTATTTATCTTCATTTTATATTCCTTGGCTTTTAAGGTTTCACGGATATTACTTACCACCTCTGTGTATAACTCAAAGTCAAAATTACATTTTAATTTTTGGAGTAATTGGTCACAATACTATTATGTTACTCTGACTTCTAAATTCATTTATTCGTAAATCTTTTTTTCTGCTCTTCTTAAAGTTACCAGAGCCTTTCCCACCAAACTTGATTTATCTCTAATCTATTTTTTCCTTTCTGGGCACAGGTAAATCACTAGGTCATTTTGCAGGAATGTTCAGCCTGGGATATCTTTCAATCATTCACTTTCATTTTTTTTCTGTGTGATAACTTACAAAGTTGCATCCCTCTGTAATAAATTCCTCCAATGGATCAGAAATATTTTTCCTCAGCAATTACATTTTTATGATTGCAGCTGTAGACATCTGCACTTTATCACTTTCAAGAGCCAAGTTTGGCAATGCATTTATGCAGAATTACGATGAAAAGAATTTACATCTCTATGTTGTATACTCTCTGAAGGAGACATAAACTTCTAGATCATGCTACAGTCATTACATAATGGAAATGTCTATAATCTTATTTGCCACAAATTATGATTTGCTATGTGTCAGATTCATGTTGAATATAAGCTAAAAGAATTGACTTACTCAAAATCCTTTAAGATAAAAATAACAAACTCCTTAGAATATGTTATGTCCTATAAAGTGTTTTTTGTTTTTTTGGGGGTGGGGAAAGTTTCAAATGTATTTTCTGATGTAAATATATCCCATGTTTTCAGGAGATAAATAGAGAGTTATATCAATAGTAATAAACATTATTCCTCTGGCTCTCACCTCTAACTCTTATAGTTTCTGCTTAGTACAGGCACTCAGGGACCCATCCTAACATTTCTCTTACACAGCTGTACGGGGTTAAGAGAACAGGATGAATCATACGAGGGCCATGAAAATGTTCACCCGGATGTGACATGTCAAAGCAAGTGATGTGGTCAGTGTGGATGCTGATGTTTGATCCTGCCCTGTGCCCAGGGGGATGGGTACAATCGTGAACATCCCCCATCACCGTCACCTCCCCATGGCCTTCATTTCAGGGGTTTCTTTTTTGCCACGTCTTCATCTGCTGTCAAGTCACCTTTCCACCCTGGTCACAGCAGAAGTTTTGGGGTTTGGGGTGGGGTGGGGAGAGGACCTGGCTTATGGACACTCAGTTACAGGTTGGCAAGAAGCCTATGAGGCAGGAGAGCTGTGCCTCTGGGCGATAATGGTGAATTGGTCCTGTCACCATCCTCTTTGGGAAACTAACTCCATACTGAGAGTTAAAGCAGCTGGTACCTAGGGTTACAGTTTTATCATGGCAAATGCAAAGCTAAAAGATGCACAGAAGTAGAGACATGGGGAAGAGTTCTAGTGAAGCAATTTTCAAATCCAAGTCCACTAAGTTTCCACTGTTGAGGGACAATAAGATTAACTGCTTTCTTTATGTAATCGGATTCCCTGGCCTCCTACCTCCTCATCGGTGGCTGAAAGTTCAGAAGAACTTCCATTGGCAATAGCATCCAGGGTTCCTGGGATTGCCCTCCTTGTGCTGGAATAGAGGTTTCCCTGCAAAGCCTCCAAATGTTGGGGTATCAGGTATGACTTACCTGTGCTCCCCAACCAGTCTGTCTGCCAAGCTTTTCCATTTCACCGGCTTCATTTTGTTGCTGGTGGACAGTAACCGCCAATGATGCCCATTGTGAGACTGAAAATGGACACGTCAACGTCTCCGTGCCCCAACTGCCTCCACAGCTGTGAATCCTCAAGGCGGTGAAAAGGCTCCTACAGAAGAGGGTAGAACGCCTCTCCTCCCAACAGTGCTTCACTCCGTCACCTGGGCCCAGTGAAGCAATGCCTGCACCTCCAGGCACACAACAGCCCTTAGGAAAACAACCCCTTCCATCCTCTTTGGGCCCCTCCTCCTTAGAATCAAATCCAGCCCTAGTGGCTGGAGGGTGAGTGGTTAGTCCTTCCTCCTCCTTTTCTTTCCTCCCGGCTCCTAGGCAGAACCTCTCTGCCACACCCCACTCTCAGCATTGTTTCTTTCTCCCCTCCTTCAGCCGAGGGAAAAACCAAAAAGAAAACAAAAGCAACCATGAATAGAAATTTATGCAAATATAGATGCCTAGATGCCCACAGGGTTCATTTCCTTCTGTTCTACAGACAGATCTGATGGGCTTTCAGGTAGCAGAAGAGGGCGTGCTCTGGCTTTCTAGCCTCCTAGATTATAATTTCCTTTGTTTCTTTCAGTAAAGGATTCAAGTTGCATTTGTTTGTGCTTTTCCCCCCTGTCATTTCAGTAGGCCATTTTGAATGAGCATGATGGCATTTACTTAAATTTCCTTGGTATTATCTCCAAGTTTCTTTTTTTATTTTTTTTGGTAGCCTCGATAATTAATCGATTACTAGAATTTATATCAGAATTAATCTTGAAGGTTCCAAGGAAATCTGAAAGTCAAGTGTACACACATGTAGTATTATAAATTATAAACAAATATTAGAATTTTGATTCTAACCTTAACAAATACCCTTAAAAGTTAGTAAATTAAATGTTTTTTAAACACTTATAGGCTCAAGACTCAATAAGTATGAAGATGTTATTTTTATGGTAGAATGAAGAAATAAACTTAATTCTACCTCAATAACATTTTAAACCTTAAGGTGACTCAGTATAGTTGAGTTGATTCCAATAAAGTGAATTATTCTCTTTGTGCATTCTTTTACTGCCTGAAAACTGCTCCAGTGGGAAAGTTCTTAGGCTATAGTATTTCTTGAGAAACAGATAGCCGAGAAGGAAGCCACTCTTAAAATAAGGGTAAGAAAAACGAGTAGCTAATTGATTAAAATGGTGTGAGTCCTGCTGGAGTATGAGTGGCTGAGCATACAAAGGATGCCCCCCCCTCCCCACCCCCCAACCCGGTACCTTGAAGATGAGCTGTGGGCAGATGTCAGTCTCTGCACATGCTTCACCTCTTCTCAGCTTGCTTCAGGACCTTTTGTCAGACTGATTTTCTTTCTCCTCATTCCAGAGTTGCTGCCCTGTTGTTCTGGGTTCTCTGACCATCCCAATCCACTCCACTTCTGCTAATACTTTATCTTTCAATCCCAGCTCATCTATTCCCCACAAATTCAGTCAGAATAACCCCACAAATATCCACCTCTAGCTTAGCTATAGAATTAAGATCTTTCTCTTTTTTTAAAAAAATATTTTTATTAATTTCAGAGATGAAGGGATAGGGAGAGAGAGAGAATCATTGATCCGCTGCCTCCTGCATGCCCCCCAGTGGAGATGGAGCCTGCAACCCAGGCATGTGCCCTGACAAAGAATGGAACCTTGACCTCCTGGTTCATAGGTTGATGCACAACCACTGAACCACACAGGCTGGCTCTTTTTAATCTTTTTTTAAACTTTTGGTTAATCTTTACCTGAGGATATTTTTTTCCATTGGTTTTGAGAGAGTGGAAGGGAGGGATGGAAGGGGAGAGAGAGAGAGAGAGAGAGAGAGAGGGAGAGAAGCATCAATGTGAGAGACACACATCAATTGGTTGCCTCGTGCACATGCCCCGATCAGGGCTGAGGATTGAACCTGTAACCCAGGTACATGCCCTTGACCAGGAATTGAACTCCCCCTTCGGTGCACAGGCTAATGCTCTAACCACTTAGCCCACCGGTCAGAGCAAGCACTTTCTCTTATAAACTAACTCTATAGAGAGCCAGGTAGTATAGACTGATTGATAAGTCCAGATCCCCTTGCACTTTTAGTGGAAAATTGCTAGATTGAAGGGAGCAATTGTGGTTCAGCTGTCTGAAAGGATAGAATAGTCCATGTCTCCCAGATGTGGTCATTTTTACTGCTTGAGGCATGAAACTACCTTTTATAGAATGCCCTGGGCTGTTTGAGAGCACCCCGCTTGTCTCAGGAGATACTCTGCAGCTGACAAATTTATGACCCTAGGGGCAGTGATGGCGAACCTTTTGAGCTCGGCGTGTCAGCATTTTGAAAAACCCTAACTTAACTCTGGTGCCGTGTCACATATAGAAATGTTTTGATCTTTGCAACCATAGTAAAACAAAGACTTATATTTTTGATATTTATTTTATATATTTAAATGCCATTTAACAAAGAAAAACCAACCAAAAAAATGAGTTCTAGTGTCACCTTTGACACGCGTGTCATAGGTTCGCCATCACTGTCCTAGGCGCATCTGTGCTCTGCCTTGTAAATAGAGTGTAAGCAAGAGCCTTGCTAGGTCAGTTTAACCAGAACCCCATCCTCAATATCTAATCAGGTTCCTCCTCCTCCACACCCCCAGGTGATGTTGGATCACTGGCCTGTCTTCAGCAAGAATCCTCTTAGATCAGTTTAGCAGAACCCCCCTCCCACCCCTTACCCTTGATGTTTCCTCTTAGTAACTGTCCGTCCTCTGCTCTCCCCCCTCCCCATTAGCTATAAATTCCCACTTATCCTCGCTGCATGTGGAGCTGAGCCCACACTCTGTCCCCCAGGGCAAGATTCCATGGCAGTAGTTCTGGTACCTTCACAATGGCCCTGAATAGTCAGCCTTACCACCTTTACCGAGTGCCATTAAATATTTTTTTTCTTTAACGGGGACACCCAAATAATACTTAGAATCAACTGTAATTGAGAACTCCAGTTACAGTCTTCCGTACATTTCTTGGGGAAAGTCCTAAACATTGTTGTATTGATAACTGAAGTTTCCACCCACTATTAAATGCTTTGGAAAGCACCTGGCATCATATAAGCAAATCTAAAATCCTCGGCTAAGTAAGGTAGAGCTCTGATGAATCTATTCCTAAAAAGATCGAAGAAGTGACACATTTGCAAGTCACAGGATTAAGGAGAACTTAACAGCCCTCAGAGTTTGGGTGGAAAGAAATCTCATTTCTCTAAAAGCAGAACTTATGTTTTTGACCTTGTCTTGCAGAGGAAGAGGAAGAAACAAAAGGAACTTCCCTCCTAGATTTCATTCTGACCTCCCAGGAAGAACTGGCTATTGAAGCAGAAGAACAGGGACCCCAAGGGCTGGGCATCCGGGAGTGTCTGTCATGCGGGGGATTAAAATGACCAAGAGAAACCATTCTGAAGAGCCTCTGACAGGGGTTCTGAGTGTCAGTACACAGCTCTCAGAAGTGGAGTCTAATCCTATAACCAGACACTCTGAAAAAGGAACCAGTATAAAGAACTGCAGGATCTCAAAAATAAAATCCTGAGGATACAAGAGGGTGGCTCTTGATAAGGAGGGAAAGGGATTGGCCTCCAAAAATGGCCGGTGTGACTGCACAGAGAGCAGCTTAATGAGCTTAACTTCTCCAAGTCGAGGCAAAAGATGGGGGAAGCGCACAGCTCGTGACCTGTGGGTGCCTCTGTTTCAGAACTGGCCAACTAGGAACAATCCAGGTTGCCGCCTTGCAGATACTTGCGGTCCTCGGAGGAGACAGACAGTACACCAATCAATAAACAAACCAATAAATGTATGAAGGATGAAAGGTAAGTACAATGTGTTGAATTCATTAAAGTTGATGATATTCTACCATTTTTGACCTTCAAAAGTGGCAGTTGCATGTGGTGCAACCTACTGTGTTTCAGGGAGGGTGAGATTTTACATGAGTGAGAAGAGGCCTCTCAGAGAAGGTGGCATAGGATCAGCGACCGGTGGAGAGTGAGGGAACAAGCCATATAAAAATTCTGGAAAGAGTGTTCCAGATTTAGGAGGACGTACGTTTCAAGACTGTGGGGTGGGAATGCTGGGTGTGTGTTAGGAACATGTGGAAGCCCAGTGTGGATGCAGTAGAGGTCTGGGAGCAGAGAATAGTGAGAGAGAAGATGAGAGTGGCGACCGGAGGCAGATCACAGAGAGCCTTCCATGACAAACTCTTGGAGCTTTCTTATGGGAATAATAGAAGAAGCTCTTAGAGGTATGAGAACAGAGGTGATGTGATATTTTTTAAGGATCAATCTTGGGAACCCTACAGAGATTAGACTGTAGAGAGGTAGGCATGAAAGCAGGACACCCATCAGGAGGCCATTGCTGGAAAGAGCTGGCGGTGACAGGGAAGGTGGTTAGCCGTGAAGGAGGTGAGGAGTGGTAGGCTTTCAGATGTATTTTGAAGATAAAAGTGACAATGTCTGCAGATTGAATTGGACGTAATAGCTGAGAATAAGGAGTAGAAGATCATAATAAGAATTCAGGCCTGAGCTCCTGGATAAATGGTGGAGCCATTTATTGAACTAGGCAGTTGGAGAAATGAGTTCAGAGTTTTAGGAAGAAGATAAGGTAGGCGATATACATTGGGATGTTATCAGCAAACATGTTTATTAAATTCCTGAGATTGGTACAAATCTTCTAGGGCACTGGTTGGCAAACTCATTAGTCAATAGAGCCAAATATCAACAGTACAATGATTGAAATTTCTTTTGAGAGCCAAATTTTTTAAACTTAAACTATATAGGTAGGTACATTGTTATTAACTTAATTAGGGTACTCCTAAGGCTTAGGAAGAGCCACACTAAAGGGGCCAAAGAGCCACATGTGGCTCGCGAGCCGCAGTTTGCCGACCACAGGTCTAGCTGAGAGAAAGCTTGCCTTTGACTATGCGCTCCTGCGATAGAAGCAGCCTAAGGCAAAAAGGATGGATTCACTGGCTTTGCCATGCTTCTAAAATTGATCTGCCAAGCGGGTACCATTCACTGGATGCTGGGATAATTGTGTTCATTCTCTGATTGTGGTCAGAACATCTTATGTACCAGACACACTAGAGAAGAGGCCAGCTCCTTAATGTGGGAAGCTCAATCTTTTGATCTGTGTCTTGGTAGAGATGGATCATCTTCCAAGGGGCCTTTGATAGCCACGCTCTTTACTTCTCTACTGGCATTAACTGCACAGCAGGAGTGAACCTCAGACAGAACCCCAGGGCGCATTCCAACTCCCTGACAGCTGCAGCAGGTAGCAGAGACATTGCTGGAGCACGCTCGGAGCGGCTGGAACATTAGGGCAAAGAAACAGCAGCAGCTGCTTAATTGTGTGTGTGCTGTCAGAGAAAGGGGTCCCGCGTTTCTACTGCAGAAGAACCTCCCAGATGTTTCACCTCCCGAACAGTCTGCTATGCATGCACCTTATCCAAGTTTTGCTCATGGACTGCAACAAATCTAGCCATTTATTCCCTGAATTTATCCTCAGAAAATGCCGGCTGTTCACATGGGAAGGAATCCGATATCCTTCTCAGTGTTGCCCACACTGCTCCTTTCCTTTTATCCTCCTTTTTAACCTTCCCACTGATGTTTTTCCTTGCCTCAAATAACTGATGTGCGGAGAAGGACTATCATGTTTTTTATTCCATTTTGGGTTCCTCAAAAAGTTTTTCCATCTGGTTTGACAAGCAATGCTTGACATTTATGTAGCAATCACGCTGGAAGCACTTTGCTAAGTGCTCTGCAAATATTATCTTATTTAAACTTCTTAGGAGCTCAGAAAAGAAGGCTCTCTCCCTGTCTACTCTGTAGCTCAGGAAGCTAAGATTTTAATGGAGTTCAGTAAGCCGTCCGTTCTCCTAGCTGGTGAGTGAAAGGGTGGGGATTTTAATCCAAGTCTATTACCGCTAGTCATTTTCCACCTGTGGTTCCTGAATCTGCAGCATCAGCAGCAACTAGGAACCTGTTCGAAATGCAAATGATTCAGTTCTACCCCAGACCTTCTGAGTCAGACACTCTGGGGGTGGCTATCTGTTTTAGACCCCGCCCAGGTCTGCAATCTGAGGCCAGAGAGCCAAACCTCGCCCACGCCCACGATCTCTGCTGATAGGGCCCTGAGCTAAGAATGTTTTT
The DNA here is from genome assembly GCF_000412655.1 of Myotis brandtii. NCBI lineage: Eukaryota > Metazoa > Chordata > Mammalia > Chiroptera > Vespertilionidae > Myotis > Myotis brandtii. The sequence continues at coordinate 1,412,221 of NW_005369027.1, read as the reverse complement.
TTTGTGCTTTTAATAGGTGGTCAAAAATAAAACAAAGGAGAGTATGTGACAGAAAATGCATGTAGCCAACAAAGCCTAAAATATTTACCACCTGGCCTTTTAGAGAAAACGTTTGCTGACCCCTGACCTGGACTGTGCTTTTCAGGTGACTGTGATGACTGGACGTGCTCCTATCGCTTATTCCCTATAAGTAATCACTGCTTTCCCACACTACTTCCCTCAGTTGCTTTCTCTCCATCCTAATTTTTTTATTCCAATATTTTTAACGAAGGATAGAAACTCTTTTCTAGACGTCACTGGTCTTTTCTATTGGCGTATCTGTATGGATTTACGTTTAAAGGAGTGTTTTAGAATTTGTTCACTTTGCTTTTCAGCACTCAACTCCCTAGATTAGCTTTGTTGTAATCTTCTCTGTGTACATCAAAGCTCCCCGAGTGCTTATTAATATGCTTATGGCATGTATGTATTTTTCTTATGGAAATATTTACTCTTAGAAAGTAATTAAGTAGTTTTTGGTTATTCTAAGACACTTTTTCTTGGAATACGTTTTTTATTTTTATTTTTTTAAATATATCTTATTGGTTTTTTACAGAGAGGAAGGGAGAAGGATAGAGAGTTAGAAACATCGATGAGAGAGAAACATCAATCAGCTGCCTCTTGCATGCCCCCTACTGGGGATGTGCCCACAACCAAGGTACATGCCCTTGACCGGAATCGAACCTGGGACCCATGAGTCCGCAGGCTGACGCTCTATCCACTGAGCCAAACCAGTTAGGGCGGAATACGTTTTTTAAATCTCTAAAGTAAGAATGCACTTTAAACTCTCGGGTGCCTACAGTTGTTTTGATGTGGCAGCGGTCATGCATCCTTCTCATTTCCTACAAGCATGAACTGGGCCTTAGCTATGCATACAAGCATAGTCAGTACTCCCTTGTTGAGTTTCATTGCTATTTAAAATGTATTAAAAATATTGCATGATGTTTCAGTATTAAAAGGAAAGCTTCTCTTTATTC
>NW_005369027.1:1397282-1406908 GCF_000412655.1 Myotis brandtii | reverse complement strand
GCAAACCACGGCTCGAGAGCCACATGCGGCTCTTTGGCCCCTTGAGTGTGGCTCTTCCACAAAATACCACGAGCGGGCACGCACATACAGTGCGATTGAAACTTCGTGGCCCATGCGCAGATGTCGGTATTTTGTGGAAGAGCCACACTCAAGGGGCCAAAGAGCCGCATGTGGCTCTCGAGCCGTGGTTTGCTGACCACGGCCCTAGACCATTGGTCAGCATACTTTTTCTATTTTGGTCTAGAATCAGATTCTCAGATAGTAAATAGTTTCAGCTTTGACATAGGTTTTCTGTGCAAATACTCTATGGTTGTAGTTTGGAAGCAGACATTGACACTATGTAAACAAATGGATGTGTCTCTGTTCCAATAAATTTTTATTTACAAGAATAAGCAAGTGGTCAAATTTGGCTCCAGGGTACTTAATTTGTAGACCTCTGCTCTAGACTATTTTGTCATGGATATACTCTACACTTACTGGTTAAGGAATGGTAAGAAATGGGCATTATCCCATACACAGTCAGGAGCCCCTGTGAGATAAATGATGAGGGAGTATTTTATGACCAAGCCCTATAAGAGACACAAAAGCCTCACTTGGGAGGAGAGTGCTAACTAGACAGTTCAGAAAATCCCTGTGACTGTTGAGATCCTCTTAGTCCAGTGGTTTTCAACCCTGGCTGCACATTAAAATCACGTGGGAGCTTTTAACAGTCCTGAAGCCCAGGCCACACAGGAAACCAATTAAATCAGAATCTTTGGAAGTAGGACAGGCAGTGAATTTATTTTATTTTTTAAAAATAGAATTTTATTGATCTCAGAGAGTAAGGTAGAGGGAGAGAGAGATGGAAACATTAATGATGAGAGAGAATCATTGACCGGCTGCCTCCTGCATACACCCTACTGGGGATCGAGCCTGCAACCTGGGCATGTGCCCTGACTGGGAATTGAACTGGCCATTTCTTGGTGCATGTGTCAATGCTCAACCACTGAGTTACACCAGCAAGGCTCCAGGCAGTAATTTTAAAAGCCTCCAAGTGATTACAACATGGGAACCGCTGTGCTCGCCGTTATGTCAGCCAGTAGTGAGCATGGTTATGCCTCGTGGCTCAAAGCTTGACCTAGAATGGTGCCCCTTCTATGTCTTTTTTAATGAGGTTGGGTGGTGCCCATTTGGAATAAATTTATAAGGAATTTCTGGGGTAACCTCCTGCATCGACTCTGTAATATGCTCAGATAGTCCTCCCAGGTCCCAATAGGACTATTAGTGGCAGATCTAGGAAAACTCCCACAGCTGAGAGGTCTTGGATTCACGTTCTGAATAGCTCCCTTACCCAGCAATCCACTACTAGATGGACTAGGACTCCGTGGTCGGCAAACTGCGGCTCGCGAGCCACATGCGGCTCTTTGGCCCCTTGAGTGTGGCTCTTCCTAAGCCTTAGGAGTACCCTAATTAAGTTAATAACAATGTACCTACCTATATAGTTTAAGTTTAAAAAATTTGGCTTTCAAAAGAAATTTCAATCGTTGTACTGTTGATATTTGGCTCTGTTGACTAATGAGTTTGCCAACCACTGGACTAGGTTATGTTGCACTAAAGGGTTTTGGGTACCCATAGTATGGTATTTTGATTTATAAGAAATATATTCTGGTCATTCACTAAGTGTTGAGAGTGATAAAGTTGTCCTTTGTTATGTTAATGAGGCGACTTTTGGAAAGCACCTAGGATGGGGGCTGGTTGTGATTAGAGGGCTGGAACTTTTAGTCTCAGGCCCTGACCTCGAGGGGAGAGAGTTCAATCACCACTGGCCCGCGGTTTAATGAGTCACACCTGTGCAAGGAAGCGGCCATAAAAACCCAAAGGACGAGGTGGAGAGAGCTTCCGGTTTGGTGAACGTCCGGTTTGGTGAACTCGGGCAGGGCTTGGAAGCTCCCAGTTTTTCCAACATGCCTTGGCCTGTGCATCTCTTCCATGTGGCTGTTCCTGTGTTAGAATAACCAGTGCTCCAGTAAGTAAAATGTTTCTGAGTTTTGTGAGCTGCTCTAGCAAATTAATCAAACCTGAGGAGGGGCTTTGGGAACTCTGATTCTGTTAGAAGCAGCGCTAACAACCTGGGCTTGTGACTGGGGTCTGAAGGTGGTGGTGGTGGTGGGGTGTCATGTAGGACTGAAGCCTTAACCTGTGGAGTCTGGTGCTGTCTTTGGGTAGATAGTGTCAGAATTGAGTTGGATTATGGGACTCCCGGCTGGTGTCCCGAGAATTGTTTGTTGGTGTGGGACTCCCCCAGTCCCCCATCTCACAGTTGGAATTGGGTCCAGGAACCTAATTCTCATGGTATCCTTGGTTTTGGTGGGCTTTTCTTGGGGTGGAGGAAGTGGTAGTGAGGGAAGAGATTCATAATGTCCCAGTCTGGAGTCATGGTGTGGTACATCCCGCGAAGACGTTTCCATGTACAATCACCTGCACCAGTGCCTCTCAACCTTAGCTGTACAAGGCATCACTTGAGGAACTTATAAACGTCCTGAGACCCAGGCCACAGTAAGGCCAATTAAATCAGAATTTCTAGAAGTATTTTTTTAAAAGCCTCCCAGGTGACTGTTGTTGTACAGCCACTGGAATGGGACCTTGCTGCCACCAGAGTGTTGTCCAAAAAATTTGGAAATGCCTAAACATGCAGGTCCCCAGGCCCCACCCTAGACTCAGTGAATCAAAATCTATGGTGTAATGAGATCCCAGGTGACTTGGATCACATTAATGTTGAAGAAGCACAGGTGTAGGAGATTATACATTCCAACTTTTAATTTGCAACTGTGGTCGCCACTGCCCTTTAGCATCTGCAGGTGCTGGAGTGGTGAAGTCATCTGGAGTTTTCGAACTCTGATATTCATATGGTTGCTCTGCAGCTGGGTCCTTGAAGCGGGTGTCCAAAGGTGATTGTTGGGCGGGACCTGTACATTCTTCTGAAGAGGTTCTGCCTCTCCGGTATCTATCACCTAGCCTGACCTACTTCCTCCCTTCTCCCAGCCTGTGGTCAGTCTTACTTACATCAAGTGATTCTGTTTTTCTCAGAAATGCCTTGGGGGCGGCAGGAAGCATGACCTGAGAAATCAACAGATTTTCAAGAGCTAGTGTTTCTCCTTTAGGGAGTTTGGAACCAGGACACAGTTTGTTTTAAAGTAGACATAATTTTCAACTCTGGAAAGTTACTTAGTCTTGTTATAGATGTATTTGGAGATATTTGGTGTCACAGGACTGAGTGCTCTACAAATTAAGGTTTAACAAATGAGGTTTTGTGATTTTCAGACAAGTTTTTTCCTTTAGGAAACAATTTGCCTTCTCAACCCTCATTTGCAAGGTATTATATTTCTTCAATTTAGACACATTTTTTCCACATTCTCCGCCTTTACATGTTTAACATTTCTGAAATTAGAATGCATCTTACAATGGATATGAAGATTTAATATAATTTTCCTTTTTGATTCTTGTTGGGGATCACAAATTTACCTATTAGCTCCTTTATTTTCCATAACTGATCTGATCTTCTTCAAAAATTCCACCCCCTGGAAATTGGGATAAATGCCTTATATTTCAACCAATAAGAGTAGTAAACGTATGATTCAGCAAAGTAAATAATCCCCTCTCTTTAGAGAAAATGATCAGAAACGTGTAGTAGCAGGTGTTGCTTATGTGACCTCATGGGGATGGGAGATACAGTGGGGCCTTGATTTACGAGTTTAATTCGTTCTGAGACCGAGCTCGTTAAGGAGCTCGTTAACTCAAATTACTCTGTCAACTCAATGCAAAAAATCGGCTGAGAGACAGCTGGTATCTCAACTCGTTAGTCGGGACACTCGTAAGTTAAGGCCCCACTGTAGTTCTTTTGGATCTGAGTGGCTGGTCTGGGATGCTCTCAGGACTGGTGACCTTTGAGGGGTGACCAGTCCCCTGCATGGCCATATTGTGGGCACCTCTAGTCTGTACCTGATAAAATTTGAGGACTGCTTTCTCTTAGCGTGGTTAAGATCCATGGACCTCTCAGGATGCCTTAGTCCCTTTTTGGCCCTTTACGGTGCTTCAGACCCCAAAGTCCCAGCTACGTCCTCTGTTAAGTGCCTGGCATTATCTTCACCTTTCAGCCTCTGCTACAGGATCAACTTACTCTTCATGGTGGGCTTAGGGCAGGCCTCCTAGTCTTCAACAGTCACATTTTGATTGACCTTTAAGATACCAGGTCTGGGTCTTATCCATGCCTCATGGGAATCAAGAGTGGCTTCGGAAAGCTAAGCTGGATTTTTTTTTACCTAATTTTCCTGAGATGCCAGGATTACACTGTGGCCACCCCAAAATTTGTGCAAGAAAGCTCATTGAAGCAATTGTTTCTAGAGTCCCAAAGATAAGTGGAACCAAAGTCCCTCTGCTTTCAGTGTTTTCTATCAATCATGTTCCACAGATCCCTAATCTGGATGAAGCTGAGAGGAGAAACAAGGACATGTATCTTATCTTTTTTACGCATTAGCCCCATTTTCCAAGTCTTGGTACTAGGTAAGGCAAGTACCAAGAGCCAAACCAGCCAGGGCAAGATATGTTTTTTCCTATCTGACCAGATCTTTTTCATAAAACTCTGATCCAGCCTGAGCCAGTTTAGCTCAGTAGATAGAGCATTGGTCTGGGGACTGATGGGTTCCGGGTTCAGTTCTGGTCAAGGGCACGTACCTCAGTTGCAGTTTACCTGGCCCTGTTTGGGGTGTGTGCAGGAGGCAACCAATTGATGGGTCTCTCTCACATTGATGTTTCTGTCTCCCCCCTTCTCTTCCATTCTCTCTAAAAATCAATGGAAAAATATCCTCAGGTGAGGATTAACCAAAACAAAAAACCCCTATGATCCAGTCTATAACTTTTGCTATATGGGAGTTAAAAGAACCTAGAAAATGATTTTTTCTTTTTCTAATGGCCTTCGTAACTATTTTTGCTTAAGACTTGAAGAAAGCCAGCTTTGAAATTCAAAGAAGCTCAATAGTATCTTTGAGTTTCAAAATTGGCTCTCTCCAGGGCCTCATGGTTCAGCCTTGGATACAGAAAGTTCAGTATTGCCAAATATCATCGACATTTACGTTCTAAAAAGTGGTTAAGTTGGTATATGTTATAACTGATGGTGTTTTAGAATTAAATGACTATGGTAATATCCTGATGTTTTGAAGGAGGGATTTAGGGCATCAAAGGTCACGGCACTGGCCAAAAGGATTCAAAATGGTAACTGATGTATAATTCTCATCAATAAATGAGGCAAAAATGATTTTGTCGACTCTTAGACACAATGCTGACAAATGAAGTGGACACAAATCAATTTTAAACAGTATCAATATTTAAAATATGTTTTTATTGATTTTCAGAGAGAAAGAGGAAAAGAGAGAGAGAGAGAGAAAGAAAGAGAAACATCAATGAGAGAAGAACTTCATCGATCAGCTGAGCCCGAAACCTGGGCCCGGAATCGAACTAGTGACCTCTTGGTTTCTAGCTCAACACTTGATGCTCAACCGCTGAGCTACACCAGCCGGGCTAAGCATCAACATTTAAATCACTGATGGACTGTTCAAACCACATGGGTGTTGCTCTAAGATGTTGACTATAGAGCCCTGCAAATCTAATCACTATCTCCTGTGGTCTTTCTTGCTTAACATCTGTTATTTCTTGCTCATGCATGATGAGCAGGTGATTATGAACATCTTTAATCAAAATGAGTTTTTTGTTAGAAGAGAGAAAAAAATCTGGTTTAGGGTAGATGTGAAAAAAGGGAATATGGCAACAGGTAGTGGGAGTAAAAGGCAGATAAAGCTTCATTAGTCTGCGTTGACAAAGCATATTGGGATAGTTGATTCAATTTTATAGTTGATAGGGTTATAAATGATTATTATACAAAGCTGGAACACAGAATTAGTGGTCATAACCATATCCCACCATCAATCATGTTGGAAGTGGAATGCTGGCTGTATGAACCAAGAGACCATGTGAACATGTCTAAACTACTGTGAGGTAACCCATTCTTTATTTTAGGGCCAGTTTTGGCCTGATTACATTTTTCACTTTTTAAAAAAAATATATTTTTATTGATTTCAGAGAGGAAGGGGGAGGGAGAGAGAAATAGAAATATAAACGATGAGAGAGAATCAGCCGTCTCCTGCACACCCCCTACTGAGGATTGAGCCCGCAACCCTGGCATGTGCCCTTGACCGGAATCGAATCTGGGACCCTTCAGTCCGCAGGCCAACGCTCTATCCACTGAGCCAAACCGGCAAGGGTGATTTTTCACTTCTTACTTTGTTTTCTTCAAGAAGTCAATGGTCATTGATAGAAAATAATTGTCCTTTTGCTTTTTCTTGCTCAGCATTTCTTTGAATCGCTACACTACCACAAAGAATTGATTATTGATTCACCAGAATCATTAATGCTTGATTTAGGTATAAATAGCAGCATGAATACTATCATTTCTCCTTAGTTTGTTTAATTCAGTATCTTGATAGTTTTTCACTGCATTTTTGGAAAAATTTATAAGGAAGGAGACTGTATGATTAATATTGCATATTTTACTGATGACTGAATTTGTCTCTGAAGTTTTGCTCTGTATAAAACAAGCATAAATAGTAGTTATATTTGAAATGGCAAAAGCCACATATCCTAGGATGAATAGGTTCATGGTTGGATTTCCTGAGAAATACTACCTCTAAATGTTGGGGTGCCTAAAGCTCAGTCCTGTAACTTCTTTAGCTAAACTTTGTTATTAGGAATAGGCATATAATGAAAATGAAAATGTAAGTTACAAGGAACATATCTTGTCCTGGCTGGTTTTGCTCAGTGGATAGAGCGTTGGCTCTTGGGCTGAAGGGTCCTGGTTCGATTCCAGTGAAGGGCACCTACCTTGGTTGCAGGCTGGATCCCAGGCCCTAGTTGGGGCGCAACCAATCACTGTGTCTCTCTCACATCGATGTTTCTCTCTGTCTTTCCCTCTCTTCCACTCTATAAAAAATCAATGGAAAAATATTCTCAGGTGAGGATTAACAAACCAAACAAAAACAAAAAAGAAAGAAACATATCTCCAACATTTACCTCTTTCAACTCCAGAGGGTCTACTAGTCTCCAATTTAGCAACTCTAATAGGCAAACTTAACATGCCTAAAGCTCAGCTCTTGATTCCCCTCCCTCCTCATATCTCCTTAAGTAAACATTATCTCCATACACCCACTGTCAGGACAGATGCCATAGTATCACCCTTGACTCCCTATTTCTTTCATAACTTATATTCAATTTGTCAGCAAGCCCTGTTGACTCACTTCAGAATTCCCAGAATTCTGCCACTTCTCAACAACTCCACCACTTCCTGGAATAAGCCAGTCTGCTCTCCACTTGGGTACTGAAACAGCCTCCCAACTGCTTTTCATTCTTTCATTTCTCACCCTCTACTTCATCTCTGCCCAATCCCCAGCCTGTCTCTCAGAGCAGCCAGAATGATCCTGTTAAATTTTAGGTCAGATCAGGTTACTTTCCTGTTCTAAAACCAGCAATGGTTCCCAATCCCAAGAACAGAATTGAGACTGTTGTTGTTGATGGACAAGGCCTGCACAGTTTGGTGCCTGGTTGCCAGCCTGACCTCATCTCTCATGCTCTCTCCTCACTCTGCAGCAGGCGTGCTGGTCTTCCTGCTGCTTCTGGAACAGGCCCATCAAACTCCTGTTCTGGGGACTTGCACTTGCTGTTTCCTTTGTTTGGAGTATTTCCCCCCAGATGTTAAATATCTTTCTCCTCTACTTCCTTGGGGTCCTTGTTATCCAATCAGAGATGTCTTCCCTGATACCAGATCTAACCTAGCCCTTCCCCATCACTCATCTATTCCCTTACCTTCTTTACTCTCTTCATAGCACCTGTTAATACCCGCTATTGTGCTATGGAACGACTTACGTGCGTGGCTGTTCTTTCTTGCCTCTGTATTGAGGCTCACTGCCATACCCTCCTGGCACAGTACAGGTGCACCAGCTATATTTGTTGAATACATGAATGGTGGAGTCCAATATTGTTATTTGGTTTGTTTCTGGGTGGTAAGTAGCTAAATAAAAACCGGAAGAAATGAATACTTGATACTAGTCTCAGTTTGTGGTCTTTTCCTAGCTGTGTTTGAGTTCCTGTTTTTTTTTCCAGGATAAGTGTACTTCCTGGATTGGAACATTTTAGCCATAGCTGTTTATGTGTTGGACATGTAAATCTCTTGGCTGTGTTATGCCATCTGCCTGGCCCAGAGAGCTGATAGAATTGGGGTGGGATCTACATGTGCTTTGTTATTATCCCTCAATAGTTCCAAGGAGCAGCTTGTGTTGGCCGTGGTGGCTAATCTAATAAATAAGCAAGCCCCTACATTATAGTAAAAAAAAAAAAAGTGATTTTAAAATACTATATTTCTCATGTCATTGTGGTGAGGATGGCTGTAGGCTGACTGCTCCCCTTTCCCATTCACATGTCGAAGCCCTCCGCACCTCAGAATGTCAAGCATTTCAATTAGAACCTTTAAAGAGGGAATTGAATTAAAATGGGGTATTAGGGTGGACCCTTAGTCCAATGACTGGTGTCCTTATGAGAGAAGATTGGGACATGGAGAGACGTCAGGATGCTGCACACAAGTAAGAGGCCATGTCAGACCGAGGAGGTGGCTTTCTGCAAACCACCGAGAGAGGCCTCAGGCCCTGCTCACACCTTGATTTTGGACTTCTAGCCTCCAGAACTGTGAGAAAGTGAGTAACTCTGTGGTACTTCATGGCAGCCCCAATACCCAGCTTAAAATAAAGGAAAATCAGTCGTAAAAATTGTGTGCCTGCTCTTTTTTATTTTTTAATATATTTTATTGATTTTTTTACAGAGGGGAAGGGAGAGGGATAGAGAGTTAGAAACATCGATGAGAGAGAAACATCGATCAGCTGCCTCCTGCACACTCCCTACTGGGGATGTGCCCACAACCAAGGTACACGCCCTTGACCGGAATCGAACCTGGGACCCTTGAGTCTGCAGCTGACGCTCTATCCACTGAGCCAAACCGGTTAGGGCTGTGCCTGCTCTTTTTATTTATAGTTTGAAAATTAACTATGTAATCTCTCTTTTTTCCCCTAAATATGTAAATATTTCAAATAAAAAATTCAAAAGAATATAAATATACTTGATTTTAGATCACTTTGAACTGATCACACCTTAAAAAGCTGTACAAATGGTGACTTGTTTATTGAGAATATAGAAAAATATGCTTTTCCATGACACCACACATGGGAAGTGATAGAATCTCTTACATTAAGGAATTCCTTTGATGGAAACTACCATGTGCTGTCACTAAACTTAAATTTTAATTTTGGCCTAGCTACTAGCTCTCTTTGTAACTGTACAAATCACTCAACATTGTGGCTCTTGGTTTAAGGTTTCTAACGTCTAGAGCAAGCATGTCAAACTCTTTGCCATCGGGCTACATGCCTTGTTATGTGGCCCGCGGGCTGTGAGTTTGACATGCTTGGTCTAGAGCAGGGGTCCTCAAACTACGGCCCGCGGGCCACATGCAAATACAAATATTGTATTTGTTCCCGTTTTGTTTTTTTTACTTCAAA
>NW_005369027.1:1394809-1397042 GCF_000412655.1 Myotis brandtii | reverse complement strand
GGCCGCCATCTTGGCTGACAGTTAATTTGCATAAGGATATGCTGATTAGCCAATGGGAAGGGTAGCTCGTACGCCAATTACCATGTTTCTCTTTTATTAGTGTAGATGCTAGCTCTGGGTTTTCAGGACGAGTCCAGCCCTGGACCTTATGGAGTTCATGGTAAAGATGGGGAGGCAGCATGTTAACCGCTAATTACAAAATACTGAGGGTAATAAGAGGTACATATAAGGGCGGAGCGTGGAGGGAGCTGTTTTAGGTCAAGGTTGCCAGACATTTTCTGTTCTGGGCTTAAGTAGTTTGTGGTCAAACTCTGAATGGAAGATGAGATTGAAAATTTAGTCAGCAGTGAGATCCTAAGTTGCCTCATAAGCCATGCTTTAGATGTTATCTTGTAGGCAGCAGGGAGCCATTGGAGGGCTGTGAGCTGTGCAAGTGTGTCCCATTAGCATGGAAGAGAGATGGCTCTAATGGGAGTGTGGGATGAGGGTAGAGGATGAGTCAGAACCCATGCATATAATGTTCATAACAATAGAGTGGAGGATGGAGCTGAGGTTGAGGCTTCATGAGGCCCCCTGTGTCTGCGTCATGGAGCATGGGTTGGAGGGAATATAGGGCAACAGTCCAGAAAGCAGCCATGGGAAGCAATGGCTGTGTGCTGGAGAGGAGCTGGCAGAAATGAAAGCTTCTTTATTTTTTTTTTAAATATATTTCACTGATTTTTTATAGAGAGGAAGGGAGAGGGACAGAGAGTCAGAAACATCGATGAGGGAGAAACATCAATCAGCAGCCTCCTGCACACCCCCTACTGGGGATGTGCCCGCAACCAAGATACATGCCCTTGACAGGAATCGAACCTGGGACCTTTCAGTCTGCAGGCCAATGCTCTATCCACTGAGCCAAACCAATTACGGCAAAATGAAAGCTTCTTAAAGGGGCAATACAAAGGACACATAGAGGATGATGAGAGGGAGTAGATCCAGGAACCCTGGGTTTCTGCCTCAGTTTAGATATTGTCAGTCCCTGAGGTAGGAATCACGGACAGAGGAGAGGCAGGTTGGTAAAAGAAGGCTTCCACTCTGGGCACGCTATGTGCAGTGTCTGTCGCCTACTGCATGCAACATGAACTCTTTCCTTGGTCTTTGACACTTCATATTCAAGCGATAGCCTACTTCCTAACCTTACTTCTTGCCCAAATTCCTGTTTTTACTCCACAGTTTGCCACACTTGACTATCTGCTATTCTCAGAAAAAAGTAATTTTCATCTCTGCCCCTTTGCACACAGTTCAATTCACCTGGCTCACCTTCTCCTCAATCTCTTGTGGCAGAAACTGTCTGTCCTTCAAGGCTGTTCTCGGAAGCCCTCCATAATCCTTGTGAATGTCTGCAGTCGCTTCAGCACTCCCTTTGTACTTCTAAGTGTAAGCAGTTATCATTTGCCTTTTATATCACGGCTGGTTGTATCTCTTTTCCCGTACTGGAGCTTACTCATCTATTTTCTATATGTGCTCGATAAGTGGTTATTGGCGTGAGACGAACTAAAAGGAGATTATAGTTGGTTTTGGAGAGTGTCAAATGCTAACTGAAGATTATAGTTGGTTTTGGGGGAATGTTAAATGTTAACCCATGCATTTGCTGGGTTCCCAACACTTCATTCTTCCTTAATACTTTTTTTTTTTAATACACTAGGTTGTTTTTAAGAACAGTTGAAATTATCAGTGACCTGAAGGGACTCACCCCCAACAAAAATTAGAAAATACCTTTAATTTTAAAGGGATCACTGGTTTTACTTATCTATAGACAATTTTATTTTTCTATCCTTTAAATTTCTTCCAAAACTCTGAAGTTTTAGCTAATTAACATTGCTTAAATGTCTTATATTTTGTATCACACATTAAAATTAACTCAAGGAAGTAAAAGTAGTCCTGAAGGTTCTTGTTAGCTATTGGAAGAAGGTAAAATTCAAAGTGTTTTAGCTAATAAACAAATGGCTTTTAATTTTTTTTTTTACTAATATGATAACTAGAATTAATGAAAGCATTAGTTAGCCTTGGCTGGTGTGGTTCAGTTGGTTGGAGTGTCATCCTGTACACCAAAAGGTTGCGGGTTCATTTCCCGATGAGGGCACATACCCAGGTTGTGGATTTCATCCCCGGTTGGGGCATGTGTGGGAGGCAACTAATCGACGTTTCTCTCATCAACTTTTCTCTCACTCTTTCTCTTTCCCCTCTTCCC
>NW_005369027.1:1337235-1394686 GCF_000412655.1 Myotis brandtii | reverse complement strand
TGGGAAAGAACATGATTATAGAATATAAAGGTGTTACCAATTGGCATTAGAGAAGACTTTCCACGAAGCTGGCTTTAGTCTGAGGCACTGAAGCACTTGTGTGCTGATGCAGCCTATGAAAGTCAATTGTAGTCTCTCGCCAGTTTCTGCAAAGCTCCTGTGTGCACGTGCGGCTCTGCATGAAGTCGATGGCTTGGCTCACTCACTAAGCACAGCAATTCAACTCTCCATGTCCTTGGCGCATCTAGAGCACACGTGAACGAGGAAAGGTTAGAACACCCTTTTTTTGGACCTCTAAATTTTAATACATCAGTATTATATACTATTTTTTAAAAATATATTTTATTGATTTTGTACAGAGAGGAAGGGAGAGGGATAGAGAGTTAGAAACATCGATGAGAGAGAAACATCGATCAGCTGTCTCCTGCATACCCCCTACTGGGGATGTGCCCGCAACCAAGGTACATGCCCTTGACTGGAATTGAACCTGGGACCCTTCAGTCCACAGGCCGACGCTCTATCCACTGAGCCAAACCGGTTAGGGCAGTATTATATACTATTAAAAAGATACCTGGTTTTATGGAATTTTCAACATGCAGAATTAAGAAAGTAGGAAACGCCTTTTCATAGTACTTGAAGTCTCTAATTTAGAACCATTTCAGTGTGGAACTCATACATGTATTTATCGTGAAGGTGTGTCTGTGGCCTAGCACAGACTTACAGACTGAGGAAAATGAGCAAATTCAAGTTCTTTAAGAGCCGAAAGCCTGGTGTTGAAGATTTTCCGTTTGAGAGGGGTCGCTAAGGTATGAGAAGGAGGGGTGGGGAGGGGTGGGAATCAGTGACAAAAAGAAAGGTTAGCAAGATGGGCTTGGACCCTGCATAAGAACCGTCTTTGCTGTAAATTCCAACTAAAGTTTATGTGTTCTTAGAAAAATGTCACTGATTTTATACTGAAAAAGAAACAGAATTATTTTACAGAATGACTTGAAAGCTATTTTTACTGGTTGTTGGTATTCCCTCAAGAGATGAGAATTTTAGATAAGATAGCCCCTCAACCCTTGGTGAGAATCATCTGTTATATGAGTGACAGGAGTCCTTAGATTCTATAGTGGAGTTGGGGTTAAAAAAAAAAAAAAAGGTTTAGCTTTGTTTGCAGCCTCTCCCTCCCAGGATTACCAAGCCATGTATACTTTTGAACTAAAATGAATCATTGAAACCATCACTTGACTTTGGTTTAATCAATAATAAATAACCATATTGGAGCATTTTAAAAGAAGACAGACATAAATGATTTATAAAAGTGAATAACTTGCGAGTTGCAATTGCAATTGCATTTTTTTTGATGGGAGCACAGTGTTGTTATACAATGTTCTTTTCACATTTCTTTCTTCTCTGGCATTTATTATAAGGAACAAAGCATTTCTGGAATGCTCATTTTAATTTCAAAGCTCAAACATTTGGCGCATGGAGGATCAGAACAATAATAGAGGAATGTTCAGTGGGAAGCATCATGAATTGTGGCACTTAAAATACATTCTGAAGGAACATTTTAGACAATGATACTTATTCTTCATTTTAAACAAAGGTTTTAAACTAGGTGCTATAATATGTCTTAATCTGGGCAAGTATCTTTTAACTCTTGATACACAAATTAGACTGATAATAGTGAGATATTTGCTTTTTGGACTATGTGACAACCCATGTAATAAATCAGGCTTATTATCATCTTTATGTAATGCATGATAGAGACATGAGGCCCATTGGCTGCTTGTAAAGCATATAGAATGTGCTTTATTAACTGCCTTCATCACATTCAGCACAGGGAACCTCAAGAGCAAGATAAGGTTAGGCCCAGAGAGAACACCTTTGACAAGGACCCCATAGCAGATTTTCTATATCAACGTGGGGAACGGATTAGGAAATACACATTAAATGCCAACCAATATCTGTATCATGTTATGCATTTTACAAAACATTTTCCATTATTTAACCTTCACATAATCTTACAGGATAATAGGACTGTTCTCATTTCCCAGGAGCGGGAACAAAGGCTTGCTGCAAGGCATTCCCCTCTGGGTTATGAACATGGGGATAAAGCAAGTTAGAATAAAAGAGAGGGTATGGCCCTAGCCAGTTAGGCTAAGTGGATAGAGCGATGGCCTGCAGACGGAAAGGTCCCAGGTTTGATTCCAGTCAAGGGCACATGCCCAGGTTGTGGGCTTGATCCCCAGTGTGGGGTGTGCAGGAGGCAGCCGATCAATGATTCTCTCTCATCAGTGATGTTTCTATCTCTCTCTCCCTCTCCCTTCTTCTCTGAAATCAATAACAATATATTTAAAAAAACCCCCAAAAATAACACCAGAGGGTATGTTGGACAGGAGGATAAAAGGGCAGACAAAAATTATTTTCATCCACGTATTTCCTTATAGCTTGCAAGTTCTTTCTTAGTTCCTAACTAAAAAACCTGGGTTCAGATATCTAACTAAACAAATGTTGAATGCTCCATAAATGAGCAAAATCCTCAGGGGCTGTCTTTCTGTCTGTTGTCGATGATGTGGCACCAGATTGTTAAGAGCTTTGGCGATTTGATGACAAGCAGGAGTTGAGCTTTCTACTGGAATTCCTGCTCTTCTCTTAAATACTAGGTTTAAGGTTGTTTTCCTTCCTCTATGATGGTGACCTTCAAGCTCTGCACATGGAAATGCTAACCAAATTTTGTTATTGGGCTCCAACATTTAATTAAGAAATGGATATTTTCCACAATGCAATGTGGTATGAGGTTTTGTTCCAAATATAAATGCTTAATTTCTGTCTCTAAACAATGCTCTCATTATGACTTTATTTTTATTTTAAACCTTTTCAAAAGTATTGTGTTCATTATTAACATGTTCAGGCAATTCAAAATATAGACATTTAAAAGAACCTCTCTTCAACCACTGCATTCATTCATCCATTTATATAATATTTATTGAACACCTACTTTGTGCATTGTTCTGTGTGCTGGAGAACAAAATGCATTTCCTGCTTGCATGAAGTTTACATTTGAGTATTGGAAGCATGCCATAAACAGGTAAACAAGTGGAAAATATCAGGTTCTATAAGTGTTTTGAAGAACTATAAAGTGGGGTGAGGGGACAGATGGTGGGGGTGGTCAGGAAGGCCTCTTGATAGGGGACTTTGAGTGGGACCTGTTTGTTTGAGAGGAGTGTGTAGAGACAGGTAAGAGAGGTTACGAAGGGCCAGAAATGTAGGTTACGGTAAGGATTCGGATTTGGTTCTACTGAGGTCACCACTTCTTTATATGTTACAGAGCAGTTCCCACCCCTCTAATAACGGTAACCTCTATTCTCACCCTAAATAGACTACTGCTGGCTACAAAGTGACATACATTTTATAATTATTTGATATTTTTGAGATACATCATTTTCAAATTTTCCTCATTTTTGACTGCTTTATCAAGGTTCTGTATCCTTTTTTCCATGTGAAGTTTCTTTAATAAAAACAACACACAGGTACACACACAGACGACCTTCTAAAACATTGTCCTAGTGGTAAAACTTGTTGAGACTCCATCTCTAGGGCCCTCCCTCTAGATGGGCCTGCGCTCCTACCTACCATGAACCGGGAGCTCTGTGGTGGTTGATAATACTCTTCTCGGGGCCTTGACCTTTGGGGCTGCACCCGCAGTACTGCTCCATGTTTCTGTGCTGCACTTCCTTTCGTTCTGGGCTATGCTACCCCAGGACTGCGTTCCCCTCACAAGTTGTCTAATGCGTGACTTGTATTTTTTTCAATTTTAGGTGACTACACTTGTAAATTGTCCCCAGAATCCTTCTAACAGGAAGAAAGGATGTTCCAAAAGAGCCAGAGTTCTTCTAGCTTCTGTGGAGGAAGCAACTTGGAATTTATTAGACAAGGGAGAGAAGATCGCCCAGGAAGCCACTGTTCTAAAGGAAGAGCTGACTGCTACGCTGGAGCAAGTTCGCAAAGAAGGTGAGTGCTCTCGCCCTGGTCTGGAGCAAGCTGCGCTCCTCAGGGTGTTGGTTCCCGAGTGAGATTTGTGAGTGATCTGTTTTCCTGATTTGAGTTGATTAGTTTTTTGCAGAGCTCTGAGCAGCTCCTAGTAGCTGTGGGAGCCAGAGAGGCTCATTACTCCGCTCCGAGGCTCAGGGACCACTCCTGGTTCTTCCCTTTAGTTGTTCTGGTCCTTTAGGCAGCTTTTGCCCCAGGCAGCTTCTTCTCCTCACCAGTCACAGTTTATCCACAATAAATAGAGAGAAGTGTACCCTTTCTTGTCATAGAATATAATGAGAAATGACTAATGGAGCTGAAGACATATTTTCCCATACATGAATAAATCATAAAGTTCTTTGTAAACAGTTGGAAATACAAGTTTCTGACTACCTCTGAAGTATATATATTTTTTATTGTCTAAAGTTTTACATATGTCTTCTTCCTCTCACCCCCCAGCCATTCCCACCCCGGGCCAGTGTCTGTGTTCATTGGTTATGCTAATATGCATGCATACAAGTACTTTGGTTGCTCTTTAACCCGCCCCCCCCCCCATTTGTCTCTGGCTCTGTAATGGTCTTTATTATCCATGAATGAGTGAGATCATGTGGTATTTTTCCTTCATTGACTGGCTTATTTCACTTAGCATAATGCTCTCCAGTTCCATCCATGCTGTTGCAAATGGTAAGAGTTCCTTCTTTTTTACAGCAGCATAGTATTCCATCGTGTAGATGTACCACAGTTTTCTAATCCATTCATCTACTGATGGGCACTTAGGCTGTTTCCAGATCTTAGCTATGGTGAATTGTGCTGCTATGAACATATGGGTGCATATATCCTTTCTGATTGGTGTTTTTGGTTTCTTGGGATATATTCCTAGAAGTGGGATCACAGGGTCAAATGGGAGTTCCATTTCCAGTTTTTTGAGGAAACTCCATACTGTCTTCCATAGTGGCTGCACCAGTCTGCATTCCCACCAGCAGTGCACGAGGGTTCCTTTTTCTCCACATCCTCTCCAGCACTTGTCGTTTGTTGATTTGTTGATGATAGCCATTCTGACAGGTGTGAGATGATACCTCATTGTTGTTTTGATTTGCATCTCACGGATGATTAGTGACTTTGAGCATGTTTTCATATGTCTTTTGGCTTTCTGAATGTCCTCTTTTGAAAAGTGTCTGTTTAGGTCCTTTGCCCTTTTTTTGATTGGATCGTTTATCTTGCTTTTGTTAAGTTGTATGAGTTCTCTGTAAACTTTGGAGATTAAACCCTTATCAGTGATAACATTGGCAAATATGTTCTCCCATGCAATGGGCTTTCTTGTTGTTTTGTCGATGATTTATTTTGCTGGGCAGAAGCTTTTTATTTTGATGTAGTCCCATTTGTTTATTTTCTCCTTAGTCTCCATTGCCCTAGGAGCAGTATCAGTGAAGATATTGCTTCGGCATATGTCTGAGATTTTGCTGCCTATCGAGTCTTGTAGGATTTTTATGGTTTCCTGTCTTACATTTAAGTCCTTTAGCCATTTTGAGTTTGTTTTTGTGTATGGTGTAAGTTGGTGATCTAGTTTCTTTTTTTTTCTTTTTCTGGTTTCTAAACTTGGTTTGCACAAACTATGCACAACTCATGATGATGTGTTAATATTACATAATGAAAATATATTTCACCTTTTGATATCTTATGAGAGTATAATAGTTTTCTAATGAATGTAGGTCTCATTTGCAGGTTATTTTTAAAAAAAGGCTCAATATTCTTTGGTCAATAGAATGATTTTCTATATCAGTTTGCTGCAAGGAACTATTCTGAGAGGACAAGGAACTTAAATTTTCCTGATCTGCTTTGTAAAAGAGACTTTGGGTGTCCAAATATTTCCCTTCTTCCAACCCCCAACATAACTTTAAGAAAATTAGGAAATCTTTGCTAATTAAATAATGAAAATGAATGTAATTGCCACAATAAACTTTAGGTCTCACACAGGGGAGTTAGTTGCTATAAACTTTACATGTGATTTATATTTTCTAGGGCTTCTTTGGACAACGCATAGAAAACATAATGTCCAAGGTAGTTTGAAATGAACCCGTCATTCCTTCCTGCTGCCTCAGAACCACCTTTGTCCTGTCTTCCGGGCCATGGTACCATCTCCCACTTAGTCACCAAGTTAGTTTAGGCTCTTCGTTCTCATTCCATCTTCCCTTCCAAACAGTCTTTTAAGTTCAACAAATTCTATCTCCTTTGGCCTCTCAGATCTGTTCCCTCCTCTCCATTTCTAATGTTCCATCCCACATTCAGGGTTACTGTATTAGCCTCATCCCAGACCAAAGCAAATAGAGCTTTAAAAAATGAAATTATACTCATTTACTTCCCTGCTTAAAATCCATTTTAGAAGCTTTCGGAGAATTTGGGGGACTATCTTTCTGGATAAAGTTGAAACTTTAAATGTAGCTCTCACAGCATTTCATAATTTGGCTTCTACCATGCTCTCCCTTCTCATTTCCTGAGTCTGTCCCTCCTCAAACTTTCATCCAAACAGGAACTCTCAGTGTCCTGGACGGTCCAGGTTGCTTTCCGTCTCTGTTACAGAGCTGTTCCCTCCACCTGGAGTGCTCTTCTCTTTCAGCCAATTCTTCTTAGCAGCTCAGCTCAGCCTGAGCCGGCTTTTCCAGGAAGTGTTTACTGAACCCCACGATGCTGATGTAGATGCCTCTCCTCTGTGTCCCCAGAGATTCTGAGCATCTCTCTTTCATAGAACTTAGGCCCCCTCCCCCCCCAACAACCCTGCCGGCACCAAACATTGATTTACTTGTTCAGTAAATCTAGACTCTTTATTCCTTGATGGTGGCAAGTACCACTTCTTCTTTTTTATTATTATTTTTTGTTAGCAGTGCCTGACATAGAACAGACACCTGATAAATGTTAGAAGTAAAAAATTTGATGCATCATTTTGTCACTTTATATTATAAAATTTGATAATGGTTTTATCTTTGCTGCCATGGGAAATTACTCTTATAGTTATGGTTTCATTGCTGTGTCTTTGGTTTGGAATACAAATCCTATTCTGATATTGTTTCTTCCAGAAAATGGGATCTATTTGATAGCACAGTTTCCATAAAGTACCTGGTAATAAATATGGAAGAAGCTGGTCATTCTTAGAAGGTTACAATAATTGCAATGATTGTCATGAAATGGTATTTTTTTAAAAAGGTTAGTCAACATTTTTAGCTCACAAGAAGTTATTTGAAAGAAAAGTTCTCAAAGAGTTTGTTCAGCTTCTGACTATGCAGTACATTCCTCACTGTGTTCTGTTATAACGTGTGAAACACGTCTATGGCAAATGCTGTGTATATGACAAATACATTTGGTTAAAGATCACAAAGCGCTTTACATTCTGATTATTTTTGACAAACTATCAAACAAACCACCGTCACCTGAGTTTAGGGAGAAAGCAGCGAAAGTGCAAGTGATCCTGGAGTTTGGGGCATGGCCGCGCTCACCCCCTGGATGAAGAGACAGTGATAGAGGAGCGCAGTTCCCCAAATCTGGGAAGGAATTTTAGCTCAGAGTGGAGTGGAAGTATCAGGAGAAGGAACTCTGTATGATTCTAGAAGTGTACTTAAAATAGTTTCCTGTGCTTATTTTTTTTTTAAAGGCTTTGTTCAGTGGCATAATGTGAAGGCCCAATGAAGAGCAAATGATAAGTTTAAAGTATTCGGGAAAGTGAAAAAAATATTGGACGTAGAGGATATTTATATCTATATTTACTGACTTTCAAGAAGACTTTTAAGACTAATTTAGAAAATTTCTTCTAATGAGGACAGTATAATTTATACAGCTTACAACAGGATTCTGTTTTACTGCCTTTGGTGGCTTTACTTAGAAACTTGAAATGATAAATAATGTGGGCATTTGGTTAGTTAAAGAACTTGCCTGGGGAAGATGGGACCTGGAAAGTATTAGGGGAGGATGGTGAAAGGAAAGGCACAAGTGGGTAGAACTGCAGCAATGCAGCGAAGGTGGTTCCTACTGATCTTACCGCTTACCCCTGTACTTAACATCTATACAGTGGCAAAGTATGAAATCCGGTATTTTGTTTAAATAGTTTAATAAGATTCCCATAACAATAACCTAGGAATTACCAAGATTGTTTGTAATGCCTGGATTACATGTTTTACCTATAGCATATAGTGTACTATCTTTGTATAGCCTTTACTCCCTACAATCTATAGCAGTGATGGCGAACCTTTTGAGCTCGGCGTGTCAGCATTTTGAAAAACCCTAACTTAACTCTGGTGCCGTGTCACATATAGAAATTTTTTGATATTTGCAACCATAGTAAAACAAAGACTTATATTTTTGATATTTATTTTATATGTTTAAATGCCATTTAACAAAGAAAAATCAACCAAAAAAATGAGTTCGCATGTCACCTCTGACACGCGTGTCATAGGTTCACCATCACTGATCTATAGTCATTGCTTCTAAGTCACACAATTGGTTATATTTAAGGTTTATAAAAATATATATATTTTTTATTGATTTCAGAGAGGAATGGAGAGGGAGAAAGAGCTTGTAGAATTCCCTTGTACAGAATGTTTGTAGCCAGCAGGTGTCAGTTTGTAAAATTTGCAAAAGCAAAACGTAAAGTTGACGGTTTCTTCAAAAAATTAAAAGGATAGCATGTAGGACTACTCGGAACTGCGATTGCCACCATCCTCCAGCCTCTTCTAAGAACATTGTGTAAATAATACTGACAGGGAGGACAGGGTCTGTGAAAAAAACTAGTTAAAAACCTTTGACATGAGAACATTGACTTTTAAGAGCTCGCTGGATTTTCTGAGCTACCAAAATCCACTAGGATACTGCATTAAGTTAGCATCTTGGAAATAATCCTGGTGGGAGAGTAACTGAATTGAAGTGTCAAGTACTATGGATATCTGCATGGTATCTAGATTCAGGCTGGTATGAAATTAAAGCAGCAATGCAAATAGATCTAATTCTTACCCACTTCAAGAATGTCCAAGTTTATGTTTTCATATCCCTACTTTAACATAGGACAGTTCAGCATAAATCTGAGATTGGTGTTTATTTTGTACCTTATTTATCTACTGTTATTAAAGATTAATGTTGCCCTGACCGGTTTGGCTCAGTGGATAGAGTGTCGGCCTGTGGACTGAAGGGTCCCAAGTTTGATTCTGGTCAAGGGCATGTGCCTTGGTTGCGGGCACATCCCCAGTAGGGGGGGTGCAGGAGGCAGCTGATCGATGTTTCTCTCTCTTAGATGTTTCTAACTCTCTGTCCCTCTCCCTTCCTCTCTGTAAAAAATCAATAAAATATATTTTAAAAAATTAATGTTGAGAATAAAAAAAGTTTGTGCTCCTTAATAAAGAGAGATGGGCTGCCCACATGGAGGGTCACAAAGAAGGGATTGTACAGATTGGACAGATTAGGCCTTTGTCTGAAGCTGTGCCAGTGGAAAAAATTGCTGCAATCAAAGCCAAAATTATGGCTAAGACAAGATCTACCAGCAAGACCGCCTTAGGTGATCACATCACCGCTCTCACACAGAGGAGCTTTGTGGGCGCTGAGGTAGATGTGACCCGGGATATTGTCAGCAGAAAGAGTGTGGAGGACACGGACAACTATCCTACAGAGCACGGGGAAGACCTTTTCCAAGGATATTTGTGCAATGCTTCAGTCTGTGGAAGCCAGAGAAGAAGGGCGAGCGCCTGAACAGCGACCGGTCCCAACTGCAGCCCCTGTGGCTCCCACATTGCGAATCAGAAGAAAGGCTCTCGGACACCTATTCTCACAATCCCTGCGGCCACCACCTCTTTCATAACCAGGCTGAATGCAAAGGACCTTCTGCAGGACCTGAGATTTGTCCCATCGGATGAAAAGAAGAAACAGGGCTGCCAACGAGAAGATGAAACTCTATTCAGACAAGAAAAGACCCGATGCAGCCGAGGGGCACCGTGCTCAGCCTCACGGTTCCCTGCAGAGTCGTAGACCGGCCTCTGACACTCAGGCCTCAGGACTGGGACCCGGTCGTGGCCGTCTTTGTGCAGGGGCCTGCGTGGCAGTTCAAAGGGTGGCCATGGCTTTTGCCTCATGGATCACCAGTTGACGTGTTTGTTAAAAGTAAAGCCTTCCATCTCCAATGTGATGAAGTTCCTCTAGACCAGTGGTTCTCAACCTTCCTAATGCTGGACCCTTTAATACAGTTCCTCATGTTGTGGTGACCCCCAACCATAAAATTATTTTCGTTGCTACTTCATAACTGTAATTTTGTTGCTGTTATGAATCGTAATGTAAATATCTGATATGCAGGATGTATTTTCATTGTTACAAATTGAACATAATTAAAGCATAGTGATTAATCACAAAAACAACATGTAATTATATATGTGTTTTCTGATGGTCTTAGGCGACTCCTGTGAAAGGGTCGTTCGACCCCCAAAGGGGTCACGACCCACAGGTTGAGAACCGCTTCTCTAGACCCCAACATTCAGAAGTGGGACATACCGGTGTTAGAGCTCAGCTATGGCAAATGCCACTTGGACAGTCCAGTTTTCTTAACGCTTCTGGGAAGCACTGGATACGTACATGGTAAAGCATAAATCCCACTTAAGATTCTGAATTACGTGGTCTCCCCATCTGGAAATCTGGATTAAGAAGTGTGGATACACCTTCATCTAAAGACTGAGTGTCAAGCTCTATGAACTTATCAAAAACTCACAAATAAAGAAGGTCACAAATCGAGCAAAAGATCTCATCCGATGCTTTTGTGCTTCAAAGGGATCATATGATGCCTGTCATTCATATAAGCAAACTTTTTGGCCTACAACTATTTTTTAATATTAGCCTTCTAGTTTGTAATGGAAATTATATATTTTGATAGAAGTTTTTTCTTCATTGGTTAAACTAGCATTACTTAACATGTGTTTCTTTAGGAAAAAAGTAAACTGCAAAACTGATATTTGCTGAAGCATTTGAGATCTTGTTTTAGCTCAAAAAAACTCATAAAAATTCAAAAAAAAGAGAGAGAAAAGAACATACCCAACTCTACTTTTTTAATTGACTCACTTTTGCACCTTTATTGAAAATCAATTGCCCATGTCTTAGTGTGCTGGGACTGACCAGCAGCCCCTGAATGATGGATGAATGGGTTACCCTGACACAGTTTCACTGTGAAAGAGAGGGCTAAGGGACGGCCTGGCCGAAGGAGCCAAGCAGCCTGGATTGCCTGCCTCGTTAGGCTTTTATTGGAATTTTTATCTTTAGATACAATCAGCAGGGTGAGTACTCTTGGGAGGACACATGTGTTTACATTGTCCTCTAGGCAAGGGTATCCAGGGATTAGGCATAAGGATTCCAGTAAACACCTGGGGGTCTGCACGTGCACAGACTTGTTTGGAAAGGTCAAGGAATAATTAGGGGCGCCGCCTTCGATACCCCCCCAAGTCTCCCCTAAGTCAGAATTCCGATAAACAGAGCAGGCGGCCTTCCACACACTTCCCTTTTCTCAGAATGTCGTCGTCTTACAACTTTCCAACCAAGTCTCTTGTGCTCCCCAACATGATTATACTTTGGAACTCTTTTTCTGTTTCATTGATTCATCTGTCTCTCCTTATAGCAGTAGCATATTGTTGTGATTACTGTACCTCATAGTAAGTATTGAAATAAAAAATATTTTGATTTGTCTGTTCGAGGCCTCTTGCATTTCCTTAGAAATTTTGGAATCATCTCAGTTTTTACAAAAAAGCCTGCTGGAATTTTGATTAAGAGTTCTGCCCACCAGAGCCAGCAATTGGAAACATACCGTAGGCTTCATGTTCATGTGTGTCAAGTGGGATAGGACTTGCAAATTTGTTGGAATCCTGCCACAGTGTAATATTTCTCTATCTATTTGTAATTGTGGGCCTCCACCGAGGCTACCATGAGCCGCTTGGAGGGCTAGGAAGATGGAGGAGTTTTTGAATCTATCAGTGGCCCTCTAACTACAGCTCTCCTTCCCAGAGATGGGGCTGTTGTATTTTGTACTAAAAGAAATGCTGTGCTATCTAGTCTGCGTGTGCAGGAGCCTCCCAACTGCATGCCTGTGAAGCTTAGCCCAGCAGCAGCTGACAGCTCGCCCCACTTTGCATGGCTCGGGAGTATTTCTAGCAGGGCGGGTGATGCAGCTAGTAGCTAGGGGACTCTCTCCTTCCCTGGTGAGAAGTAAACGTTTGTATTAAGAAAATGTGCACATTCCTCATGTGCATAATACATGTATTCAGGGTATTTTTAAAATTTGTTCCTCTTTCTATAGTTTTTCACCTTAATGATTTGCAAGACCCTACCTGGTTTATAGACTTTTCCCCCCAAAGGAATTAGACTCACTGTCATCCATATTAGTCAGAGAAAACGATTACCTCTAGAAACGATTATTCCTGGAAAATGGTAACTTAGAAGTGTAATTAATCTTCCTATCAGTACACTTGGGTACTTACTTAAACAAGAAGTGCCATTATAGAATTTCTAATATTGAACCTTTAAAGTGTTACCTATTGCCTCCCTGATTATTCGATGCATTTTTATTTGGTACAAGAAAATAAGTTGTGTCTAAAGGAGAATAGAGATTTAAAAAGTTTACTGGTGCCCATTTTGGGTCACCTGAATTGAAAGATCTTACCTATTGAAACTCGGGTGTATTGAACATTTATTTAGAAAGGAAAATAGCAGTTCATTTTTAGTTAGCCATCCCTAAGTGACAGGTTGGCTCTGTCTTCTCTGCTCCACAACATTGCAGTTAGGACTTGCATGAAATGTTTGCTATTTACCACTAATTACAGCCTTTCTATGGTTCCCCTGTTATTTCCATCCATTGCTGTGTTGATGGTGTGTGTATTTAACTGCTATTACATCTCAAGAGTATTCTTAGATAAGCATAAAGTTACAAATATAATAATCTTTTCAACCAAGTACAGTGGGCTCGGGAGATGTAGTTCATTCATTTGAAAGGGGATGATGAACTCTTGTTTTAACACGTTTTAACATGCATGCGTTGCACCTTGTAGCTGGCAGAATGTTTGTGAAAACACTTCCAGTGAAGACTGATGAGCTAATTAGCTACATTGCTTGTAAACTACTAATTGCTGGAGAACACTCAACACAGCCTCCCTTAGTGTTCACTGGAAAATTCTGCAGTAGGCTTTTCTTACAGTACGCGTGCCAAGCCCAGTGACTCTTCAGTGTAGCCCGTCTTGTAGTGTTGGGTGGGCAGTTTGGAAGGATTTAACGTGTTTGTGCAGTCCTCTCAATTTCAGTCACTTGATATGTTGGACCTATGATAGGATGATTTGAGGAATAACAATAATGTCAATTTTGAAAGTATGAGAAATTTTGTAAGCCATCAACCATTTACCTTGGGAGCGAAGATTTAATGAATGTTAACAGATTGATTTGTAATTGATGGGTCCAAGAAACTAAAACGTTGTCTCAAATCTCAGTTGGTAAAGCGTCTGAAATCAAAGGTGTGATTTATATCTTAGCCATGGCTTTGCTCTCCGCCCTGACTGTAGAGATGGCACCATGCTATAGCCATATCATAAATGTGTGCAAAGGTAACAGTAAGTAGGTGTAAGGCTGACAACCGATCTAAAGTTTATGCTCACAGAAGATAGATCTGAACATTGTTTTGCTGCATATGCTAGAGGGCCTTAAGATGTCGGCCATTTCTCAGGGCCAGGAGTAAGAATCTTTAGAATTTCTGTCCTTGACTCTTTCTTCTCATTTCTTCCTTCAGTTTCTAAGGAAGTGGTGCTCTTTCCAATAATGACCTGAACCTGAGGTCATCTCTCCTCCTTTCTTGAGAGACTCTTATTCTACAATTACCTTTTCTTCCTCTGGGCTGATCATTCATATTCCTTTTTACTGTTTTTTTCCTTCACACAGATGAGCTCATCCCTGCTTGATGATTGTGGCAAATATTTAATAAAAATTCAATTTCCTTTCAGTTTACTCTCTTCTTAAACTCCTGATTCTATTTTACCGTATCTATTTTTCTGCTTTGGCCTATTTATTGTTTAACTCAATTACTTTTGCATAATTTTAATTCTGTTAAAATCCTTTGCTGCATTTGGCATTTATTTGTTCACCTTGAAACTTTATCCCCTTCTCTTTTAGGACACTGTGCACTAAATTGTCCTGTCCCCACACGCTCCTTCTCTTTCTTGGTTGACTGCTTGTTCTTGTCTCCTGTAATTTTCTTAAGCCTTAGTCGTGGCTCCGTCATCTCTTCTCTCCTTTCCTTGAGAAGCTTTTGCTTTCTCAGGACTTTAATTATAACTACTTTGGTGACAATGTTTAGTTATCATTCAAAGCTCCATAACCGAGTGATTCCCAATCATTTTTCTACATTGACACATAAATATTCATGCTCAAATCACTCCCGCAGATAATGGGCATTCCTGGGAATGTTGGAAGCTGGACACATTCCCTTCTTGCCAGTGAGAAGGATACTGGGTTCAGCACCACTGCTTCAGTCACTTACTAGGTGGTTTCACTTGCCTATTTTGGCATTACATTCATCATGTATAAACTGGACTTAGCATCTTTCACAAGCACTTTACAGACTTTTATTTGACACAGTTGATTATTTTCTTATGAAATACTCTGTTTCCTGGAATAATGGAGCACCACACAGTCCTGATTTTTTCCTCTTTATGTCTTTGGCTACCTCCTCTCATCTCCTTTTTGGTTATCCCCTTAAAACGATCATATAATGTTGGAACTGCTCAAAGGCTGTTCATTCCATGTAATATTTTATTACTGAGGTGTCTGTCTTGTGCAGTTAAGCATGAAACTCATTACACAGAAATGGCAACATTTTGCATACCTGTATGAATGCTTATTTTTGAGTTACCTAAGTGCTAGACAATTATCAATAATTTTGATTTTTCTTCAAAGGGCCTTCTGGCTTATGTGTCCCTAGGAGAACATTATGATTAAAAGCCATGATACTCTCTGACACCTTTTGGATCAATGTGTTTATCATGAAGTTGTTAGGAGTTGGTATACAGATAGTGATGGGATTGGGATAGAATCAATTCATTGGCATTAAAGGGAAGGGAAAAAGTTCAGCAAAAAAAAAAAAATAATAATAATTCTCAGAGCCAGAGATACAATTGCCTTGAAAAAGAAAAGATTGCATTTGATATCTTAGGGATTAGGGAACAACTCTTAAGTTCTTAAGCAATTGAGTGTTGTTATGAATATAGTTTTGCTGTCTAGGTTTAATTATTAAAAAGTATGGAACTACTGAAGGCCATTTTCTGGGCAGGATTCTATAAAAAATAATTCTTTTACATTTCTGGTTTAATTTCAAGCATTGAGCTTGAGAGTCATTTGACCTAAGTAAATAGATGAATAATGTAAAGTGTTTGGGAATTTAAATAATAACATACAACAAATAATGAAAGGAGTCAATATTGTGTAGTAAAGATCCTCCCCTATTCCTCTACTATAATTGTTGTATTAAATTTAAATGTGTTAGTTCCATGAATGACACATGTTAAGCTTTCAAATAATTAGTAATTTTATAATAATGCTGCTTTAACCCAGCCGGTGTGGCTCAGTGGTTGAGTGTTGATCTATGAACCAGGAGGTCATGGTTCAATTCCCAATCAGGGCACATGCCTGGGTTTTGGGCTCAACCCCAGTGTGGGGCATGCAGGAGGCAGCTGATCAATGACTCTCATCACTGATGTTTCCTCTCTCTCTCTCCCTCCCTCCCTCCTTCTCCCTTCCTCTCTGAAATAATTTTTTTTTAAAAAAATGTTGCTTTATATTTATATTAGAGGCCTAGTGCACGGATTCGTGCATGGGTGGGGTCCCTTGGCCCGTCTGGTGATCAGGGCCTATCGGTGATAGGGGCCAGCTGGTTGGGGAGAGGGACTGCGGGAGGTTGGCTGGCTGCTGGAGGTTGGCTGTGGGAGCACACTGACCACCAGGGGCAGCTCCTGTGTTGAGTGTCTCCCTGCTGGTGGTCAGTGCACATCATAGCAACTGGTCGACCAGTCGTTTGGTCGACTGGGCGTAACGGTCTCTTAGGCTTTTATTTTTGGAATTCAAACAGTCTGGTCCAAATTAATTGACGGGATTGAATGTTGAACCAGTTTGCGGTGTCGACCTCAGCCTTGACGTTGGACCTGCTCCTAGCGCCTGGTCTGTCAAGTCAGCCTCCAAGTTGGACCGAAAAGGGTTAAAACACTTTGACATGTACCAATGGGAAAATCTTTGTAATGATCTGTGTGAGGAAATAGAATAGATGTTATTATCTTAATTTTATGAGTGATGGAATTGAGAGAGGGAGAGAGAGAAATACGTCGTATCACACAGTTCTTTGTTTTTTATTTTATTTATTTATTTTTACTAGTAATGTATGTTTTTACTGACTTTTAGAGAGAGAGGTAGGGAGAGGGATAGAGAAATATAAACATCAATGAGAGAGAAACATCATTGATTGGCTGCATCCACCCCATGCTGGGGATTGAACCCACAACCCCAGGATGTGCCCTGATTGGGAATTGAACTGGTAACCTCTTGGTTTATGGGTCAATGCTCAACCATTGAGCCACACCAGCCAGACTAAGTGCTTTAATCGGTATCATAGTTTTGATAGATACTAGGGATTGGTCCATCTAGTGTGTCCTCCAGTACTGAAGAGGTTGGAAAAAGAAAAACGACATTTCCCAGGCCCTTTTAGCAGGTGAGAAGGGTGGCCCGGCAGAGGTTCTCCAGTCTGGCTCTTAGTATCATAGGTGTTGAGCAATAAATGGTGGTAGTAGCAGGTTTATGCTAAAATATAACTGTGGTGTTATTAAAAATGTTTCTTGGTTGATGTTGTTTCTGCCTGAGTAACATTCAAGCCTGGCTTTTAAGGGCCTCATGGAAACTTGTAAATAATAGCACAGAACAAATCCCTTTCCTTTTAAATTAGCTAGAGTGG
Organism: Myotis brandtii; assembly: GCF_000412655.1. Classification (NCBI taxonomy): domain Eukaryota; kingdom Metazoa; phylum Chordata; class Mammalia; order Chiroptera; family Vespertilionidae; genus Myotis; species Myotis brandtii. The sequence goes on along the minus strand of NW_005369027.1, from coordinate 1,377,690 downwards.
ATTCTGTATTTGCAACTTTGATTTCTGTCTGATACATAGGCCAAAAGAATTCTCTCTTAAGAGAATACCCAAGTTAACTAAGATCATGCCATAGCTGGTTTGGCTCAGGGGATAGAGCATTGGCCTGTAGACTGAAGGGTCCTGGGTTCAATTCTGGTCCAGTGTGGAGCCTGCAGGAGGCACATGTCCAGTGTGGAGCCAGCAGGAGGCAGCCAATCAATGATTCTCTCTTATCATTGATGTTTTTCTCTCTCTTTCTCCCTTTCCTTTCCTCTCTGAAATCAGTAAAAATGTATTTTAAAAAAAGGCTGGCTTGACTTTTAAATATCAGTGATGTCATACCAATGGATATGTATAAACCTAGGTAAATGAATTAAATTTCCCATATAATAAAATATTGTAAAATATAAATCTAAGAGGTTTAGTTACAAAGGATTGTAGGAGATAGTGCATTTGAGTATCTGAGGAGTCATTATGCAGAGAAAGGAGTTAGTGAAGTTAGTTGAAGAGCATGTTCTTAGGGCAAAATTGCCTTTATCTCTCTCACACACAGTGTATTAAAATTGTGATCATGGTTATATGAAAAAAGCAAGAGGCACACTAGTGTCCCCAAATCAGTGAGAATTCAGTATCACAGAACGAGAGAAGTTTCTGGCAATGAAAAATGAATTACTGCTAAAGAAAATGGGGTTAAAAAGGACCAGAGAAAGAAAATTTCAATGAATAATATACTTAAAAATAGTACTGCATGAAAATAGCAACCGTTATTCTAAATCATCTCATATATTTGGCCAGTTGTGGTCTAACTACTAATAAAAACTAGAAAAAACACTATAAGAAACTATGAAGTTAGAAATGATTATACTTAAATGTGCATGGACCTATAACATCAAATGAATCTTTGAGTTGCTAGATTATATTCTTGAATATTTATACTTACCCTTTTCCTTGGGCAAGCACATTATACAAGTTGCTATTTACTTCTTGCTTTTCTTTGCTTTTTGATGCTAGAGGCTCTCAGTGAGATTTGCTGTTTTATCGTCCTCACCAAATATTCACAACCTACAGTGATAACCCAAAAGAAGGAATTAACTTTTTTCCCCTCCTGGCTTTACCCTTTTACCCCCTACATCCCAAAAGTATTTATTGCTACCTCCTCTGACAACCCCCCCCCCCCCCAATATTTTGACCTCTTCTTTCTTCCTTCACTTATGACCTTTACCTAGTTCAGTAAAGATTGGTTTCAACCATTCCTGCAGGGAGGCATTTGGAATTGAGAGTCACTACTGATAGTCCACCGGCTGTGGACAGTTGAACGTCTAACACTGTGTAACTGATAGCAAAGGGTTCATGAGGGCCTGAGACAGGAACATTGGCTGAAGCTCCACAGTTAAGAAATTGGAAGTTTCATGGGAATAGCTTTGATTTTGATGTGATAAATCTTCACATAAAAAGACAAAATATTAATATGGTAGTGAGGAAATGGTTGCCTTTTAAGAACTCCACCTTTATTTAATACTTTGGGGACTAAAAGCCTCCACTTGTTTGCTTTTTTATTGTGTTTCTATAACCTTTGTGTTGATATTGAAGAGAGTGAGACCAAAAATTATATGACTTGCTCAGGATTTCATAGTCAGTTAGTGAACAAGCTAGGTGAGCTGGCTGTTGACCCTGCATACAGATCTTCACTATTGATTAGGCTTTGGGTGTGAGAAGAAAATTCATGCAATTCTTTTGGTATTACACTGGGAGCATTATTTGGAACTGGCTGAACTTTCTTCAGGGAACCATCTAACCCAGGCATATAGAAAATTCCTGAGATGCTAAAACTATTACATATACAAATAATGTAGCCAAAGAATGCTGGGTCAAATTTTATACTTTTAAGGGATAAACCAATCTTTATATGTTGTCGGGGATTTTCAGGCGAGGTTCAGACATTTAGCTTAAGATATGAAAACCAACTAAAGATTTAATGAAAAAGAATTGCTTTTTAGAGCCACAGTTATATATATCACAATGGAGACACTTATTAGTTGCATGAATTTCATTTCTTTTTCATGGAGTACTTTCTTTAAAAAAATATTTAAAAAAAATTGTATATTAGTTCATTTATCTCAGATGAATAATTAGCAGACATTTTCCGTGAAGGGCTAGATAGTAAATAGTTTAGGCTCTGTGGGCCATGTGCTGTAGGTTGCAACTATTCAACTGTGTTGTTGAGGTGAGAAAGCAGCCAAAGAAATGCATGATAATAAAAAACGGCTGTGTTCTAAAGAATTATTTACGTATACTGAAATTTGAATTTCATGTAATTTTCATGTCATAATTATTCATTTGATGTCCCCCTCCTCCCCTGCATTTGAAAATGTAAAAGCCATCCTTAGCTTGTTGGTTGTACAAAGCAGGGTGAGCTGGATTTGGCTTGTTTTCTATAGTTTGCTGACTTGTCTTAGATAAAAGAACTGAGAATCCAAGAGTTCCCAAACCATTTTACCTGCTACTTGTTAATAATCTTAAGTTTCTCAGACTAGATTTACATTGGCGGGTAAGTAAAATGAAAAGACAAAGTTGCTGTTAATTTTTGTGTGAAAGATAACTAATTTTTATAGCTCATTTTTTTGTTGTTTTATCTACACAGTAAACTTTATAGAGTTTCCAGGGATTTCCGAGAGAGGTACATTCTGCTTAGGGTTTTGCAGCTGTGTTATAAACAAGAGTTTTCAACATTCTCCCCCCCGCCCTTTTACTGATCTTGATATTCTCCTCGTGGAGAGAAGTTAGTGGCAAGTGTAACTTTTTCTTAGTACATCATTATAATAATTATTCACCATAAATACTAGTTATTATAGTGACAATTTTCAATACACAATGTACACATTCTTTTTCTTTTCCAATGCAGGTAAGTTTTTAATCCCTTTTCACTACTAAAAAATGTGCCATCTTTAAACAATCAAAAGATATACTCTACAAAAGGCCTTACTAAAACCTTTGTACTCTTAAGCTTTAAATTACATTTTTGATAGAAAACTTGTTTTCTGGGCTTATTGACTATTTCTCTATCCTCTTTGGAGAAATGTCTATTTAGATTATTTTTCATTTAAACAGTTGGGTTATTTCTCTTTTCATTATTGATTTGGCCTTGAAGGTGGGAATTCTGCTCCCTTTGAAAACCACTGCTAAGGGGGGCCTGGAGCAATGCTAGGTCTAGGGCTAATTATTCCCCACTATTGAGGCAAGGCCCTTATATGTATTCTATCCAATGTCCATGAGTCATGGTGAGAACAAGCCTCTACCCAGGCCTGTATGAGTACTGTTACCTCAATCCTTTGTATGGTTCTCTCCCTAGCCCTGGCTACTTTCTTCGCATATACGCATGTGCTGGTCAGTAGTAAGCTGAATACTCAACGGGGGGCCTCTGCAGATCTTCTGAGTTCTCTTTGTAGTTTTCTTTCCCATTCCCTGTCCTGTGCCCTTTAGCTGCCACAATTTCCCTGGATTTTCAGCTTTGTCTCTTCAGCTCAAAGAGTTTGCCAGGCTCTGTCTTAATGTGTCCTCCCTGTCTGTGGCCTGGAAAGTCTCTGAAGGTAGTAAGCTAGGGCTATCAAAGGGCTCCTCCCGTTTGTTTCTCACTGCTAGGGATTACTGCTCTTTATTGCATGATGCCCAGTGCCTTCACAACCATGTGAGAAAAATGTATTTTATCCATTTTTTGTTATTTCAGATAGGAAAAAAAATCTGGCCTTTATTACTCTGCCTTGGAAGGAACCAATTGTAACTTTTTTTTAAAACATATTTTATTGATTTTTTTACAGAGAGGAAGGGAGTGGGATAGAGAGTTAGAAATATCGATGAGAGAGAAACATTGATCAGCTGCCTCCTGCACACCACCTACTGGGGATGTGCCCGCAACCAAGGTACATGCCCTTGACTGGAATCGAACCCGGGACCCTTGAGTCTGTAGGCCGATGCTCTATCCACTGAGCCAAACCCGTTAGGGCCAAATTGTAACTTTTAATAAGCCTTTACCGTGAGTTTGAAGATAATGAGAGGGGGATAAAACACAACCAGTAGTTTACAATGACAACCATATGCAGCTATGTTCTGAGTCCATAGGTCCTGCTGATGTCCTTACAGCTCGCAAGCCTGAGTCTACATAGCAGCTGCTAGCTTTTCCCTCTACCATGAGAAGGTTTCCTTTATCATAAAAATGTTTGTTCCATGAAAATTGTCTCAAACATTTAAAGAAGAGTCTTTCTCTCTTCCTCTCTCCCTTCCTCCCTCATTCCTTCCTTTTTTTCTTTCCTTCCTTCCATTTAGGACCTAGTTGACATCATCCTCCCCTCTACCCTGCAAAAAATAGTCTATGGGCTCCAAAGTTCAATTCAAGCTCCTACCTTTTAGGAACTTTCAAATTCAGAATAGCTGTTCCCCAGTGAATAACAAACAAAATCAGGCATATACCTGAAATCTTAATTGAACCATAAATATAATGTTAATTTAAAAAAATGAAGAAAATTTGATTTTTAGGTCTTGTTCCTTTTCATTTTGGTTATTCCCCCTTCTCTGGCTGTTTTGATTCTACAGTGTTTTCTTTGATTTTCAAGCTTATTTATAAACAATATAATCACTTTTAGAAAGTGGAGCTATACTTTTAAATGCAGCAAAGGGACTTTCTCTTTAAAAGAACTATGTAGATATCTTTTTATAAAGCAAACTAGAGGCCTGATGCACGAAATTCGTGCAAGTTCCTCAGCCCTCGCAGCCACAGTGGCTTCCTCGGCCCTCGCAGCCCTGGCTTTGTCCAGAAGGTTGTCTGGAAGGTCATCCGGCTGTCCGGTCTAATTAGCATATTATGCTTTTATTATTGTTGATAATATTTTGTGATGTGTCTATTTGGCCCTAAGTTTTCCTTTTATTTTTTTACTTCTAGAGTTTATTCATATGATCATATAAGTTTTTATATATAAAATTTTTATGTATTCATAAGTTTTCATGTATTACTCATATGTACAAGATGTACTTATATAAATCTTTGTAGAATATATATCTTAATACTTTATTCAAGAGGGCATTTCATACTTAATTTTTTTTTTTTAACATATTCTCAGGTGAGGATTTTTTCTTCTTTATAAAATTGATTTCAGAGAGAGGAAGAGAGAGGGAGAGAGAGATAGAAACATCAATGATGAGAGATAATCATTGATTGGCTGCCTCCTGCACACCCCCCACTGAGGATCAAGCCTGAAACCTGAGCATGTGCCCTTGACCGGAATTGAACCCAGGATCCTTCAGGCTGATGCTCTATCCACTGAGCCAAACAAGCCAGGGCCATACCTAATTTTTTGAAGATTAAAAAGATCATATTTGATAGAAAAGGGACAGAATGAATCCAGTAGAAGGAAACTTTCTGAATCTTGTTCTTGTGGTATTTTCAAGGACTTCAGTAAATTGCTTTTATATAGAGAGTGGGATTTCTTGAAGGTAAGTGTAGTTTATTTGTATATACTTTAAAAGTGAAATTTCCTATTCATTAAATGTCAAAGTAATAGCATTATAAGAAAGATGGGAATGATATTTCAAAATAATAGACTCCCTATGTGTAGAATTTATAAAGCATAAATGCTAATATTCTAGATTGAAAGAAAATTTGTTGCACCCCTTTCCCCCTAGTTAATTAGGAAAATAGCCATTGTATGCTGACACAAGTCAATTAGACTGTGAACTAGCTAAATTTTATAAACTAGTGAATTTTGTCAATAGCTGGAGCATGTTGCTCTTACCTAGAACATTCCTCTGTGTGTCCTCAGACACGTCAGGCAGTGGGAAGTTCCTCTCTGTGCCTCTTATACTTTGTACGTGAGCCCAGCTTAGACTGTGTCACAGCGTTTGCTGACTCTCATTTGTGAACTTGGGCTGCAAAATTACTTCCTATTGACCTGTATATCCTGGATGCCTGTGATGGAGTTGTGTTTATAGGGAACAACAAATGTTTGTCAAAGGGAAGTTGGATATGTTCATTCACATATTTATTAAGCAACACATTTATTTACACATCGAATATATTATATGTAGGCAATAGAGTAGGCACTATTTTAGACCATGGGAATACTGTGGTGACCAGAACCAATGCAGCTTTTGCTTTCATTAGTCATATAATTCAGAAGAAAAACAGGCTTTGATACAAATCATTACAATAAATGATAATGAGGATTGTGATAGGAAGCAAAGAATCCTACTGTAGGATCTGCCTTAGCAATGGGGATCGAAGGCTTCCCAGAAGAAGTGATGTTTACATTGGGACCAGATATGACCTGGAATCATCCGAAAAGGGTTGGGAAAATTGTGGGGGAGGGAGGGTAGTGAGACCAGTAATAGGACGTTTAGGTACTGAATCTTTATTTCAGGAGTGACGGTTTCTCCCAATAGTGCTACTTGTTTGGCTGTTCATATTACCTAATGGAGACAAAGACTGTAATTATTGTTCAGTGTTTAAATAATCTTTCTCTGAGTATGACTCTTGTGCCAGTTGTTCAACATCTCAACTTGTTAGTCAAGAACACAATTCTTTTTTGATATATATTTAGCTTTAGTATATGAAGTCAAAGACAATATTCTACACAGGCTATCATAACTTTCCAATTCAAAATCATGACAAGAAAAGATAAACTTTTTGTGCAGAATCATTTGCTCTCTAAATTTTGGAGGTCACTTTAATTTTTCAGTCTCTTAGCTGCAATTCTGACTTTCAGAAAAAGACATAAAAATCACCGTTTACTGGTCTTGAAATTTTGTCATCTCTACTAGAAATTTCCTGAGAAAATAACAGCTAATACTTGAGTGCTTTCCATGTTCACCTATTGTGCTAAATATATATTATGAAATATATATAAGTAATATTTTATCCTTTTCTTATAGGTAAGAATACTACAAGTAATAAATGTCCAAGTTTCAAAACTAGAAGTGGTGGAGTAGGATCTCATCTCAGAAGTATCTGGTTCAGGAGCCTGAGTTCCTTACATGGAGTTGCTTAGGAGAGCTGAATGTGATATGTTAACATGCTGAGGTCGCCTCAGACCCTCTTCATAGGCTTTTTCCATTATGAGGAACACCATTCTTTGTTATATTTAATAAAAATTATTTATTCCATTTTCTTTATGCTAAAGTTCACGAATAAGTGAAAACTAATACATTCATGGAGTACTGTGAATAAAATAGGCCCTTTCATATGTTGTTGGTGAGATGGCTGTATTTTGGAGACTTAAAACTCATTTGCTTTTTGACTCAGCAATTCTACTTTTATGAATTTATCCTACAGCTAAATTTGATCATATATGCAAAGATATATGTCATGGTGGTTCTTTTTTGTTGTTGCTGTTGTCAATCCTCACCCAAGGATATTTTTCCATTGATTTTTAGGGAGAGTGGGAGAGAGAAACATCAATGTAAGAGAAACACATTAATTGGTTGCCTCCTACATGAGCCCTGACCAGGGAGGAGCCTGCAACCAAGGTATGTGCCCTTGACCAGAATCGAACCCCGGACCCTTTGGTCTGCAGGCTGACACTTTATCCACTGAGCCAAACTGGCTAGGGCTCATGGTTGTTGTTGTAGCATTGTTTAAGCAGAAAAAAGTTGGAAATGATTGTGTGCCCAGTAAAATAAGTATATCACTAAAATGTGACCTTAGTCAAGTATTAATAAGAATGATAATACCAACTAATCAGTCTTCACTAAGTGCTAAGCACTGCTCTTATGCTCATTAAATTGTAGGTATTATTATTATTATTAGCTTCATTTACAGAGGTTAAGTGACTTGTCCAAGGTGGTAGGACAGAGACACAAGCAGAATGGCTTCACAGCCCACACTGTTAATTACTGTGCTGTATGGCTCCTGGTCATCTGTATTCTAATGTGAAAAGAAAATAATTTGGTAAGGAACATGAGGAAATTGTTGAAAGTTTTTATAGTATACCATTTATGTAAAGAATCTCTGTCTCTATCTTCTATATGGTCCATTTATAACAAATATCTATGTTTTCTTGTGACATAAAATCTCTCTAAAATATATTCATATATATTAATGTGTTTGAATATATGAATATATGAATAAAATATACACATGTAAAACAAATATAAATATATACATATAAATACACATATCTACACACATATGCACACACACAAAATATGGAAACATTTCTGGACAGGTATACAAGAACTTAATGGGTGTTTTGGGGGATTCGTATGGAGATTGAAAAAAATGTTCACTCTGTACTCTTAAGTATGGTGAATAATTTAAAACCAACGAGCACATATTGCTTTTATAACACAAATAAGCTTAAATTGAAAAACTTAAACACTGGATGTGGTAGTTCTGAAGCAATTACGTTGTTGATTTTTGAATTAAAAGTATATTTTATTGATTTCAGAGAGAGGAAGGGAGAGAGAGAAACATCAATATGAGAGATAAACAGTTGCCTTCTGCATGTGCCCCAACCGGGGATCCAACCTTTGACCTGGGTATGTGCCCTGACCTGAAATCAAAACCATCACCTTTTGGTGTATGGGATGATGCTTTAACCAACTGAGCCACACTGGCCAGGGCTGAATTGTGCACTTTTAAAAATGAATGAACTCCAGGGGCAGGGACCATTTCCTCATTTTCTGGAAGCAAATTAATGATTCCTCTATCCCTAAACATCTCCCCCTTTCCAACCCTGATCTCTTCTAGCTTCTGCCCTTCCCTGGTGGAGGGAGGAAGCAGGGAGCTCTCGCCCCCCACACCCTCTTGCTTGCATCTGTATATAGTGTGAGCAGCAAGTAGCCCTGTTCCCTCCCTGCCCCTACCCCTCCTCAATGTAATGGCCTTGGATATCCCATCTATAATAATAAAAGTGTATTGTGCTAATTAGACCAGATGTCTTTCCGGACAACTTTATGGACGAAGCTGGGGCTGGGAGGGAAGCTTAGGACCCGGGTGCCTGCTGGCAGCCAGAGGGAAGCCGGTGCCGGCAGCTGGAGGAAGGAAGGCCTACTTTGCATGAATTTTGTGCATCAGGCCTCTAGTTTAATAAAGACAATTCAATCAGCTCTCCCTTGACCCCCCCAAAAAGAACGAGTATACATTGCTTTTATAATAAAGTGCATTTTAATGGAAAAGCTGTAATAATAGTGGACAGATTTATTTACTACTTATATACTATGAAATATTATTTTTGTGTCTAGGTTTGGGTTATGATTTATTATACTGACAGTTTAGGATAAAAATGCCCGATATACTATGAAATATTATTTTTGTGTCTAGGTTTGGGATATGATTTATTTATTATATTGACAGTTTAAGATAAAAATGCCCATGTTAAACTTTTATCAGAGGGTTGCTGTCTTATCTTAAAAAGGCTAGCTCCTTTCTAACATCCATTGAATTGGAGAGTAACTCAATGTAGATTTACCTTATTCTGATACACAAGATTGTATCCAATTGAAGCCTTAGTAATGAAAGCTTTCACAGAAATGAGATTCAGCAAATGCAGAAGTTGACAGCAATTTTACTAGACGTTGTTAGTCAATTGAGCACAATTTTCTTGTAGGAAAATGGTATCCTGCTTCTTAAATGACAGAGCATTTATCAAACACAAATGTCAGTTTGAAACTGCATTGTTTATTTAATGAGACAGTGTTCCAGTGTCAATGGACAGTATTTTAATATTATGCTTAGTCATGGAATGTGCTTGGGGTCAGGCTGGATGGTAAATGCTGACGCAGGCATAGCTGAAACCTCACGCATGACTTACTTGGGGCTGTGTTTTTCAGGCGAAGCTCTGAAAGTATCAGCGGAGAGATTTGCAGATGACCCCTGCTACCTCCCCAAAAGGGAGGCTGTGGTTCAAGCTGCCCGTGCCCTGCTGGCTGCCGTTACCAGACTCCTCATCCTGGCAGACATGATTGATGTCATGTGTCTGCTGCAGCACGTGTCAGCTGTGAGTAAAAGATGGCTTCGTTTCCCTTGGCATTGCTCTCCCTTCCAATTCCATTCTCTGAACCTGGCCTCCGTCTTAGCACATTCTGGCCTCACCCTCGTTTCTTAATGTCACCCACCAGAAGCTGACTGAGTTGGGCTTTGAAACAAATGTATATTTCAAAAGAACAAAGACAAAAGAATAAAGCCAGTGGAAACTCAACAGCAGAAGATGGCTTATACATGAGGAAATGGCTAGGAGAAAATTCTAGGCTATTGAGCACTTAAATTATGATGTCCTCTGTAAATACATGTGTATAATAACATAATTATAGAGGTAAAATAAATAATATGTATAAATATAAGTAATTGGAAAAAGAAACTTTAAAACTTAAGAAGACATTTGAAGTTTATCCTAGTTCATAAGTGAATATTACTTTGCCAGATCCTCTTGATTCAAGATAAATGGTGCATGTTGACAGGTATCTGTGATACCTGCGGTAATCCATTATGAAAATGTACAAATGGATTTAATATGTGTAGAGAATGTATTTTAACTCAGTGACTAGAAAGGAAGCAAGATACCTGCTTGCTTTCTTTTGCTCGACAAACCCATTCATGAAGGTTTAGTAGAAAGAGAATTTTATTAAAGCCTTTTTAAATTTAGTTTGATCAAGTCAACTCACTAATAGTATCCAAATGAGAAGGATGTAAAGAACCTCTTGGAATCTCAGCTTGATCTTCTGCTTTAAAAAGGACCCCCACTCTTCTGTTCCTAAATACATTTGCCTGGTGACTGTAATATCACTACTCTATTAAACAAATGACAGCTTTGTCTGATTGACCTTTTTGTCAAAATCCTTTCCTCTAAAGGTTAAGCTAAACCTTTGCATCTTTATTTTACTCCCTAATGTTTACTTTAACCCAATCTAGAGAGATCTCCCCTTTATACTTTCATATGCCTTTCTTTTTATAGCTTTATTACTGCAAAAAAGCAATTCGGTACTTTGTTTTGTTGTTTAAGTAGCTTTTAAGGAAAGGGAGTAGTTTTTATCACCAGGAGCTATCTACTGGTGGATTTGTAGGTGAGATAATTGAGCAATGTTTCTTGTTCCTTGGTTATTGGTTTATTGAATACCTTTAAAAAAAGTCCCTAAACATTTCTGAGAGTCGTACCACCTCCCCCCCATATGAGAATGTAGACACTCATAAATGCTGTAACCAAGAAATAAGTATGCATGATTAAGTGCCAGGAAATTTCTAGTTCCAGTGATGCAATATTTGTTTATATTATATTTTATTTTTAGTTGTTGTTATTCTTCAACCGAGGATATTTTTTCCACTGATTTTTAGAGAGAGTGAAAGGGAGGGGGAGAGACAGAGAGCGATAAACATTGATGTGAGAGAGACACATCAATTGGTTGCCTCCTGCAAGTGCCCTGACGGGGCCAGGATTGAACCTGCAACCGGAGGTACATGCCCTTGACTGGAATCGAACCTGAGACCCTTCAGTCTGCAGGCCGATGCTCTAACCACTGAGCAACCAGCTAGGCCTATTTATATTTTATATTCTAAATTTATTGAGATAGGGAAGACTGAAAGGCTTCTCTGAAGTAAAAATTTCCACCTGTATTATCAATTAGGAGATGACTATATTTACAAAGACTCCAAACACCTTCACTACCACTTTACTTGAATGCCACTAACTACTAGGCCCAGTACTAGGCAATTCACACACATTATGTCATTTAAATGAAGTAGGAAGTAATGGTAAATCAAAGAGAGCATTTTTTTTAGAATAAAAATTGTAGTTTATATTTATTGAATTTTTATGAAGTGCAAAGCACTGTGCTGGATTATCTCCTTTAATTCCATCCTCATAACAACTCTATGACTATGATTTCTATTTAAAAATTTTATTTTACAATTACAGTTCACATACAATATTATATTAGTTTCAGGTGTACACCCCTGTTATTAGACATTTATATAATGTATGAGTGATCACCTGGATAAACCTAGTACCCATCTGACACCATACATAGTTATGACAATATTATTGACTATATTTCTTATGCTGTACTTCACATCCCATGATTGTTTTTATAACTGGGAATTCCTAATCCCTTCACCTTTTTCACCCATTCCCCCAACCTCTCTCCCATGTGACAGTTATGAATTTGTTTCTGTATTGATGAGTTTCTATTTATTTTGATTTTTAGATTCCACATATAAGTGAAATCATAAGGTATTTGTCTTTTTCTGTATGACTTATTTCACTTAGCATACTACCCTCTAGGTCAGGGGTGGGCAAACTTTTTGACTCGAGGGCCACAATGGGTTCTTAAACTGGACCGGAGGGCCGGAACAAAAGAATGGATGGAGTGTTTGTGTGAACTAATATAAATTCAAAGTAAACATCATTACATAAAAGGGTACGGTCTTTTTTTTTTTTAGTTTTATTCATTTCAAACGGGCCGGATCCGGCCTGCGGGCCGTAGTTTGCCCACGGCTGCTCTAGGTCCGTCCATGTTGCAAATGGCAAGATTTCATTTATTCTATGGCTGAATGACATTTCATTTTATATATGTACTAGAGGCCCGTTGCACGAAGAGATTCGTGCAATAGGCCTTCCCTTCTCCTGGCTGCCAGCACCGGTTTTCCTCCGGCACCTGGGACCCAGGCCTTCGCTCCAGCCGGAGCCTTCGGTCTTTGCAGCTCTGGACGGAGCCTTGGGTCTTCGCGGCTCTGGACGGAGCCTTGGGTCTTCGCTCCGCTGCTTCGCCCCTATGTATGCAAATTAACCGCCATCTTTGTTGGATTAATTTGCATACTCTCCTGATTGGCTGGTGAGCATAGCAGAGGGACAGTTAATTTACATGTTTGTCTATTATTAGGTAAGATCACATCTTTATTCATTTGTCTATCAGTGGACACTTAGGTTGTTTCCATATCTTGCCTATTGTAAATAATGCTGCAATATACATAGGGGTGCATATATCTTTTCAAATTATTATTTTGAGTTTCTTCAGACTAAGATACAGTGGGGCCTTGACTTACGAGTTTAATTCGTTTCGTGACGGAGCTCGTAACTCAAATTACTCGTATGTCAAATCAAAAAGTGAATGAGTGAGACACGTGATGCTGGGCTGATGTTGTGGCATTCACTGTGAAGTTCGCTGCGCCAACTAGCGGTGGGGTATCTGAAGCTGGCTCGTAACCCGAATTTTAGCTCGCAACTCAAAGCAAAAAATCGGCCAAGAGTTGGTTCGTATCTCGAAAAACTCATTAGTTGGGACACTCGTAAGTCAAGGCCCCACTGTAGTTCTATTTCTAATTTTTTGAGAAACTTCTATATTGTTTTCCATAGTGGCTGCGCCAATTTACAGTCCCACCAACAGTGCATGAGGGTTTTCTTTTCTCTATATCCTCGCCAACATTTGTTGTTTGTTGATTTATTGATGATAGCCATTCTGAAAGGTGTGAGGTGACATCTCATTATGGTTTTAAATTGTATTTCCCTGATGATTAGTGGTGTTGAGCATCTTTTCATATGTCCATTGGTCATCTGTATGTTCTGTTTAGTGAGAGGTCTATTCAGGTCTTCTGCCCATTTTTAAATCAGGTTGTTTGTTTTTTAGTGTTAAGATGTATGAGCTCCTTATGTATCTTGGATATTAATTCCTTATCAGATTTGTCATTGGTGAATATCTTCTCCCATTGAATAGGTTGTCTTCGGGTTTTGTTGATTGTTTCCTTCACTGTGCAAAACCTTTTTAGTTTGATGCAGTCCTATTTTTTCTTTTGTGCACCTTGCCTGAAGAGACATATCCAAAAAATATTCCTAAAAACAATGGCAAAGAGTTTATTGCCTGTGTTTTCTTCTGGGAATTACATGGTCTCAGGCCTTACATTTAAGTCTTTTTAATCCTGTTGAGTTTTTTCTTGCATATGGTGTAAAAAAGTTATCCAGTTCTTTATTTTTGCATGTAACTGTTCATTTTTTATTGGAGAGACTGTCTTTACCTCATTGTATATTCTTGCCTCCCTGGTAATAGATTAATTGTCAGTATAGATGTGGATTTATTTCTGGGTTCTCTGTTCTGTTCCTTTGATCTATATATCTGTTTTTTAATGACAGTACTATGCTGTTTTGATTACTATAGCCTTGTAGTATAGTTTGATACTAGGAAGCATGATACCTACAATTTTGTTCTTTCTTAAGATTGCTTGGGCTATTTGAGGTCTTTGTGGTTCCATATAAATTTTAGAATTTGTTCTTGTTCTATGAAAAATACTGTTTAGATAGGGATTTATTTAATTGAATCTTTAGATTGCTTTGGGTAGTATGGGCATATTAATGATGTTAATTCTTTCTGTCCATGAGCACAGTATATCCTTCCATTTATTTGTAACCTTTTCAGTTTCTTTCTTCAGTGTCTTATAGATTTCTGGGACAAGTCTTTTCTGTCCTTGTTTAAATTTATTCCTTGGTATTCTTTTTGATGCTATTGTAAATAAGATTGTTTTCTTTAAAAATTTTTATTGATTTCAGAAAGTAAGGGAGAGGGAGAGAGAGAGATAGAAACATCAATGATGAGAGAGAATCATTCTTTGGCTGCCTCCTACATGCCCCGAACTGGGGATCGAGCCCATATGCTGGGCATGTACCCTGACTGGGAATTGAACCATGACCTCCTGGATCATAGGTCAAGTCTCAACCACTGAGCCACACTGGCTGGGTGACAGTGAGATTTTTAGTTTTAGATTTGTTATTTCATAGGTGCAGATTTCTTATACTGTTACCAAGTATAATTGAATCTAGAATGTCATTATGCATACCAATGGAGATTAAAACAGTATTAAGATGTTCCAAAATGAAAATAAACACCTGGAGTTGTGTTTTTTTTTTTTTTATCAATTCAGCCATGCTATGTCTTTTGATTGGAGCATTTAGTCCATTAACATTAAAAGTAATTATTAATAGGTATGCAGTTATTGCCATTTTATTGTTTTCTGATTGTTCTTGTTGTTTGTCATTGTTCCTTTCTCTTGCCCTCTTCTCTTGTATGTTGATGACTTTAAAAAGTGTTGTATTTGGATTCCTTTCTCTTTTATATCTCCTGTACATTTTTGGTATGAGCTTTATAGTTGGTTGATCCACTGATTTTACTAAGGGTTTGCTCTTGTCAGTGAGTTTTTTCTTTTCTATATTTTCTTACTCATATTTTTGATCTTTTCTTTCCTACTTAATGAAGTCCCTTTAACATTTCTTGTAATTCTGGTTCAGTGGTAATGAACTTTTAAAGTTTTTTTCTTGCCTGGGAAACTATCTCTTTTGATTCTAAATGATAGCCTTGCTGGGTAGAGTAATCTTGGCTGTAGGTCCTTGGTTCTAATCACTTTGAATATTTTGTGCCATTCCCTTCTGGCCTGCAAAGTTTCTGTTGAGAAATCAGCCTATGGTCTTATGGGAGCTCTTTTGTACAAAATTAACTGCTTTTCTCTTGCTACTTTTAAGGTTCTCTGTTTGTCTTTAGCCTCTGGCATTTTAATTTTGATATGTCTTGGTGTGGGTCTCTTTGGGTTCATCTTCATTGGGATGAACCCAAAGAGACCCATACTTCCTGGACTTGTACGTATGTCTATTTCCTTCTCTAGGCACTCCCTGAACTTGTATGTATGACTATTTTCTTCTCTAGGTTAGGGAAGATTTTAGTCATTATTTCTTCAAATAGGTTTTCAATCTCTTGCTCTCTCTTTTCTCCTTCTGGTACCCGGATGATGTGAATGTTGTTATGCTTGATGTTGTCCCAGAGGTCTCTTACACTGTCCTCATTTCTTTTGATTCTTTTTTCTTTTTGTTTTCTACTACCTTGTCTTCCAGATCACTGATTTGATTATCTGCTTCATCAAACCTGCTGTTTATTCCATCTAAAGTATTCTTCATTTCAGTTATTGTATCTCTCATTTCTGACTGGTTCTTTATGGCCTCTCTTTGTTGAAGTTATCACTAAGTTCATCTATTATTCCCCTAAGTTCACTGAGCATCCTTAGAAACCAGTGTTTTAAACTCTGTATTAGGTTAATGCTTATCTCCTTTTCATTTAGTTCTTTTTCTGGAGTTTTGTCTTGTTCTTTCATTTGTGATATGTTTGCTTGTCTCCTCATTTTAGC
The DNA here is from genome assembly GCF_000412655.1 of Myotis brandtii. Classification (NCBI taxonomy): domain Eukaryota; kingdom Metazoa; phylum Chordata; class Mammalia; order Chiroptera; family Vespertilionidae; genus Myotis; species Myotis brandtii. The sequence goes on along the minus strand of NW_005369027.1, from coordinate 1,361,552 downwards.
TGTCTCCCTATGTTGGTTTCTATGTATTAGGTGGATCTACTACATCTCCCTCCCAGTCTTGGCAAGGTGGCCTTATGTATTAGGTGTCCTGTGAGGCCCAGTGATGCACTCTGCCTGGTCACTTGAGCCGGGCACCTTAGCTGGGTGCTCCATGACTGTCACTTGTGTGGGTTCTGTGCACCCTCCTGTTATAGTTGAGCCTTAGCTGCTGTTGGCATGTTTGTGGGTGGGTTTGACCTTCAGGCTGACTACGGCAGACAAGCTGTTGTGTGTAGGCTGACTCCACAGAGTGGGAGTTGCCGTAGTGGAGCTCTGATGTGTCATTTGTGGAGTTGATTGGATAGTGCTCAAGCAGCCACTGGGTGTGTTCTGTAGTCTTCTAGGAGGGGACCAAGCAGGCCAATGTCAGCCACCATTTGTGCCTGGCTTGGACTGTCTGGTGGGAGCACAAAGTGATCTGCAATTCTTTGCCACTTATGCTGGGTGTAGAGGTGCTTGAGAGAAGCTATGCTGTGAACTGAGGCCAGTTACCACTAGTGTAATGCTTGGGACCCTTTGGTGGGCACCATGATTTGAGCTGAGGCCAGCGAACACTTGTGCTGGGCTGGTGGCCACTTAGTTGCAGTTACATTCCAAGCCATCACTGGCTGCCTCTTATGCCAGGCCTTGGGCCACCTGATCTGAGTTACAGTGCAAGCTGAGACTGGTTTTCACTGGTGCCAGGCATGCTGCCGCTTAGTGAGAGGTACAGGGCATACTGAGGCTAGTGCAGCCGTGGGCAAACTACGGCCTGTGGGCCGGATCCGGCCCGTTTGAAATGAATAAAACTAAAAAAAAAAAAGACCATACCCTTTTATGTAATGATGTTTACTTTGAATTTATATTAGTTCACACAAACACTCCATCCATGCTTTTGTTCCGGCCCTCCGGTCCAGATTAAGAACCCATTGTGGCCCTCGAGTCAAAAAGTTTGCCCACCCCTGGGCTAGTGGCTGCTTTTTTGGAGTTAGTGGGTCTTTGAGAGTGATTAGGAAAGTCTTCAGTGTGAGCTGAGGCAGGCCACCTGTGTGGAAAAGCCACTGAAATGGTCCAGGCTGGGCATGTTAGTGGTGGGGCAGGGTCTCCGGAAATCATCAGGACAGGGTGAACAGTATGAGCCCGATTACTGGAGAGCTCAGATCAATACCCACTTGTGACTGCTGGCTGGGAGGAGCAAGTAAGCAACAGAGGGGGAATGTTCCCTGCCAGCACTTCCATCCCTGTCAAGAGCTGCGCTGCACCTTACCCCTCCCGCCTCCGGCCTTCAGCCTGAAGCTAGTCAATTCATTTTCCTCCTGTATGTCCCTGGCACTTTTTGAGCTGCTTCCCCTCCACCGGAGCCCAGGGTGAGTGAGTCTTTGAGGGAGGAAGTCCAAATGCAGGCCCCTCTAGAGGAGCCCCTGGATCTCCAGTAGGCCTTTGTCTCACTCAAATGCAATCCCTGCTGATTTCTCTAGCCAGGTGTTATGGGGACACCTCTTCCCAGCACTGGTGCCCTGGGCTAGGGAGCCAGGTGTTGGCCTTGGATCCCTTGCTTCTGCAGCCAAGAGAGCCTCCTGACTTTTAATTGCCATACAGTGGAAGAGAGACTTGCCTGTTCTGCATCTTCCCCCGCCCCGCCCCCCGCCCGCCAGTCTCACTGTAGCTTCTTTACACCTTTAGTTACAAGATGTTTCTGTTCAGCTAGTCTTCAGGTGGTTCACAATGGTGGTGGTTCTGTAAGTTAATTGTAATTTTGATGTGGTTGTGGGAGGAGGTGAGCACAATATTTACCTACTCTACTATTTTGGCTGGAAGTCTCTCTGATTACTGTTTTACAGATGAAAAAACGGAGGCATGTTGAATTTAACAAACTTGCTCAGGGCAATAGGAAAACAACAACTCTGGGACTTAATATTACAAGGGTTAGAGCAGCTTTAAGTATAAATAGCTTTTGGAAGTGCTTAGACAAGTTCATGGGCCTATCACAGGTTGTAATGGAATTTAGATCTGCCAGGAGGACATCTGTTGGTGCGTCATCAGAGCCTGGACTTGTGCTAAATCATTTAAGCCACTTATAAGTATTTTAAGTAAAACAATGTACCTCACTGTGAAAAAGGGAAGACCTTTTGTGGTAAATTGTGATACAGTTTTTCATTATTTCATCCTTATGAAAAATTGGTGTGAATTGTATTACTAACTCAATCCTCTTGAGGTTTCACATAGAATGAAGACAAACTGATTTTTTGAGATCATCAACATTAGAATTACTTACCCCAACCTTTCCCCCAAAGTATTCTACAGGACTTATCTTATAAATATGCAACATAAAAATAATTTTTTTTTGGTCCATGCTGCACACAGAATTCCCTCTGAATGTTTTCAATGCACATTAACATGTTAAAGTCAGTAAGGGATACCGAAGGAAGGAAACTTGTTTTACTTTGCTTAACCCAGACTTTTCCAAACTTCTTGACCCTAGAATTCTTCTAAAGTATAGTAATCCTGAAATTTTCTCAGGCCATACTTTGGGAAATGGTGTTTTAGAATATTTCTAATAATATTTATGATTATATTAAATTTCTACTTGGAATAAAAAATAATAGTGGAGAAATATCAGTGCCTGTAGTCTAATGTCTTACTAAGGTAATGCTCAATACATGTAATTGTCTAACAATATAAGTGGTCACTAATAGTGATAGTCATCTCGGTTCTGTGAGACAGTGAACCTGGTTTTGAACAACTCTAATTGTTAGAGACATTTTTTCTCAAAATGAGCTTAAATCTGCCTCCTAGCTATTCTCATTCCTACTTCTAGTTACGCTTTCTGGAGCAACACAGAATCACGGCAATAGGAAAAACCATTCCCCCACCCAAATAACTGATAATTTAGGACTTACATATGGCTTCCTTTATCTAGGCTGAAAAATTTCTTGACCCTTTAACATCCTATATAATAAAAGCCTAATATGCTAAGTGTCTGGTCATCTGGTTGTCTGTTCAACCAATCAAAGCATAATATACTAATGATATGCTAAGGCCACTCAACCGCTCGCTATCATGTGCACTGACCACCAGGGGGCAGACACTCCGACGGGTAGGTTAGCTTGCTGCTGGGGTCTGGCCGATCGGGACTGAGCGAGATGGGCTGGACATGCCCTGGAGCCCTCCCATGGCCCTGCCCCGCTGGCCAACCTCCCACGTCCCTCCCCGGCCCCCATCATGCATCAGTGGGGTCTTTTGGCCTGGTCTGTGCCCTCTCGAAATCTGGGCTAGGGGCCCCCCCCCCCCCATGATCGCACGAATTTTGTGCACTGGGCCTCTAGTTCTTGTATAACAGTTCCAGACTACTCAGAATACTCTAGAATTTCCATATCTTGTATGATTTTATTTTCCTGTTGAAATTTTTAATCTTTTCTTTTTTTTTTTAAATCCTCAGCCAAGGATAATTCCCCCCTCCTTTTATTTTTTGTTGAAATTTTTAATCTTTTCTTTTTTTTTTTTTAATCCTCAGCCAAGGATAATTCCCCCCTCCTTTTTTTTTTTTAATTTTTTTTTAGATAGAGTGAAAGGGAGGTGGGGGGAGAGAGAGACACATCAGTGTGAGAGAGACAGATTGATTGGTTGCCTCCCACACATGCCCGTACTCGGCTGGATCGAGCCTGCAACTGAGGTACATTCCCTTGACTGGGAATCCAACCCACATTCTTTGATGCACAGGGTGATGCTCTAACCATTGAGCAACCGGCCAGGGCTCAGTCTTGTATTTTAAATACTTGAACAAGGTAAGCAGAATTGTTTTATGGTTAAAGTTTGAAAACTTCAGTGTCTGGACTCCCAGGGTGTCTGCTTGTATTACCACTATGCTGGTTTTTGCTCATGGTGTCTTATCTTTGTGTGCTCAACATTATCTCTTCTGGAACTCATCTCAGGAGATTCCTCACTGTTTTATTAGCTCTTTGATGTTTTAAGGATGAAGTTTTTTACATATCATCAAGTCTTATTAGATTTAATCAGCAGAAGGATTGAACTGAATAATTAATTTGCCAATACAAGAAATAGAAGTCTGCAAAATCATCTCTAATTTTTTCTATGCATATTCTAGATTATTAGGTAGGTTTCATAGAATGTTGACATTAAGATATCTGGAAATAAAAATAGACTCTATGATGTAAACATTGCATAATATACTCTGACAATAACCTTCCCGACTTAATGTCCAACCTTACCTATTATGATAGCTGTTGGTTCATACTGATTTTGTGAGCGATTAAAAGCTCCAAGTTTCTGAACTCAAACTACTCTTAATCCAGATCTTTTTCCTGTGACACTAGTTATCTTTCTATATGTAAAGGTAGATGTTACATTTATATTCATGGAAATTTATCTTGTTAATTCTGGCTTTTTTGATACAGTCCATTCAGATCTTTTTGACTTTTGATTTTGTCTTCCTTCCTAACCTGATGTCATTTTCAGATTTCTTTGACCAAACTATTCATGAAAAATTGTTTAATGACATGGAAAAGTGTGCTATATCTTCCATTCAGATAACATGAATCAGATATTACCACATGTTGAGTGAAGTTGTTAAAATGAGTTTTAAACTCATTTCATCGGGCTACTGTGTAAACCACGCTAATTTATTTTATCCTCAAGCGCTTTCTAAAAGGCCTTCCTGAAATCAAGATGTATTATCTGTGGCATTGCAGGTTTATCAGTGTAGTAACTCCAGTTGTAAAGGGAATGAACCCCATAAGAGCTCTAAGTGACCATTGTGTGCTTGCTTTTATTCCTTTTTTCCTTTTTATTGTCTTCATTTTTCAATTACTCACAATCCACTTACCTAAGGTTGTAAACCACCTGTCTGCAGGGATCTCCTTGCCCTTAAGATCTAGATAGAATTGGCTTGAACTCTCATTCTGTGTTCGGTCAAGTATAATGTTCTCCCCAAGATTCTGTAAATTTTCTGGGGCTCATATTTTCAGGGTCACCTCTGGCTCCAAGCTTTTATTGTCTCCACTGAATTATAGTTTTGGATGCTATTCCTATCCCTATTTCATATATTAATTGGACAGATACATGCAAAAATTGTTGCAGTATGTTAATCCATAATTGGAAGTTGATCTCTTCCTCCTTGATTCTCCCTCATCCCCCCTCCCAGACAAGCCATGTTTATGTATATGGCAAACCTTATAGAAGCTCGAGAAGATGGAAGGGAAGGAGTTCTGTTGTGTAACAGTATGATCTAACTTGCTTCAATTTATATATTGGACAGATACATGCAAAAATTGTTGCAGTATGTTAATCCATAATTGGAAGTTGATCTCTTCCTCCTTGATTCTCCCTCATCCCCCCTCCCAGACAAGCCATGTTTATGTATATGGCAAACCTTATAGAAGCTCGAGAAGATGGAAGGGAAGGAGTTCTGTTGTGTAACAGTATGAACTAACTTGCTTCAATTTATATCAGTAATGGCGAACCTATGACACTCATGTCAGAGGTGACACACGAACTCATTTTTTTGGTTGATTTTTCTTTGTTAAATGGCATTTAAATATATAAAATAAATATTGAAAATATAAATCTTTGTTTTACTATGGTTGCAAATATCAAAAAATTTCTATATGTGACATGGCACCAGAGTTAAGTTAGGGTTTTTCAAAATGCTGACACGCCGAGCTCAAAAGGTTCGCCATCACTGATTTATATATTAGAAAATTTCAAATTTCTTTAGCTACTTTTTTCTCATTTTTCTCTCTACCTACTCTCCTTTGTTGTCCCATACATCCCTAAATTCCTGTTATTTGAATACAGTAAGAGTTTCCATCTCTCCACCATCAACTAGGATTCTGCTCATTTGTACCCTCAGATATCACTGTCTACCTTAAATTACTCCTTAAGGTATTTTCTCAATATAGATAGTTCTTTCCCTAGGAGGAATTTTGTAGTTCTCTTTTTCTCCCTCCCTCCCCCCCACCTTCTGCATGTGCGTGCACACACATCCTACTGTCTATATATATAAAAACCTAATATGCAAATAGACCAAACAGCGCAACAACTGAACAAACAGTTGCTATGATGTGCCCTGACCACCAGGGGTGTGCGCAGAACATGACGGGCATTGGCAGCAGGTGGCAGAGCGCGGAGCATGGTGGGCATCTGCCGTGGTGGGATGGTGGGGCAGGTGAGCGGGGGCACCAGACCAAGGCAGGGCGCTGGTTGCTGTCATTGGGGCGAGCCTCTGGTGGTTACTGAAAATTCTATGCTCCCGAGTGCTGCGGTCCTTCCGGGTGCTTGCACCTGCTGCTGGCGATGGCCCTGCTTGCACCTGCAACTAGTGCTAGAGCCGCTGCTTGCACCTGCTGCCGGTGCCCAGTGCTGGTCCCGATCACTCGGCGCCATCAGTGGGTGTGAGCAGTGCCTGCAGGCCCCAATTGCCCCTGAGGGCTTCTCTACCTCCCCCTGCTCCTGAGGATTGATTGGGGCAGCAGCCATTGGGTATGAGTGGGGCTGGTGCTGTCAGCACATGGGAGCAGCAGTGGTGGGAGTGGGGCTGCTGGAAGACAGGGGACCAGGGGCCGTGGTGGGAGGGGCCAGGCAGGGGTGCGAAGGATGGGCCAAAACCCGCCCCTGTGCCTACTGCGGCCTCTCAGCCCACAGTTCCTTTCAAGGTGCACGGATTCATGCACTGGGCCCCTAGTATGATAATAATCTAGTACAGATGTATTCTGGGGGAGAGCATCAACTTTAAAGATATAGATTTCTTCTTCTGGACACATATTCTTTCTTCAAAAGCAGTAGACACCTTTTTATTTCTTGCCCTTGTTTTAAATATAATAGACAACGGCCTGCATCTCCTCCTCTATTACAATCTTATGATTTCATGCAAGCTTCTGCTCATTTTGGGCTTTTTAGCTCTGACACTTGTATACAAGTTCCTGCTACATTTTGTATTCATTTATTGTACAGTACCAAAGAATTTCTCTGCTTTCACAATGTTTTCTTCATTTATAAAAATATTTAAAATATTTATAATGTGGCCTTATCCTTTTCCTCCTTATTATGATAGTTTCCAAATAACAGAATATTTCATCCCTGCTGAGGTATAATTCCTCTTAAATGTCCGGTAAGTGAGATGTTACTCTCTTTTGATTAATAGTCTTTACCTTAATAGTCTAAACACTTTCTGATTACCTTATACTTTCTTATCTTTATTAAATTATCCTCTTTCCACTGAGACTTCCCCCAGAGATGCAATTATGATCAACCATTTTTATAAAGGACATAGACTGAGATCACCAACTAGTGCAAACATGATTCACTGTGCTACTCTCAATAGGATCAGTACTGCACCAACAGGGACTTAATATTCACTTCAATACATCAAGGATTCCCGGCATGGCAGTTTCACATGTATCTAGTTCCTTAAGGAAATACATGTTCTCTTCTGGGGAAAATAGGTCCAAATCAAAAGTAAGAGAGGATGGAGAAAAAGATGTGTCATTTCAATATTGAATTAATTTAAGGAACTTGTAAAGGCAATTTGGCTTTATCACCACTATTGCTCATAGTTTTCTATGGGAACTTAAAAGTTTTCTTTATTTTGTACTGTTCAAGTTTTTTTTTAACTTTTCTTTATGGTTTATACTTCTCAATAGTTCACATTATATATTTTTATCTGGATTTTATAAGGTTCAACATGGCTTTTGACAACAGGGAGACCTTACTTGAATCTTGGCTCTGTTGTTGATTAACTGGATGACTTTGGGAAAGTTAAAAAATCTGTGAGCCGTGTTTTTTTCTTCTGAGCGCTAAGGATAATAACACTCACTCTGAATACTTTGAAAGGATCTTGTGAGGTTTAATATGTAAATTACCTGGCAAGAACCCTGTCCTACCTTTCTCCGTGGTAGTACTTTGCTCCCGCTTTTTGACTCTTGCAATGCAATATTGTCTTCATTCTTAAAATAGGAAGGGAATTAAATTTGACACCTGAGTTGAACTAAATTTTTCCCATTTATCATATCACTAGAGGCCTGATGCATGAAATTTGTGCAAGAGTAGGCCTTCCTTCCCCCAGCTGCTGACACTGGCTTCCCTCTGGCACCCGGGACCCTGGTTTCCCTCGCAGACCCGGCCGGCTTCGTCCGGAAGGTCGTCCAGAAGGATGTCCCGTCTGATTAGCATATTATGCTTTTTGGATTAGGAAATAGACCAATGTCATTATAGAAATAGGTCCAGTTTTAATAACTTCTTATGCCAAGTACATAGTTTACATTTGCTACGTACATTGCTATAAAGCTTTTGTGTACTTAAAAATGATTCTGGATATAAAGAATATTTATAATGTTGCCAGAAAGTCACATATTACCATATTGATAGCTGAGACTTTTTGAGACCAGCTTTTATTATTAAAAGGAAGGTATGTACCAGCAAAAAGAGTTTTTAAAGCTTCTTTTTATTAAGAAATATTAGCAGTTTATAAGGGGAGAAATTAATGTTTAATTAAGAGCTGTTAGAAGCCAAGTATATTCTGCACAAAATCCTAGGAAAAGTACACAGAGAGATATTAAGGTTTAAAGAAAAAAGTAAGTCACAAGTCTGGTATTGAAGATGGAATAGGAAAAAGTAGAAAATAGAGACAAATAGGGCACAGATATCTGCTTCTGTGCTGAATTTCATACTGGAAACTTTAGGGACAAAGATAATTTAGGTCATGTGAAAATGTTAACTTCTGAAAAGGACCAAGTAGCCCCAGTTTGATCAGCTTATTAACCCATTCAGCAAATGCTTATTTTTTGTGTGCTTACTGTATGCCAGCCTTCACACTATGTGCTAGGGATTCATATTTAGAAAAAATAACACCAGGGTCCCGCTCTCCTGGAATTTATAGACTAATTAAGAAATCAACAATGTAAGTTATTATGCTAGAGGTTGGTGTAAGGTCTTAAGGAGGCATGATGGCAGCTGTATCAAGGGAGAGTGTTTTGAGTGAATAATGCTTGACTGAGTTTGGAGAGAGAACTAGACAAAGGAGGTAGTGAAGGAAGAGAGCATTTTAAGTGGAGGGAATGTATATTCTTGAAGACCATTCATACTTATGAATGGCTGAGGTGAAGGATGATTGTATGGGAGGAATGAGTTGAAGTTGAGGAGAGTGGGCATAGATCTACTTGTGAAAGGCTATGTGCTAAGTTAAAAAGTTTGAACTATAGTCTGAAACGAGGGTGGGAACCATTAAAGAATTTTAAGCAGGAAAATTATATAAGTAAATTTATATGTTAGGTCCATTACTCTGTCAGCAGTTGGCAAGGGGGGCAGATTGGAGGTAGAGAGCCAGTAATGAGGCTGATGCATTCATTTGGTGGTGAAATGATGGGGTGGGGTGAGGAACGAATGAGAGAGATGGAGGAGGAACAGTACAATTTGGAAAGTGATTGGAATCTGTTCAGAGGGAAAGGGAAGTAGCAAGCAGCCTTCTAGGAATTTGGTTGGGCATTGAGGACACTGGTTTTCTGCATATAGAGAAGCAATTTACGAGCCTTAGACATACTGGACTTGAGGCACATATGAAAGATAGTAGATACTACAAATATATTGGAGCTCAGGAGAGCAAATAAAACGAGATAGATTATGTTTGTAGTGATATGCTTTCATTTCTTTTTTATTCCTTTTGTGTAACTTCTATGGGTATTTTAATTCTCCCACACATAGACTTTATGTTGTGGTCGTCACAATTTACATCTATTCATGTTATGTATTTTTTTTTTACATATTTTAGTTAGTTTTAGTACATTTCTCTTTGAACTTTAATTTTTAAAAATCCTCACATGAGGGTATATTTTCATTGACTTTAGAGAGAGAGAGAAACATTGATGTGAAAGAGAAACATTGATTGGTTGCCTCCTATACACTTCCTGACTGGGGATCGAACCCACAACCCAAGTATGTGCCCTGAATTGGAATTGAACCCACCACCTTTTGGTGTATGGGACGATGCTGCAACCCACTGAGCCACTGGACAGGGCAAGAACTATCTTTCTGGTTGTTACAGTTCCATGGAACCCGGGAACATAAGCCTCCCTGTCCTCCAGGCTAGGAGATCTTGGGGCACCCCTGGGTGGCCACCATAGAAACTGGGCCACCAGACATGTGTAGATGCTCCTCTTTGTGAGAGAGTGGTGCTCTGCAGCCTGTTAGTGGGAGAGTGTAAAGACAGTGACCACTGGCTGGAGCAAGGCAGAGGGGGAGTGTAAAGATGGCAACCTCTAAAAAAAGAATAAAAAAGAAAAAGAAAAAAATGGCCCTAGGGGGAGTGTAAAGATGGCAACCTCTAAAAAAAGAATTACAAAAAAGAAAAAAATGGCCCCGAGACTATCCAAGCAGGCCTCTGCCTTGCTGACCAATGTTATAAAATAAACAAATGAGTCTTTTTTTCATGTAAATTTGGGGCTCATTTCAAAAGACTGCTTTAGCACTGGCCATAGGGTGGGTGAGTCTGTGTGGAGCCCTCTAGGAGCCTGTTCTTAGGCAGCTACAGCCCCAGGAGTCTGGTGGCTGTGAGCCCCACTGGTCTTCAAAGCCACGTGTCTTGGAGGCTCATCTCTCAGGTGCCTGTCTTAAGAGTTGGGGTGCCTGATGTGAGGTATGAACCCTTCACTCTGCATGGTGCTCTGTTTTTTTTTTAAGTTTCTTCCTGATGGTGGGTTGTTCCATTGGGGGGTGGGGTTTATGGCGAGAATGTGTCTCTACCTGCTTCGGTATGGTTTCCGGCTTGTTTACCTGATGTGAAGTAGTATCTCCACCTTTGTTTAGGGTTCCCCACCGCCCCCCCTCCCCCCAACATAGTTGTAGATGCAGTGTGTCCATGGGAGGAGGTGAATTCAGGATCTTCCTACATTGCACTCTTGAATTGGAACTCGAACAGAAAGGATCTTGGGTGCGGGTTTACAGCACTTACTTTTATGGAAAAATTTGGGCTAAGAGATAGTGTTTGCATGTTCTCATTCTCGTCTGCCCTGTGATATTTGATACGATAGCCAAATAGGACAGAATTTGCATTTATTTCTCAGAGAAAAGACCATCTTAATATTCAGTTGTGACATTTTAGAGTACACCCAGGTTTGTTTTGGGTTCAGATTTATTCCCTGGGCTTTTTTTTTTAAGGTTTACATTTTGTCTGTAATGAGTTAAAAATATCAACATTCAACAAATTATTTTGGGATTCTTGAATTATTTTAAATTACCACCCAAAACTTTGAACAAGTACAATCCAGGCAATGCTTAAGGTAAGGTTCAGATTTTACTGGAAGATATTTGACATTAACTCAAGCACAGTGGCCTATTGGAATGAAAAATCTTCAAATTGAGTTAATGTCAAATATCTTTCAGTAAAATCTGAACCTTACCTTAGCATTGCCTTATTTTTATCTTTTTTTACTTCTGCTTCATCTACAAGGTAAAATTAGTGCTTTTATTCTTTAGCATCTTTAAGTGTATATGTGGGCAGGTATTGATGGAGTGTGTTTAATGGGATCTAACAAAAAGCTACTCTACAGATTTTATGACATCCCCTTGATAATTATTTGTTTTTATAAACGAAAAAATCTACTTAAATGAATGAATCATCATAGTTTGAGTATTCTGAGCTATTTAGTATCAATCAATGGAGGCTATATGTCCTGATAATGAAAATTCGAGCTAAAATCTCCACATTATGCAGACTCTGACCTTTAATGAAAACAGTTTGTGGTTATGCATCCTTACTGGATTTTCTCTCTTACTTCGTTGGCTGTAGACGGGTTATCTGGAATTATTGGTTTTCATGTTTCTTATTTTGAATGTATTACTGTATTAATCCGGAAGTTTCTATTTGGAGTTGTATAAAAGTTCACATAGATGTGAGGAAGAAATATCTAAGAAGTAGAGTAATATTTCTCAGGGAATAGATTGATTGGCAAAATAGTTTGTATTATTTATAGATAAAATTACTTAAATTGTTTAAAATTGTAGACCTGGTATTATTTTGATTTGAACATAGAGAGAATAGACCAAGGAATAGAGCAAGGCACAGAAACAATCACATAACATAATAAAACAGCGAATATAATGGTTATTAAAATTATATTAAAGAAATTTGTTTACTCTGCCACAAAATGGGAAAATGAGCAGACTTCGGCTGCGTTTGAACTGATGGGTGGGACTGGTTCCCATTTAAGGCTCTGAAAATTCTTCCTGTGATTTGAGGCCCAATTCAGTTTCCCTCATGTCTTTTATCTGGCCCGAGTCTCATATCAGGGAGTCTTTTCTGTTTCAGCACATGTTACTTTTATCTCCTTTTTGCATTCTCTTCACTCACAATGCCTTGTTTGAGCTAATGATAAAGTAGCAAGAGCACAGCATTGTGGTCAAAACCCATTTCAAACTAGGAGTCCAGTTGACTCACTGGTGAAATGGGAAGGGAGCTGGGGCCTCCGGTGGTTCCTGTGAGACTTAGATTGGAAGGCATAAAGTAGTGCCTGGACCTGAGCAGGCACTCAAATGTCAGAGTCCTTCCTATTTTTGAGGTTCATGCCTAGCTTTCCGGCAGCCTGTCAGTTCATTTAGCGCAGGAAACGTGTTTTATATTCACAGTGCCTTGTGCACAGTAATGTCTAAAATATCGCATTGTTGAATGTAATTTACCAGCCTGCTGTGGAAGCTTAGTACTGTTATTTTTTATTTCCTTTTCCTCTGCCATCTTGGTTTGAGATAAACAAGTTGCTTTTGTGAAACTGAGGATTTAATTCAGCAGAATGCCGTTATAATATGACTTATTCCATGGCGTTTGAAATAGTAAGGGTCAAATCATTTCCCTGGAAACTTAATCATATTCTGTAAAATCCTATTAGCCTGTCTCATACCATCACAGTCACAGTGGAGTTCTGGTGTGTTTAAGATGGTGAAGTCTCTGTAGAAATCTATCTAATGGCACACAGTGAGCATATGGAAAACAAATGACATAAAGCGAGAGGAAATGCAAATGTCTTGCAAATGACATTACGTGACATTTGCAATCACTAATCCTCCAAAGTAGGCGCTAATTTACTAAAATAAACCAAGAATTCAATTTGTTGTGAGCTCCCTTTGCTTAATTAATTATTAGTAGCAGAACAATATTCTGCGCTACACTGCAATTTGTCTCCTTTGTGTTTATCTAGTATCTGACTTAGAAATGAACAGAAGCCCTGGCCGATGTGGCTCAGTTGATTGGGCATCCGTACACCAAATGGTTGCCAGTTCGATTCCTGGTCAGGGTACAAGCCTGGGTTGTGGGTTTGATCCCCAGTTGTGGGGGTGGGCAGTGGCGGGGTGGGAGAGGCAATATCGATGTTTCTCTCTCTTTCCCTCTCCTTTCCTCTCTCTCTAAAAATCAAAAATATTTTTTAAAACCGTGAACAGAAACATGCTGATTCAGCAGAACTGATTTTGTAGCTCACCTGTGTTATAAAGCAGGAATGAATAAATGTTTGCTGAACACACTGCATATGCTTCAGTCATCAAAACGTTAGTTTTCTTACCTTCCCAAAATATGAGATCTGAGAGAGCTTCCTGATGGAAACTTGCTGGGTGCCTATTCTGCAGAGATATTTCTATAGAGACAAGCAACTGTTTTTACATAAATTGTTTCCATGGTTGGAATGTGAGAGCTCTTTTAACACTTTCTCATTGTGATTTGAAATTATACATACATTCATTGTACATTTTTTCTTTAAAAGTAGTAGTGTATGCTAAGACATGAAGAGTTTTTTTTTTTTTTTAATCCAGTATACTCTTTTGTTGAAATGAGGACTAAGTGGGCTTTCATTTATGCAATAACGTTGGTGTACATTTTCTTATTCTTTTTAAAAAAATATATTTTATTGATTTTTTATAGAGAGGAAGGGAGAGGGATAGAGAGTTAGAAACATCAATGAGAGAGAAACATCAATCAGCTGCCTCCTGCACACCCCCTACTGGGGATATGCCCGAAACCAAGGTACGTGCCCTTGACCGGAATCGAACCTGGGACCCTTGAGTCCACAGGCTGACGCTCTATCCACTGAGCCAAACCAGTCAGGGCCATTTTCTTATTCTTCATAATCATTTTTAATTATTTTATTGAAAGGCAACTAGTTTGTATTTGTTATATCTGTTTCAACTTTTCTCTGTTAGCTAGTTAGACCTTTGAGGAAAAATAATGCTGCTGTACTAATTATTTACTTTCGTTTTAAATTTCAGTTTCAAAGGACATTTGAATCTCTTAAAAATGTTTCCAACAAATCTGACCTCCAGAAAACCTATCAGAAGCTTGGGAAGGAGCTGGAAAATTTGGATTATTTAGCCTTCAAACGTCAGCAGGTAGGATGGGAACTCTCCTTGTGGAGATGATGAGTACTAGGCTTTGTGCTGTCATGCCTGTCAGTTTAGGTGGGCCTGGGGCAGTTACATTCCAATGTTTAGGGCAGAAATAGGCTGTGCTATGCTGTGTTGACCTGTCTCTTCATAGGACTTCCTGCGGCGTTCCCTGGGGGTCTTGCTTTTAGATGTGCACTCTGGGGGTTTCTACATGTGTCCTTTTACTTCTCTTAAAGAAAACTCCTGCTGGCTTGTAAAGGTACAACTTCCCTTCAAGTAAGGATGCTTCATTGGCATAAAGGGAACCTCTGTGAATGCTGGACCAGGTGGCTTTTATATTGACAGGGGGATGCTTGAGAAAAATCCCCTGAAGACCAGGTAAAGGATGTGGTTGTACATACAACATTAAGGAAAAAAAGTCATAAATATGCCAACATATGAATCAACCTTTGCTTTGCTTATTTGATCTCTGAAGATTAGTAAGTTTTCTAAATGTATGAGGTTGAAGAAAAATATACTTTACAAATGCAAATCTTTTTGCCTCCTTGAATAGATTTCAAGATAAATTCTGAGCCCAAATAGAACTGGTTTGCTTTTAGAATTAATATTTTGTAATATTAACAATAATTCTCTGTGTTTGTGAGATTCGACCTTTCCCAAGCTGGATCTTCATCCGTTTCTTCACAGCCACTAGGTGTCAGGGTTGTCAAGCTTTTACTTTGACGTAATGTTTATTCCCATCAGAACTGCCAGTTAGATGTTTAAATGAGGTTGCATGAAGTTTGGGAAGGTGCTCACTGATGGATAGCGTCTAGAAAAATGACTAAGTGGGTGACTCGGATGGCCAGGCACCAAGTCCATTACTTAAGAGTCTTTCCTGTTAGTGTGGCAAAAGGTGTGACTCTCTGGCCATTGCCAGTTTCACTGATTTTGGATCTATGGGATGGGGGTTTTCAAAGCAGGACTTGCTATGTGTAGTCACACCTCATCAAGTCAGCATAGTATGGTGAGGAAATACTGACTTGAAAAGAGAATTGTGTTTTAGGTTTTGCTTTATTGCAGACCTTACGTGAGCATTTAACCTTTCCAAGGCCCTGTTTTCCTAGGAGCTATATTTGTTTTGTAGAAAGTTCTGGGGCA
Source organism: Myotis brandtii (assembly GCF_000412655.1). Lineage (NCBI taxonomy): Eukaryota > Metazoa > Chordata > Mammalia > Chiroptera > Vespertilionidae > Myotis > Myotis brandtii. The sequence goes on along the minus strand of NW_005369027.1, from coordinate 1,346,018 downwards.
AATGCAATAAATTTATATGAAAAAGGACACACTATCCATTTATGTTTTTTTAAACCTATTTTTAAATTAGTGAGGGCCTAGGTATTAATTAGCACATGCGACGAAGCAGTTACAGTTACGGAGCTTCCAGATTCTGCTGCTTGATATTCACACCACGAGTCACTGCTCTGGCCATGCAACTTTTAGTACAGTTTTGTGTCCAAGAGCCGTATTTTACCTCTGAGGAGCATTTGAGTTGGCAGGCAGTAGTCACTGTTCCCTCTTCTTATCCTTTCCCATTAACACATTCTCAGTGATTAGATTCTTACATTAGCTAATTGTCACTTTGGAAAAATGGGAATGCTTCAAGGACAGACCTCTGGGAGAATGGCATTGAGGACAGACAGGTAAATTGCATGTGTATGTGAGAAAAATATGGGCATATATATATATATATATATGTAAATTATATATGCTATTTATAAATGACAACTATCTGCCACATAGTGTGTTTAATACACTTATGGATTAGATAATTAAATACATTATAAAGGGCTTGGTTTTATGAACACCATTTTACAGATGAGAAGACTGTTGCCTAAGATCACCGGGCGAATAAGACACGAGGCTGGTCTTCCAGGGTAAATCAGTCTGACTCCAAACCTGGGCTTTTCCGTGGTCTCGTACCCAATATCCCTGCAGGAAGCCAGGCTGGGGGAAGTAAAGTGAGGAGTTCTAGGTGTTCGGAATGAAAGTAATTTTAGGAGAGGCTGGACCCAGGGTACCGATTTTTAGGTAATTTCTACACAAAGGTGGAATATTGGCGCTAGATGAAAGGTAGACCTATTTTCTACAATGTCTCCAAGTTCCATCTTATTCTAATGACTTGTTTGCATGTAACTAACATTTTTCTATATCATGTTGGTTTTTTTCTCTTTAATGCTCAGGAGTCCAGGCATAGGGGACAGTTAGGTTCAGGGCCTCAGGTCTGGTAGACTTAAAGAAACATTTGAAAATGCCACCTGGTGAGAGGCAAAAGACGGCCAGTTCTCGCTCTTTCTCTCATGCAAGTCGTGCAGTATCTCCGAAACCACAAAAGGATTTTTGAAAGACTCTATTCAGACAGCTAAGAAAATGTATGAAACTTTACTACACGATTTTCTAAGTGTTATGTCTAGCAACTCTAGTTCTAGTGAAATTTATTCACACAAAGCAGATTTTGAGCTCAAAGGGCCAAATCCATATAAAATGGGCTTCCCTGAGCAGGTACCATACTGTCAATCCTTTGTCTTACTAGACTCCATCTCTTCCTATACCTACTGATCATTCTTTTTCTTCCTGGAAAAGATAGAAGGGGAATTGGAGGGAAGCGGTCAGAAAGAGAAGGATGGTGGGAAGTCAGGGACCACAGAGTGATGGACAAAGAGGGAAGAGACCAATAGGGATAAGATAGGAGGAATAAAATGAGGGAAGTTAAACTGTAGTTGGTTTTATACTGTATGCATCTAGTAAGTTAAAAAGGTTGATTTTTGAAAGTTAAAAAAAAAATCTCAAAATAGAAAAAGGGAGAAAAAAGGAGAGGCTACAAGAAGACATAGTGAATGAGGGAGATGGCAGGGAACAGCAAAGACAAATTTTGTTTACTTCCCATTTTACCTCGGAAAATAGCAGAACTTTCTAGAAACTTGTAATATTAACCCAGTTCTTCTGTATGAAAGCCCCTGAGGAATTGCTGTTTCCTGGGTGGGCAGGGTTCAAAGAGTCAGAACGTGTGCTCTTCCCTGACTTGGTGAGACTTGCCCTTATATTGCCTACCCTGCCCCTTGAAAGGCCCCCAAACCTCTAAACACACACTAGTGAGTTTCTCCCACTGGAAAAGATTCAGGAATCTGTAAAATTGCAATACAGCAAGAAAGCTTCTGCCTCCTACGGCAGGATCTTTGTCCAAGAGAATTAGTCATGGCTTGTTTTCCGCTCCAACCGTATTCATCATTCCTCGTGTGACAGCACATAGGCTCCGTAAGGACAGGGCCTCATCTGTCACCTTCGCTGCTGCATTCTCTGCGGTGCTCACAACAGTACCCGACCCATGGCAGACGCTCAATAAATACTTGTTGGTGCCGTTGTTGCTACGAACAAGAAAGCATACAAAAGTTTTGGCCTCAGATTACCGGCAATTAAAATTGATGTTACCACATTTTTAAAATTCATAAGGGCATTAACCCTCGGGCTTCCCGAATGCCAGAGGCTGACAGATTGCCCTTAGACTTAGGCATTATTTAGGTGTTCTGCTGACATGTTTCATTTCCCATCCATTTCTTTACAAAAATATTAATGTTACAAAATATTAATGTTACCTTAACTATGAGTTATGGATGTTCAGTGGATCAACTATAATTATCTTGGACTCATTCATTAGTTTTTATTTTGTTTCCTTTTTCTATGACATTTTAAACATAGTTTTGAGAGATTTCTTTCTCTGGGCCAGATAGATTCCTGGAGTATTTTGTTCTATTCTTTTTAACTCCATTTTGGGGTTTGTTGTACTCTCTCTCCTAGGTGTGAGCTTAACTGTTTCTTTCCTTATTTTCTTTTTTAAAAGAGTGAGTGCTTACACCTCAGCTATCCTTAGGCTATATTTTAGGTCGGGGCACAAGCATCTCTCCATTTCCCTACTGTCAAAAAGAGTAATGGTGAAAACAGCCTTGGTAGGAAAAGGTGAGCGGAGGCCATGATAGATGAGGTGGTAGGTTTTCCAGGACGAGTCAGCTTGAAGTAAATGATGACAAAGCAGGATTAACTGGAGAATCTAGAGACTTTTTCAGTTTTTAATATCTGGAGATGTAATCTTAGAGTTTATGTGCTTGGACTGTTTGGTTTTTATCCTCCTGGTTGATATTACATAGGAATGGTAATAGCAAGATTCAGCTGTTATATAGAGCCCAGATTTATGTATTAATTTGAGAAGTTATAAATCAAGAGATTTCCTTGGGGCTTTGATTAGGTGGAATAAAATAAAATAAAGTTTGATAATCTGGACTCTAATTTAATTCCTTTTTAATTTAATGTAAATTTTAAATGGATTTATTGGGATGACACTGGTTAACTAAACTATACAGGTTTCAGGTGCACAATTGTACAACACATCATCTGTACACTGTATTGTGTGTGCACCACCCCAAGTCAAGTCTCTGTCCATCACCATTTATCCCCCCCATAACCTCTTCCACCTTCTTCCCCCATCCCCATGGCAATCATCACACTGTTGTTTATGAGTTTTTTTCTCTTTTTTGCTTTATTCCCCTCCCTCCCCAATACCGCCAGTCTATTTTGCTTGCTAGTTCATTTTATTAATTAGATTCCACATATGAGTGAAATCGCATGGTACTTGTCTTTCTCTGACTGTCTTATTTCACTTAGCTAATGCTCTCCTGGTCCATACGTGCTACTGTAAAAGGTAAGATTTCTACCCCCCCTTTTTTATTTTTATTTTTTAAAATATATTTCTTTATTGATTTCTCGGCCCCGGTGAGGTCGGGACGGCCCCGGTGAGGCTGAAACGGCCCCGGTGAGGTAGGGATGGCCCCGGTGAGGTTGAAACGGCCCCGGTGAGGGCGGGATGGCCCCGGTGAGGTTGAAACGGCCCCGGTGAGGTCGGGACGGCCCCGGTCAGGTTGGGACTGCTCCAGTGAGGTTGGGACAGATAATGGGGACCAGTATAGACTGATGAACAGGGGTAGATGCAGAGGCAGAGCAACATTGAACAGACTGTCAAACTACAGTGGGAAGCCTGGGGAGGGTTTGGGGGGGGGATTAAGAGATCAACCGATGGACTTATATGCATGCATATAAGATTAACCAGGGGGGGAAGAAGGAGACATATGTAATATTCTTTTTAATACCTTAAGAAATAAAAATTAAAAAAATAATATATTTCTTTATTGATTTCAGAGAGGAAGGGAGAAGGTGAGAGAGAATCATTGATCGGCTGCCTCCTGCACGTCCCCTACTGGGGATTGAGCCCGCAACCCTGGCATGTGCCCTTGGCCGGAATCGTACCCGGGGCCCTTCAGTCCACAGGCTGACGCTCTATCCACTGAGCCAAGCCGGCCAGGGCTACCCCCTCCCCTTTTTTTAACAACTGAGTAGTATTTCATTGTGTAAATGTACCACAGATTTTATCCACTCACCTACTGATGGACACTTGGCTGTTTCTAGATCTTGGCTATTGTAAGTAAAGCTGCAATGAATAAGAGGGTGCATCTAATCTTTCAAATCAGTGTTTTGGGTTTCTTCAGATAAATTCCCAGAGGTGGAATCTCTGGATCATAAGGCAGTTCCATTTTTATTTTTTTGAGGTAACTCCGTACTGCTTTCTACAGTGGCTGCACCAATCTGCATTCCTACCAACAGTGCACTAGGGTTCCCTTTTCTCCACATCCTCGCCAGCACTTGTTGTTTGTGGATTTATTGATGGTAGCCATTCTGACAGGTGTGAGATGATACTGTGGTTTTTTATTTGTATGTCTCTGATGATCAGTGACATTGAGCATCTTTTCATATGTGTATGGTCATCTGTATGTCCTCTTTGAAGAAGTGTCTATTCAGGTCCTTTGCCATTTTTAAATTGGATTGTTTGTTTCTTTGGGTGTTGAGTTGTATAAGTTCTTAATTATTTATTTATTTTTGTTAATCCTTGCCCAAGGATATTTTTCCATTGATTTTTAGGGAGAGTGGAAGAGAGAGGGAAAGACAGAGAGAAACATTGATGTGAGAGAAACACATTGATTGGTTGCCTCCTGTACAAGCTCCAACCAGGGCTCAGTTCGGGGAGGAGCCTGCAACCAAAGTACATGCCCTTGACTGTAATTGAACTCAGGAATCGTTGGTCCTTAGGCCGATGCTCTATCCACTGAGCCAAACTGGCTAGGGTAGGTTGTATAAGTTCTTTATAAATTTTGGATATCAACCCCTTATCAGATATGTCATGGTGAATATGTTCTTCCATTCAGTGGGTTGTCTTTCCATTTTGTTGATGGTTTCCTTTGCTGTGCAAAAATGTTTTAGTTTGATGTAGTCCCATTTGTTTATTTTTTCTTTTGTTTCACTTGCCCGAGGAGATGTATCAGCAAAAAGATGTCTGAGATTTTACTGTCTTGTTTTCTTTTCTTACCTCTTTTTCTATCCTTAGTACTTAAAACAGCATTGTAAGACACATCCCTTTCCAGAGGCTTCTGGAGTCCTTTGATGTGACTTATAGTTGATATGAGGGGCCTAGTGCATGAAATCGTGCACCTTGAAAGGAACTGTGGGCTGCGGTGGACACAGGGGCGGGTCTTGGTCCATCCTCTGCGCCCCCACCAGCCCCTTGCCACCGCGCCCCTGGTCCCCTGTCTGCCGGCAGCCCCACTCCCGCTGCCATTGATCCACGTGCTGACGGTGCCTGCCCCGCTCACACCTGCTGACAGCATGGAGCTATTGGGGCCTGCGCCAGCAGAGGGTGTGAGCAAGGCCGGTGCTGTCAGTGGGTGTGAGTGGCGGTTGCTGCCCCATTTTCTGCTCAGGGTAGGGGGAGGTGGAGAAGCCCTCAGGGGCGATCGGGACCGGCAGCCACCACTTGTACCTGCTGATGGCGCCGAGCAATTGGGACTAGCACTGGGCGCTGGCAGTAGGTGCGAGTGGGGACGTCGCCAGCAGTGGGTGCAAGTAGCGGCTGCCGGCCCTGATAGCCCTTCAGGAGCAGGGGGAGTTGGAGAAGCCCTGAGGGGTGAGCAGGGCTGGCGCTGGCAGCAGGTGCGAGCACCAAGCAGGACCGTGGCGTACGTGAGCAAAGAATTTTCAGTAAATACCAGAGGCTTGCCCCGATGACAGCAACCAGCGCCCCGCCTTGGTCTGGCGCCCCCGCTCACCTGTTCCACCATCCCGCTGCAGCCGATGCCTGCCATGTTCCACACTCTGCTGCCTGCTGCTGATGCCCACCATGTTCCATGCGCACTCCCTGGTGGTCAGTGCACGTCATAGCGACCAGTTGTTCTGTGGTTCAGTCTATTTGCATATTAACCTTTTATTATATAGGATTATTTAGTTGAACATTATGTAGACTAAGGCTTACACATTGATGTGAAGGTATGTGAAATTAAAATATTGTACTTCATACACATATCCATGTTGGAACACATCATATACCCTGATCTTCCTCTTGTTTCCCTGATCATGGCATGCTGTTCTTTCCTTCAACCTTTCATAAGGTTTATATAACTTGATATTTAGAATATCTGGCCCCTTTCTATTTACTTATTTAACTAATCATTCTATGAAGCCAAACTGAAGTCCAGCCTCCCTCATAACACTTTATCCTGTGACCTCTAGTCAATATGTAAACTCTTCCTTCTTAGCTTGTATATGTGCCCTACAATTTAGCATCTCATTGATTATGCAGTCACTGAGGTTCCGTGTATGCAGGTTAGAGTGTGGACTTTGTAGTCAGTCTAATCTTGTGAGACTAATTGTGTTGCCTTGGGCATGAGACATACTGTAGAGTGTCCTATTGCCTAGTTGACAAAGCTGCTTTTGAATGCTGGTGGTTCTATTCCTTTGACACTATGGACTTTTATAACATGTGTTAATGCTATCTGACAAAATGCTCAGATTCCTAGTGCCAAAGGTTCAATTCAGTGTATAGAACGGATCACACACATCCATTTGTGCTACTTAAAAAAATTTATGTTTATTGGTGCTTAAGGTAAAGAGCTTATACTTTGCAAGTCATCCACATTGTTCCTTAGACACTTTATCTTTGCTCAGATTTTTGAAGAGTGGTGGCTTGTTTATGGTTTTTGTATTTATGGCTAATGCAAGTTTTAACACGATGGATGCAATGCATTGTGTAGCTAGTTTTCTAAAAAAAAAAGCCGTCTTTTAGGCATTGTTTTTCAGAACTTCAATAACTTTGTCCTTTAAATTTCAAAAAGTTAGGAAAATAATACCTAACTTATACCCCATTTTCATAAAACAATTTATAAAGTATAAGGTATATATATGTCTTAAGTACTTTAAAGGAATAAGAGACTTAGGGCAGTGCCTGACATGTTCTTAGTAAAAGTGGTAGCTATTATAATGTTTTTTGTATTAGTCTAACAGTCATCTTAAATGGTTCATAAGTTCCATAGAGCTATGTTTTCTATTTTGTAGACTATTATGTTTTGTATTTTGTGTACTGCACATAGGGTCCAGTACTGTTCTGAACAGATAGGATGGAATATTTCTGGACATATGTAACTGAGCTGCTGGTGATCTGTGTCACAAAAAATAATGATCCCCCTTGAGGAAGGAGTTGCAATAGTATTTGGTTCTAATGTGTTTCTAAGGTGATGTCTCTAGTTGGGCAGTGAAATTAAGGTCCTGAGTATGGTGCCATAGCAATCTGTGGTGAAAATAGGGTCTCAGACCCAATGTTCTGGGTAAATCCCAACTCATGTAATAATTACATGCCATGTGCCTAACTTCCTCTTGGTTCCAGGCGGTATTACACAGCACCACAGTGTGCTCTCTTTAGTGATGATATGCAGGAGCAAACAACTGCTTTTTTCTTCTACCGAGCTTAGTGAGTTAACCCCTTTAGGTAACTTGAAAACCAGAAGGGTACATAATACCGTGTAGGGTAGAAATTGAATTAAAAATGGTCCCTTATCAATAAAGAAACATAGAAGTAAGTTAGATGAAATTTACTTAGTGAGAAGGGCTGCGGGTTAACACCCTTGCTTTGAAAAGAAAATTCCAGGTGGGTAATGACTGACCACACAGATGATAATCCTGGGCTTACCCTGGAACTTAAGAACCCCGAGGACACCAGATACCAAGTAGGCCTCCTGTGAAAACAATGCTTAGCAAAACAAAACGAAGTGGCAGGCTTGTTGTAGTTGTACTATAGCATAGGGAGAAGAGGAAGTTGATAAATTCCAATGGTAGTCTTCAACCATGGAAAGATTTACAACAATAAAACTGCTCTGGGTCATCTAGGATAAGGGGGAATGCGATGATATGCACGGGGGCGGGGGGTGCGTATGTGTAAGGACAGTATAAAGTAGAACTATCTTCCCATTTACATTAGCACTGAAATGGAAGTTGTAAATACATTTTACTTAAGACCTTTAAAAATGCAGTACATATGCATCTGGGATCATTTAGAGGCAATCTATGAAAGAGTGTGATTATTGGGCTGGGCTGAAGGAGCACTAAGGGGAAGTACTAATCGTATAGAAAAATGGTTCCATAAGCAACAGATTCACTTAAATGGCCTTTGTTAGATGAAATATGTTAATAGCTCAACTGGGAGAAGATCCTTTCCTTCTTTGTTCTGTAATTAATACAATTCTCTTGAAAGAGTTCTGATTGAATTACTCCTTTTAAGAGTAAGTGAAGCTAAATTTGCTATGTAAAATATTCATGTCTATCTTAGATGATATTCTGTTTCTTATTTGCCCAATCAAGTAAAATAATTATTTATGCCATGTACAAAACTCTTTCTAAAAATCCTAAAGCACTTCAGACATTATTTAAAAATTCATTGCACAGGTATAAAAATATTTAATTATAAGACAGGGTGATACAGCAACGTTCAGACCAACCCAAACATGTTTTATTCTGCCTACCACATGTGCAATTACATTTTAATTCATGTGTACACAGTCAAAGAAAAAAAAGAGATGACATTTCATTAATACTTCAGTTTTCTGATGGGGAGAGAGAGAGAGAGAGAGAGAGAGAGAGAGAGAGAGAAGAAGAGAAGAAGAAGAAGAAGAAGA
>NW_005369027.1:1325674-1336839 GCF_000412655.1 Myotis brandtii | reverse complement strand
AGGAGGAGGAGGAGGAGGAGGAGGTTGGATACATCATTCAAGGTCATTCTGAGACAGCAGCAGATTCAGAATTAATATTCACATTTCCTAATTTCTAGCTTATTGCAATAGCCACCCAACCATTTTCACTGCTTCATAAAATGCAAATCTTTATAGTCTGAAGTTAAAAAACCTTATGGATTTTTATGTAAAAACTTCACCGTGTATTTAAAGTCAAATGATTAAAATGATGCCTATTAGTTATTTGTTCTCCTAAAATTTGATTTCCATTTTGGACACAGTAATGGTTATGATACGTAGGCACTTCTATTAAATTAGTAAAGTAAAAACATTATAGAGACAGCTTTTAAGTTCGAAGGTTTGCTATTCTCTTTCCATCTGTTGGTTCTGGGGTTGTTTATTGGTGACACTTAGGTAGAAAGCTGTTGAATCAAGCACACACTAGCTGATTTTCATGCACCTGGAAAGATTTATTTTTTACAAGGTTGTTTGCTATATGAGAGTTTGCCTTGTGGGCAGCTTATAGCTGCTTTATAGTTGGGAATGCTTATAGAAATAGTTAATACTTTGTTATAGGCTGTTTTCAAAATTTACAATGCTGATAGGAATTTCAGAGGTGGTAAAAAAAAAAATCTTTAGTGTTTGCATCCACTTAGGTATGTCTTCTATTGACATACCTAAGTCCATAAGAGTAACAAGTTGGTATTGATAAGAAGTTAAAGTCCTAAAAGAGTTATCTCTGAAAATGTCTGCTCAAGTCTGTTTTGTAGTTTGAGAATAATCTGTGTCTACAAAAGAAGATGACTTTTCACTGCTAAGATTATGAGCTCTGGTGGCTTCAGATGCAAAGTAAAGTATACAAGAACCAGAGAACCTTAAACTAAGGTTAGAATTTATCTAACTCAACATTTTTTATTTTAGAGATGAGAAAAAATGAGCCCCTAGAAGATTAGATATCTTGTACAAGGCCACACACTTTGTAATGGCAGAGCTGGGATAGTAACATGCATGATATTTTCTTTGGTCCTTTCATGAGTCTCTTAACCTAAGTCAGCCAGTTATGTGTGTGTGTATTTTTTAAGTCGAATTTATTGGGGTGACATTGGGTAATGTACAGTTTTCAAATGTACAACATCATTTGCATACTGCATTGTGGCTCACCACCCAAAGTCAAGTCTCTTTCCACCACCATTTATTCCCCCTTTGCCCTCTTCCGCCTCCACCCCCTCTTTCTCTCTGACCCTCACAATACTGTTGTCTGTGTCTGAGTTCTTTCTTAACCCCTTTACCTTTTGTTTGTTAATTTATTTTGTTCATTAGATTCCACATATAGGTGAAATCATATGGTACTTGTCTTTCTCCAGCCAGTTGTATATTGATTGTTTGATATCTCTAGTTTGAATCCTAAAGCCGAGAAAGGACTTGGAGATTTGAAAAGCATTCCTCTCCTTTTTGAAAAGCTGTCTGATCCTGGAGACCAGGCTGGTTGCAGAAATAATTTCTAGTGTTAAAGCTCAGCTGTGTCTGGCATGGGAGGCTCTGATGGTAGGCAGCCTTTGTGGAAATGTAACTCATTCTCTCCAGGAAAAGTCACACTTCTGTTGGCTCCTGCATCTTGAAGAGCATTTCCTCTGTTGTAACCTCCACCAGGTGCTCAAGCAGGGACATTCTCCTTCAGGCAGGCAGGTGTGGAATGAAGGTGTCCCTCCTGGTCCCTTGAGAGCCTGAGAGTGTGTCTTGCTTCAGAGGAGCCTCTGCTCTCTCTCCTGCCCCCAATAAAGGGTGTAGGTAGAGTCTTTCTTAAAATGCAAGCCTCTGGCCACTCCCATCTCCATTTCTTCCACAAGGAGCCGTGAGGGGACTTCTATTGATTGTTCATAGAAACGTGCAACAAAGGACTAACATGAGGATGCAGCACATCTGGGTTTTCAGTGATGTCCATTTCTTTCTGGTTGTGCTTACATCCCAATAAGAGTTACCAGTCTTTCAGGTTGGGTCCTAGGAATCTGGACCAGCATAGAATTTTCACCAGGATGAAAGGAGGACCAGCCAGGGCTTGGATTTCACTGAGTCTGTAGGAACCTTGTTGCTTTGGAACTATAGGGTCACCCAGGGCGTTGGGTTTCATTTCAAGCTGTAGGAACAACAAAGGTACTTTTAACAAATATATAATAATATATTATATATACATAAATGAAAATCATTCAGTAGTAACATTTTTTTTAAAAAAACAAAAAGACAATTTTGTTTTTATTTATTATTACATTTTAGAAGAGGAATTGCAAGTGTCATCTGGTTCAACCCCTTCAATACATAGATATACAAATAATACAGAAAACACATCATTTTGTTCTTTCTATTGCATAGGAATTTTTATTTTTTGGACAAATTTTAGATCCCGTGTCCTTTAAACCATGCCCTTTAAAACCATGCTTTCTGAACTTTAATACAAGTACAAATAACGTAAGGAATTTTGTTAAGCTCCAGGTTTTGATTCAGTAGGTTTGGAGCAAGACTGGAGAGCCAGACACTGGTGCTGCTGGTCCTTGAGCCGCATTTAGGTGTCAGGGACATTTAAGTAATTGTAGGAGAGCACTATTCCAGCTGTCCCTCAGAAGCCGGAACAGTCCTTGGAACATAGTCAGTGTGTACTTAGTAAATATTCTGGATGTGAGCGATGATCTAGTAGAAAGGTTCATGCCTATGTGCAGGACATAAAAGATGTGATCCTTATCATAATAACCTTTATCACAAATTTTATCATTTATTTTGCTGTTTTTCTGTCCCGTAAGGGGACAGGCTTCTTCCAATATCTATTGTTTTTGTAGATCACATATTTCAGCAGCTGTAGACGTTGTCCTTTGCATGTCTTTGTCACAGATGAGAGATGAAAGAGAGCAGATTGAACAGGGGAGCCGCAGAGTCTCAGGTACAGGACGCTAAAGGAGAATAAGAATGTAGTATTTTAGCCCTGCACTGTCCACTGTGACCTGGATGAACCGACCCAGGGATCAGCTGGTTTTGACTCGGCAGCATTGATTTCAGAAAAGCGAGCCCACTCACATATTTACTACGAAATGGAAGGAAACCATAATCTCTAACACATTCCTGTTAATTTGTGTATCGAAGCTGTGCATCTCCACCTGCCTGCACAATCACAAAACAGTGCAGTGACTGTAACCGTGTCCTTGTCAGGCAAAAAGATGGCTGCTGCGGCTCTCCTGGTAGAGGTGCTGGCAGCCCCCCTAGAGCGCTGCTGGCCGCAATTCAAAGGAAGCGTTGATGCTGCTTAGACAAGGCCCACGGTTCTGCTGACAGCAGAGCTTTGAACATGCACAGACCCATCGTGCAGCCTTTTATAGATGTTAAACTGTTTGTTGGGGGTTGATTGCTGCAGGCTAACTTAATATGTAATGAGAAATTCATTTGATTTCTTTTTTTTAAGCATATTCATATTTGTTCTCTAAAATGCCATGTTTGGGCAGTTTCAAGTTTGCTATTTAGGGGGAAGCTAATCAGCATTTATGGTATTTCTCATGCTTCACATGTGGCGGCAGTAGCAACACTTGCGCTGAGGTGCAGATGAAGGGAAGCCTATCACCTAAAGGCGGAGCAGCATTGCTGGCCTGGTCCACGTTCTGCTCGGTGTCTAGAGGGGTGTGTGTCTGTAGAGGTTTCCTTGCACACACTCTGGTTGCAAATAACAAAATAAAAATCATAATGAATGTTCTCCAGAGTCACATTACATTTTAGAGCAGCGGTTCTCAACTCGTGGGTTGCGACCCCTTGCCGGTACAACATTACAGTTATGTAGTAGCAACGAAAATAATTTTATGGTTGGGTCACAACAGGAGGAACTGTATTTAAAGGGCCAGAAGGTTGAGAACCACTGTTTTAGAGGGAAATTGTTGAATTTTTACAATGTGACTAGCTTTTCCTCTGTCTGGAGGCAGCTGCCACTTGTATTCATTGACCGCATTAACTATATTTTGCTTAATATTTTTAGTGTCACTTATGGGATTTTAGCAAGATACCATAATAACAGCATGCAGTGCACATTGCATTCTTTTAAATGGTATTTTTATGAATCTGTTTTTTTCTCTATTGCAGCATACAGCACTAATAGATGCTAATATTCTCTATATAAATGCTGCTCATATTATCATAGCATCTGGCCATGCCATGGTTAAATATTTATCATCTACGTCATTATAACACCTTCGTTCCAGAAGAGCTGTCTGAGCCTGTTAGGGATGTACACAATTAAGTAGGTAACGATCTGTGGCTGCATCCACGCAGCATCAACAGCTGACCTGTGAGTGGTTGTCCGAGGGTGTGCGGACTGTTGAGGGGAGGTACTTAGAGGATGGGATGAAACTGTTTTGATAGTTTTGAGGTTTTTTTTCTTGTTCTGTGCTTTTAAGCTCCATGTTTTCTTTTAACCTTACTGTTTGCTTAATGAAGACATAGCATTTTCTCACTCTGCTTTAGATATTCGTATTCATCTCTACTGTGCTAAGCTCTCCATCCAAACATTGGGAGTTACTGAAGCCTTTCTTGGTACTTTGGTTGGTGCAGAGTGAAATGGTCCACCACATGTTCCATTATTGATAGTTACACATTCATGTCTTTATTCTAAATTTTATTTATGCAATTAAAGATAATTGAATTTTGGTCATTTCTCCAGCTCCAATGTTGGTTGTTAAGTATAGTTAGGATACTTTTTTTTTGAGAGAGAGAGAGAGTGTGGAGGGGGAGGGACAGTGAGAAACATCCATGTGAGAGAGATACATCGATTGGTTGCCTCCCACATGCATCCTGACCTGGGCCGGTGATCGAGCCTGCACCGAGGTACATGCCCTTGACCAGGAATCGAACCTGCCACCCTGCAGTCTGAGGGCCGATGCTCTAACCCAGTGGTCGGCAAACTGCGGCCCCTTGAGTGTGGCTCTTCCACAAAATACCATGTGCGGGCGTGCACGTACAGTGCGATTGAAACTTTGTGGCCACACTCAAGGGGCCAAAGAGCCGCATGTGGCTCGTGAGCCGCAGTTTGCCGACCACCGCTCTAACCACTGTGTCAAACCGGCTAAGGCAGAGTTAGGATACTTTTGACAGTTTCAATATTCATCATGTGTGAATTTTGAAAAACTAAATATGGTAAGTTCCTCTGGTGAATCCCTAAGTTTTGAGCTTCTTTATCAGCCTGTGAGTCCGAGTTCCAGATTCATTTTCTCATGGTAAAGGCATGACCTGGGGCTGTGATACAGTGTCATGTGAATAAAGAGAAATTTTGGTAAACAGCAGTGTGCATTTATTGGAAATAAATTGGACAGGAAGTTTTAGCTTGCCTCTTGCTCACTCTAATAGAAACATCTATACCGAATAGTAAGGGTAAGTACACTGAAGCTCAGATTTATTTAATAACTTGGGAATGATGTTTAATTTACTTAAGACATAGGAAACATTAAATTTAAAGACTAACTGAAGTAAATGACTTAATTGTACCCAAATTTTGTTTTAAACTTAGAAAAAAATTTTGTTTCTTTTTAATCTCTTTGAAAGTTATTAGGAAACTTCCTATATATTTTTTTTTCTATCTTGAAAATAAAGAGTAATAACTTCTGGTTTAGGATACTTAAAATATTTGAGTTTTTATGCTAAAGCAGTGGGCTAGAATTAGATCCATGAAAAAGGAAATGGATTTATGCCCACAGTAGGCATATATGAAGGGAAGGAAACTTTGATTCTGTATGAAGTAATGTAGGGTAAGTAAGTTAGCACTTGTGAGCAGGTGGTGCTCAGAAGGGACATGTATTGGTGGCTGTGCATTTTCTGCTGCAAACATCTGGCCCTGCAAAGAGAGTATCTTGACATCTTGGGTACTCTGTCTTTAAGTGCTTTTGGCATGGCTTATTTCTTACCCCTGACATAAAAACCATGCACATGACTGCGATAGAACATTATTCACTTTAATGTTACTAAATTATCAATATGAAAAAAGTGAAGCTGAGAAGATTCAGGAATGTCAGTGTCAGTGGAATGGACATCATCATACTACCTTTTTAGGTCTTTTTGCATATGGTTCTATATAAGATCCCAAGGTCAAGGAACATGCTGAAAGATCAAGCTCTTAATTAAAAAAAGTTGGTGGTGATAGTGAAGAGCATGGGTAATTGCGAGTGTTTTAAGGAGAAGTAGATGAGACTGGTAACTAATTATTTGCATGAAATTTGGCATTAAGACATTTATTTTGAAGACCAATAAACTAAAAAGAGCAATCACACTTCAGAATAATAAAAAGTAGTTAAGATTTATATATATCATGTTGAAGGTGAAGTGCATATTCCCTAGGAGTCCACTGAAAATAGTAAGTGTGTATCAGAGGAGTTATAGACACCAGAAATAATGTACAGCTTGTGATTATTAATGAAAACTGTGATCAACATTTGTTATCGACTCATCTCATTGGGAATTGTATCCCAAAATTGATGGAATTAGGACAGTGCTAAGAATTAATTTCATTGAATTATGTTATAAGTAATTAAAATTTTCCTCACAACAGATAACCATATTCTCAAAACCATAACTCATTTCATACCTAGTCACCGATATGAATATTTTCCTTCACTTAACTGTACTCTAAAAATTGGCTTTACAAAAGGTTCTCTTGGGCCAGGGCTGCAGTAAGAACCTCCTGTTGAAAAGGAAGCAAATTATTATTACGCAGTAATTTGGGAAGTTTGGATAAATACATTAAAAATAATGAGATAATGTATTAAATCATATAAAAACCTGGAACTTAGTTTCAGTAAAGGCTGAAAACAGAGTAATATTTTTTAAAACTTATCTTTCTGCTAAGCACTATTACCAGACATATATTCATGAATCAAATCCCACCAGTGTGTGAGGCTAGTCTGCTGAAAAGAAAAAGGCATACACGAGTCTGTCACACAGTGAGATAAAAGCTGTGCTCTTTATGCAAGGAAACCATTTTCTATCAGAAGGAGTTGTGAAAAAATAATAGAATTATAAAGCAAGTGCGTTTATGGAAAGAAGATAGAGTCTTCTCAGCATCATGAAAATACTTTCTATTAGGGTGCTCTGATGTAAGAAACATACCAGGCAACATTTCACTTAATGAAGAAAAGGGGATGATTATTCACATAATAACAGAGGGACTTCTAAGGCACATAAATGCTCACAGATTATTGACAGCGAGGTTGGCATGTTAGGAGACAGTGCCTACTGGACATTCTTTAGTGATGCAGATTTCCCATTCGCAGCTGTGCCTACTACAGGTTCGATAGTTAACTTATTTAAGTCTTGGAACAATCATGCGATGGGAATGTTATTATAGGGTTATGACCTGAGCCTTCAGATGATGTGTGTGAAAGCTGGTTATATTTTCATCATGGCTCATAAGAGTGGGCCTGTTGATCCTAGTCCCTAGCCCCTCCATCCTTTCCCAATCTCTTATGACAGGGACTAAAATAGAACTCCTAATGCTTAATTAGCAGGCAGTGGGGTTGTCTGGAGGGAGTGCCAGGGACACACTGTTCAACAAGGAGAGGTGTGGATGAGTCCTAGGTAGGAGAACCAGTGGTCTAGGAGGCATGTGATGGCTGTTAAAGGAATATTAAGAAGGGAAACTGAAATGGAAAAGTTAGAGTTCAAGGTAATAGGGCACTGGGAATACTTTCCTGGAAGCAAAATTCAAGATTGCGTGTCGTGATTTTTACTTTAGACAGTAATTATGTTCTTTTTCTGTTTTTTTTTTTTCTCCTGGACCACCCACCTAGGAGGAAAGTTTTCACTCAGGTATAGGTCATAAAAAAAAATGACAGATTCTTGATATCTTGCAAGTAGGCATAACCAGGTTGTCTTTTCCCCTCTTCCCTGCCACCCCAAGAAACACCCTGCAAGCTGGGGAGAAGGAGGAAAGCTGGGTGTGACTAGAACCAGCTTAGACACTGTTTTTGTCCCTGTCTCCTGCGCTGTCTGCTCTTCCTCGCCCATTCCCCTGGGTGGGTGGGAGACATGGTAGAACTTACTCCATTGAAATGGGGGGATCTGAGATGACCAGTAAGTCCCAGGACTAATTTGGATCCAAGGTTTCTAAGGATTTTAGGAACAGAGTGAGTGTTTTCTGCCATGTTGTCAGCCAGATTCCCCTGCCTCCCCATTTCTGAAATTGTGTAGAAAGGCATCAGAAAATTTCATTGGGATCAGAGTGTGGTGTAGAAATCATTTGGGGGGGGGGGCAGGGAGCTTGGTCCCATGGAGCAGACAAGGGGAGCCAGAGGAAGAGGGATGGGTGAGGGTATCATTGACCTCAGGGATCACCGGTGCCACAGGGTGAGTGGGGACTGAGAGCTACAGACTGTCCAGTTCCTGTGCGAGCAAGTGCTGGAGACCAGGTGGGAGGAGCTGCATCAGGAACGGGAGGCCAGTGAAGGACCGAGGCGGGGCCCGATGGGTGTGTAGATGGCCGTCTTCCCAGCGGTCCTGTGTTGGCAGCTGCATGAACCCTCCTGGGGGTAAGACTCATGTCCAGGGAGGAGGAATCAGGAGAAAAACCCGAGGGATTGAAGCCTGAGTGTGATTGAATTATAAACATCACCTGAGCCGTCCCTGAATTGGGATGAGTTTGCTGGAAAGGGATTAGATTAAATTTCCGCCCTGAGCAAAACAAGGCTTGGAGTAAAAAATTTATTACAGAAAAGAAGGTTATTTTTTGTCAGGTATACCTCAGTAAAGCTGAAAAAAAGAAAGTTACATTTTTGGACAACTGTGTTTATGATTGTGAACTGTGTATCTGCTGTGAAGATTGTGTCTGTTACGAAATTCCAAATCCAGGGCTGAATGGGGGAATGTTGTTATGTTTGGAAATAAAGCAGAAATTTAGACGAGGGGGAGTGTGTGTGCGTGTGTGTGGCATCTGAGGCTTTATCATTTTCTTTGGTTTTTGTATTCCACTCTGTGACAGTCTAGAAAGCTGGGACATGAAATACCACTTTGGCTAGGGTTGCCAAATAAAATATAGTATGCCCACTTACATTTGGATTTCACATAAATGACAACTACTTTTCTAGTGTAAGTATGTCCTAAATATCACCTGGGACATACTTATGCTAAAAGTATTAATTATTTGTTGAAAATTAAATAAAAAAACTTTAAAATAGTGTATTTTTATTGATTTCCGGAGAGGAAAAGAGAGGAAGAGAGAGATAGAAACATCAACGATGAGAGAGAATTATTGATTAGCTGCCTCCTGCCTCACACTGGGAAGAGAGAGATAGAAACAGCAATGATGAGAAAGAATTATTGATCAGCTGCCCCACACTGGGAATTGAGCCTGCAACCCGGGTATGTGCCCTGACCAGGAATCGGACCATAACCCCCCTGGTTCCTAAGTCAATGCTTAACCACTGAACCACACCGGCCGGCCAGAAATGGAAATTTATCTGTGAGCGCTCAATTTAAAAAATTTTCTAAATCTGACAAACCTACTCTTTGGTGACAGTGAAGGAATAAAACTAGCCTGCACATTAGTTCATCAGCCTGTGAGGTTTGATAACAGGTGGGTGCCACACAACAGGATTTAATATTACATTTTATAGAAGAGGTAATTCTTGGTTCATTTTGATGAATTGGACTGGATCTCTGAGGCAGCCACATTGGGCCAGACCGAATGGAAAAGTTTAAGAAAATTGTAAGAAAGGAACCTATTTGGTAATGGTTCTATGACACATAAGTGGTAAGTGGCAGAATCAGGTTTTTCCCAGTCCAAAATGGCCTACACAATACAAATTCAACTTTAAAAGAATTTCTCAGGAACTATTTATTGTATAAAGAAAGATACTCTTGCCCAGCTGGCATGGCTCAGTGGTTGAGCATCGACTTGTGAACCAGGAGGTCACTGTTCAATTCCTGGTCGGGGCACATGCTCTGTTTGTGGGCTCGATCCCCAGTGTGGGGCGATGACGCTTTCTCATCGTTGATGTTTCTATCTCTCCTTCTTCCTTCCCCTCTGAAATCAACAATAATATATTAAAAAAAAAAGAAAGGTACTCTTAAAATCTGGGCGGTTTGGTAGCTGCTGCTGTCTTCTCTGAGGTATTCTTCCATTACAGTCGAGCCTATAAAAGGAACCCTAGAAATCTTTTCCAGGAAGTGCACCTTTGAAATTAGTTGAATTATTTTAAAGAAATCAGATATGCTACTTCTTTTTCACTTGGCAATTTATTCAAAGGATGTTTCTGAAATTAAACCAGTGGGAGTGTAACAGAATAGTGCGGTGACAATGATGTCATCTAGAGGAATGTTGTGCTGAGCTAAATTGCTCTAATTATAGCAACTTTAAAATCATAAATCAATGAAAAACAACCCTCACTTCTCCAGGTCACTGGAGTACAGTTGGATACGTGAAGATTTCACCTGGCACCATAGTTGGCTTCAGTAACTATTTTGAGACACCAGTGTGACAACGGCTCCTTTTCTTACACTGAGTTGCCTCGTGTCCCAGAATAATGCTTCTGTCCTCTTGTTACTAAGGGTGCTATCTTCTCTTTGTTATAAATTTTCCTTTTCCTATTAGTATTTCCTCCTTGGCATATTAACCTGTTAAAGTTTGGTTCAAACTTCAATGGCAACCTCCATTCAAAGCGATATCTCCTCCATTGACGGTCCAATTTCTCTTCTTTTCCTTGTTACCAAATTTCTGAAAGATTTTGGTTGAGCAACTCTGCTTACTAACTTCATAAGCTGTTGAGCAGGAGTGGGGAGTTGAATATTTCCTGCAGCTAATTATTATTAACTGGCATTCAGTTTTCATTAAGTGTCAGATATTATAAAAATTCAAAAATTGACTATGAAAATAAAAGAAAACCAATATAAATGTTTTCTCTAATGCATTAAGAATATAAAATCAAACTCTCTTTTTTTAAGGAATAGTTTATTGAGTTTCTTTAGAGAGAGAGGAAGGGAGAAGAGAAAAACATTGATGTGAGAGCACATCATCAATTGGCCCATTAGCTGCCTCCTGCACACCCGCTACTGGGGATCAAGCCTGCCACCCGGGCATGTGCCCTAACCAGGAATGGAACCAGCAATCTTCAGTGCATGGGATGACACCTACCCAACTGAGCCACACTGGCCAGGGC
>NW_005369027.1:1261724-1325511 GCF_000412655.1 Myotis brandtii | reverse complement strand
TGCCTGTGTCCATGGGCTATGCATATAAGTATATAAGGTCTTTGTAAAACCAAACTCTTAATATAAAAGCTATACTCTGTAAATTCCTTTTGTGAGTTGTTCCCCCCCCATGGGTTGGGCTACATGAGGCTCTTGAAAAAAGGAGACCAAAGAAGTGTGGCCTGGAAGGGCCTTCTTTTCTCAGTAAAATGACCTTCGGAAAGCACAGATATTTTCATTGCTTCAAGATTCTTCAAACTGCATTCGGATGGAGGGCACTCTGTTACTAACATTTTTGTTCATTCCATAGGCACAAATATTTCAACAATTTTTGAATTGTTCAATGTAGGGAGGAAGGATTTCCATGATGATATTTTCTGTGATTTCATTTATTTATTTACATTTATTGGGGTGACATTGGTAAATAAGATCATATATATTTTGCTCATTTATTTTACTATGAGTCAGTTGATTTGTCCTATCTTGACCAGCTGAGCAGCATTGCCAATGGACTTGGTGGAGAGATGTTTTATTTTATTTTTCCAATTACAGTTGACATTCAATATGATTTTGTATTAGTTCCAGGTGTACAGCATAGTGGTTAGACAGTTATATAATTTACAAAGTGATCCCTCCATACATAGTTATTACCACATTATTGACTACATTCCCCATGCTGTACTTTACATTCCTGTGACTGTTTTGTAACTACCAATGTGTGCATCTTAATCCCTTCACCTTTTTCACCCAGCCCTTCAACCCCTCTCCCCTCTGGCAACCAGTAATCTATTTTCTGCATCTACGAATCTGTTACTGTGTTTTATTTGTTTTTGTTGTTCATTTATTTTGTTCTTTAGATTCCTCATGCAAATGAAATCATACGGTATTTGTCTTTCTCTGTCTGACTTATTCCACTTAGTATAATACCCAGTGAGGAGATGGTTTTATCAGCAGTTGTAAGGCAGATGTAAGCACCGGTTTTAGTAATTATTTGGGAGGTTTCACTTATGTGCTTGCTATTTTCTCCTTAGCACTTGTCCCTTCTTCTTGGAATACTTCACCACCACAGCTTCATAGCATGGTTCCTTCTTATAACCCAGCTTAGATACTACTTCCTTAGAGAGAGCGTCTCTGATCCACTTAAGAAGGAACCCCACACCCTGGCCCCTTCATAACACCTATTGTATAAAATTATATGGTACATTAAAATTTTTTGGTTGTTCATTGCCCAGCTAGCCCCAGAATATAAGTATCTTGTCTCTCTTGATATTGAACGGTGCTCAATAAGTATTTGTCGAAGGAAAGAATGACATGAAAGGTGAGTGAGACCAGTCAATCAAGTCAAACCTTTCTCAGGAGGGGTTTGCATATAATACATTCTAAACCCCAGTTTTCTTTCCATTTCTCGGTAATCTGGTTCTGCCCTTCGACTGCACCAGCAGTGCTCTTACTGTGATCACCGATCCCACTGACCTTTAAGCTTAGCTTCTGTAAGGCATTTAGCAATATCAACTGACCTTCCTTCTTGTAAATCTTAATTTTCTTTCATTCATTTTTTTCTTCAAATTTTCTTTCTACTTGTCTGGATACTGTTCATTTTCTCCCAGAGTAAAGGATGATGTTTCCCAGAATATGACTTGTCTCTCTTTCCCTCCCTCTCCATTTTTCTTCCCCCTGCCCTCCTCTATATACCATACAGAGTTATCTCATATATACCCATAGACTCAATAACTGCCTCACATCTGATGATTAGATGATTCCCATATCTTTATTTCTACTCCAAATATTTCTCTTCAATGCCAGGCTTCTTCTGGTAACTTAATGGGCTTTTCAAGCTCAACATATCCAATTTTTTTTTTTAAATTAAATCTCTTCTTGCCCTCTATTCCTATGCCTTCTTTCCACTTGTATTCCCTGTCTTAGTAAATGCCTGCTAATTGATTTTCTTGCATTCAATTTCCCCACTTTCTAATTGAGCCCATATATTGCTGCTGGAAAGATTATTTAAAAGTGCACATATGAGTATGTCCTCACATAAAATCCTTCAGCAATTCTCCATTACCGTTAGAATAAAATCCAAATTTTATAAGGTCTGTAAGAGCCTCCATTTTCCGAGAAGAGCCTTGTTTTCAGCCGCATTAGAATATCTGCAGATCTTTAAATACATCACATTTCCTTTGGTTTCATGCCTACTACTTCTTAATGATTATTTTCTTCCCAGAGTCTCCTGGCCTGGCTCTTATTTATACTTCTAGTTGCAGATTGGATTGCTCCTGATTTGGGTAGATGCTGCTTTATGGTGTTTTGAAAACTTTCCATTCATACTTTTATCACATCATTTTCGCACTGTACTTTGTTTAGTTTCCTGTCTCCATTCGCTATATTATAAGCTCCTTTAAGTCATAGAGAAAACCTGTCTCTCTGTTTCTTCAATACCTAGAACAGTGCCAGGGACAAAGGGGGTTTTCATATTTCAATAACCGGTTGTCAAGTGAACAAGTAATTGCATAGTTCTTTGTGTGCATATCTCTATCCCTGTTTCTTTTTGGTGGGAAGCCTTCATCATCTTTCTGAGGCCTGTTCAGTTTGGAGTATTGTGTATCCATGTTTTTGGCTTCACTGTTGTTTTTTTTGGAGGTGTATTTTCACCAACAGAATTGTTTTAGCCCTTCTTTCTGTTTTCTAATTAGATTAGTCTTTTACACTTGTGCTTTAGCCTCCACATTTCTGTGACAGTTCGGGGTGGTTTACAAGAATTCTACTTCAAGCTTGTCCATCAATGTTGCACAATATAGTTTATTGCCTGGATGGCTTCCCTCCCCCCCGTCCCCACCAGAGAGGGTGGTGAGGGAGGGGTTATTCAACCTTCAGTTTTTAAAGTATTCTTTTGTCTTGCAGGATCCCGAATTTCCCTTTCTCATTTTATGTTCGTTGTGCAGTTTCCAGAGAGAGCTTCTCTATTCCTTTTGACCGTCTTCTCCCCACAGCTTTCTGAGACTGCCTCATAGACTCCTGAGCACTAGTCCCTCCCACTAGTCGGGTCTGATCTACCAGGGCCTTTTTTCAGTATTTTTGCAATTAGGGTGGAATTTCTTTTTTTAGCTGAGATTTTAGTTCAATTGTAAATATTCAGGCTGGACTCCCTGTTCTCTTTGCAGGGAAATTTCATGCCCCGCAGTGCCCTTGCTCTCAGGAGAGTTTGTTCCAGGAGCGTGAGGGATAGCATGCTGGGACTTGGTGTTAATTTTCTATTTCCATGTACTTGGAAACTTAGGTTGTTCTTTCTCTTTTAGTTATGTTTTGTGTAGTTTTTAAATTTGTTTTTGGAGAGTGTCCTGGGAGATTCAGACTTAATGTTGCTGCCATTACTTGGCTATCCTGAATTTGATCATAACTGTTTAAAGGGATTGAAAAACACTGTTCCCATTTATCTCCTGGCAAGACAAATTATTTTCTTTCTTCCTTTGCAAAAAATTTCGAGATAATCTTCAGTAATTTGTGACATTTCTATTTGACTACCTAAATTACTTAACAGCATCAATTTAAGAAACAAATAGGTGCTTAATATTAAGAGAGAAAAGATGAGATTGAGCACAGTTTCCCTCTTGGAAAATTCAAACGAGGACATAGACGATAGAAAGCAAAGTAGGGTCTTTAGAGCTTATGACCAGTAGAAAAATACATGAGAATAAAATGGCATCAAGTTTGGTGCATTATGCTAAAGACAATTTGAGAAGAGTTCTCTCTTCAAGAAAAGTAGCTAAGTATTAGGAGCAATAGTGAGAGCTAGGCAGTTTTAAAACAATTTGGCATTTCATTTCCATGATATTGATTTTCTCCAAATACTTATCTAAGCCCCCGAAAAGGTGGGCCAAGGTGTTCTTCTTGGCTTCTTTCCATGCTTAAATGTCTAGTTTTTGTCAAAAGAGCAAAGATCACCTGCCACATAAGCTTTCAGTGAATAAATACTCAAATGCAAAATGACAAGTTACAACTTAGGTTGAGACGTAATGCTTCATTTTTCTCAAACAAAAAGAATAATTGGTTTATATGGATGGTGGTTTTAAAGGTGGCCTGTGGGAAAGGATTCACTCCTAATCAGCATTGGACCTTATAAAACGTATTTTGGTAATTAAACAATTTGAATAATTTATTGTTAGTGAAAGTTAAATCTTAGGTATTCAATAAAAGACTCCCAGGGAAATCTGTAAAAGATACACTAACAGGAATATGGAGATAATTGTTTTATGTAGGGAATTTAGTTCGGTTTGTTGCCCATATAAAGACTTGCTGTATTGATACACGTTGGGGAAAAAGAATCAAGTACCATAATAAATCAGCTGATTCAAAGAGTCTCTGGTTCTAGAGCCTCTAACAGAGCCATTTATTTCTCTTTAATGCCTTTGTTTCTTGCTTTTCAAAGTTAATATTCACTTCTATTTTTTGAATACCATCTTTGTGCCCTTGTACTATTTTAGCCAGGTTTTTACTTATTTACAATTTTTGTCTTTCCCTTTCTCACCTCCTAGTATGCTCTAGGGGCCGATGCTGTCTCATTGTCCAGGAACCAATTTAGAAACTTGACAAAGATCTGTATTTATGATTTCCCAACCTCTACCTCCCAAACAGACATACCCGGATGCACTGCTTTCTGTTAGATTGTTAGTGTGGACAGCTTGCCCTCTTCTTCTGTCCCAAGCTTGGGGTTCATAGAGATACCCTCATGTCCTTGGAGTTTAGAACCTCCTCATCCCCAGATCTCCAACAGCAGCAAGTCTGACACCCTTGTCTTTCCATTAGACATCCTGTGATGCTCATGGGCTGGCTGGGAAGCTGGGGTTGCCAGGAGGGAAGCTGGGGTCGCCACTGCCCTGGCCAGGTGTGTGACATCGCTAGCACTCAGCTCCTTTCACAGAAATGGGACTCAGGACTCTGCTCTCCCTGAGGAATGAGGTTGCCTGGTAGATCATTTATCAATTACATGCAGTCTTTCTCGGAGATCTGGATTACGACTCCAGTTCTTCCAAGTGCATCCTGTTTTCTCCCATGGGGAATCACCCAGGGTGTGAAGTAGCTTATTTTTATTTTGTTATTAAATTTATTGGGGTGACATTCGTCGACATGATCATATAGGTTTCAGGTGTGGGTTTCTATGTTACAAGATCTGCATACGTGGCTTATTTTCAGGCCTTAAACACAGGTGGCCCACTTTCCCTTAAGCGTCCTTGATTGACCTGGATGATTTTACATTCCTTTCTTCACCCCTAGCATAGGTAGAGGGAGCCACTTTTATGTTTCAGTCACTATTTGACTTAGGTGACTTGTCCAGAAGCTGAGAGAGGACCCACACATACTCACTCTGCAGTAAAGGCTGGCTGCCTCTCAGGCAGCAAAAGCTGAATAAAAGTATAGAGATGGTGCTGGGATGATGAGGAAACATTTTTGCAAAGAAGGATATCTTACTGATAGACCATAATGGTCATGCTTAGGATGGACAGTTTCCCCCAGCTCCTAACTGAGCTACGCACAGAAAACTCGCACTTCCTGCAGGCTTCCTTGTTGCTGCTCTTTTCTCCTCATCCAGGTGTTGGAGCCCCTTCTCAGAGCCTAGTGTGGGCAGTAGCATCTTGGTTCCTCTGAAGCCAGACCTGTCCAGTGTACGGTGCAGTGCCTGGGACTTGAGAAGGGGCCTTCATCAAGATTGAGGGCTCATTCGAGGGGATGGGTAGTCATTCGGGGGGATGGGTTCTGGTAAGTGCTTTTTAAAAAATACATTTTTATTGATTTCAGAGAGGAAGGGAGAGGGAGATAGAAACATCAATAAGAGAGACACATTGATCAGCTGTCTCCTGCATGCCCCTTATTGGCGATCGATCCCACAACCCAGGTATGTGCCCTGACCAGGAAGTGAACCTGGGACCTCTTGGTCCATGGGACAATGCTTAATCCACTGGCCACTCCAGCTGGGCTTGGTAAGTGCTTTTTGAATTTGGTATCAATGTTACTGGAAATTTGCATTCTCTTTTCCAAATTAAAATAGGATTGGAGTACTTAAATGGAAGAAAGTAGTAAAAATGACTCAAGAGTGAGAAAACATGACTCGGGAAAAAGAATTGAATATACTTAACCTTTAGAAGAAAAGGGTGAGAAAGGGACTCCATAATTGTCATGCACAAAACAGGAAATTTCCCTTATGGCAGAAAATGGCTGCTGTCTACTTCTATGCATGCAGAAGACCAAGTTCTGTGATCAGGTGTAGACATGCTAGGGTGCAGCTAGCAATGACCTAGCAGCTCTCCCTATCTCAGGTTGTGCTAATCATTTTTACTTATTTCATTGAATCCTTGAATTAACTTTGCAATAATACTATTTTCCTCATTTTAGAAATGAGAAAACTGAGGCTCAAAGAAATTAAATTTGGGGAGTTCAAGGACCTATCAAAGTAGGGGAGAGAAGCAGAAACCGAATGTATATACAAACAACTAGATGTTAAAGTAAGTCACAGGTCAGAAATCAAGCAAGAATACAGCAATCAGGGATGCTTAGTAAAGCAAGAGCAGTGGTTAAGTGTTTAGCTGACCATCAGGAACCAGAGATGCTTTAGAATTGACTTGAGGGAAGGGTAGGGGAATCATGAACCCATAGAATGAAGGGAGTGAAGACCAGTGTTCAGATAAGCAATGTGTTTATCAGATAAGAGGTGACATCCACAAAAAGACTGATCATGGAGCCACACGTCAGCTTCATTGAGAAAGCCTATGTGTATTTCTGGTCAACAAAGACCCTGATCTCAGAGCATGGGCTGTTCCACAAATAGAAAGATGAATGAATTTGGAGAAGACTGCTTCTGATAACTCATGCAATTGTGTAATTGAAACAGAAATCAACAGCTTCAACCTCACACCTATATCACAGATGACCTACCTTTTAAAATTCCCTTAGGGTTGAGTTGCTTTTCAGCAGATTTATTAGATAACAGGCTTCCAATTGGGAATTTGTAAGTAACAGAAGGTATGGCATTATTGACATCCCTACAGGGAAAAATATTAGTCTGGCAGAAACAAAAGAAAACCAAGAAGTGTTTCTTTATCAGGAGATCATAGTTGATCTTCAAAGGGAGAGATCTGGAGGAGAAACAGGCTTGAAATGTGTGGAGCCAGAAGCTGGTCTGTGAAAAATTCCTCAGAATCATACAGCTCATATAGAAAAAAGCTTGATAGATGTTTTCCCAAGTTTGATGGCAATCCTAACAATTTACATGGCATCACTAACTACAGGTTGTGACGTTGAAAGAAACTTGCAAAAACCATCTACATGAGAAAGGAAAATAATTATCCCTCTATATACTCTCTATAAAAAAAATGGTTTTGCAAATTCTTTATCATATGAAGAAATGACCTGAGTATACAGCCAAAAAACTAACAAACAATTAAATCCCAGGAAAAAAAATATGGAACTGTATCACTCAATAAATATAGCAATTATGTTATTTTTGGTGCACAATTAAGGAAGGAAGGAAGGAAGGAAGGAAGGAAGGAAGGAAGGAAGGAAGGAAGGGAAGGAAGGGAAGGAAGGAAGGAAGGAAGGAAGCCTTTCTGGGTGGGTTCAGATAAAAACCAGGGCCTTTTATGATGATTTTGGGCTTGGCTGGACCTGCCATTAGCCTCTGCCTCTGGAAATACTGCAGGGAAGCCACGTACTCCTGTTCCAAGGGGAGATTAACACCTGTTATTAGTAGAAAACAAAAAGCCAATGATGAGAAAATGTAATTGGGATTAATTTCTGTTATAACCAGATCTAACTTCCATTGTGCCCCTACCACCTGACTTGGGGGCTCTTGCCATGACCTTACATGAGTCAACAGTTTTAATTTCGTAAGCCAAGTTCCCATCTCAATTTCAAATAACCTTAATATAGCAAATGTGACATTTTTTCTGGGTATTCAGGAAAACATGGGAAAGATATGCATATTGGATTTAATGAACACAACCCAATGGCTGTCACCCTAGCCTGGGCTCTCCCTCCATCACTGAAGCTATCCTTCGTTTTCTTGCTTCAGTGTTTTCTTTCAAATTCATTTTGTACATGGTTGCTAGACTCATTTTCCTAACGTACACGTTTCATCATGCTTTCCCTCCTGCTGAAGAAACTGTGGTAATTTCTCACCTCCAGTCAGATTTAATTCAAACGACTTCCTGATCTTTAAAAACCCAGTAGTAGCTAGCTCTCCCTAACATATTGCCTCCATTTGCATTTATTGAACTTTTCCAGGTGTTAAGCTCCTGATAATTAATAATAAACTGCAGGAGTCTTTGAGATTAATGGTTTCAGATAAGTGACTATTCCAAAAATTGGGAATTACTTAAATTTTTTTTGATGGAAAACTTAAAAATGACATATCTCTCTGTATATTCTTGCTTTTTGATTTAAAAATTCTTTATAATCACTGATTACTGCAAGGATGTAGTCTGGTAACTATTTCAACCCTGCCACTATTTAAAACATACCTTCCCTACCTTCTTTCTAGGTATCCTCTGGATGTGGGAGGAGGGAGCCTTAGCTAGCAATTTTTCTAAAGTCTTTTTTTAAAAGGCAATTTACATTCAGCAAAATTCACTCCCTATATTGTGCATTACTAAGAATTTTGAGAATGTATATGGTTGTGTATCTACCGTCATAATAAAAATATAGAATGATTCTGCCACCTGGAAACTTTCCCCATAACCCTTGTGACGAAGCCCCTTGCTCTTAGCCCCTGACAACCATTGCATTGTTTGCTCTGTAGTTTTGCCTTTTCCAGAATTTCATATAAATGGAATCATATAATATGTGCTCTCTGAGTGTGGCTTTTTTCACATAGCATAATGAATTGGGGATTCATCCAGTTGTGTGCGTCAGTAGTTTATTTTTATGGCTGCATAGTATTTCAACATATGGATACATCACAATTAGATTATCCATTCACCCGTTGAAGGACATTTGTGTTATTTCCAGTTTTTGGCTATGATGAAAAAGCTGCTATAAATAATTGTGTACAGATTTTTGTGAATGTAAATTTTCATTTTACTGGGTAAATATCCAGGAGGTAGGATTGCTGTATCATATGGTAGCATATGATTAACTTTATAAGAAACTGCCAAAGTGTTTTTCAAAGTGGCTGTACTGTTTTGCATTCCCAGCAGCAACATATATGAGTTTCAGTTTCTCTGTATGCTTGTGAACACTGTAGTTAGAGTTAAAAAAAGTTTTCAATTTTTGCTATTCTAATAGGAATTTAGTGGTACCTCATTGTGGTTTTAATTTGTATTTCCCTAATGACTATTTATGTTGAACATCTTTTCATATACTCATTTGTCACACATATATTTTATTGGTGAAGTGTCTGTTAAATTATTTTGTCCATTTTTTTTAGGGAAGTGTGTTAGTTTGATAGGTTGCTATAATAAAATACTCCAGACTGAGTGGCTTAAACAATAGAAATTTATTTCGGTTACAGTTCTAGAGACTGCGGGTCCAAGACCAAGTTGTCGGCATATTTAGTTTTTCTGAGGCTTCTCTCCCCGGCTTGCAGATGGCACCTTCTGGCTCTGTCCTCACATGGTCTTTCCTTTGTGTGTTCACACTTCTGGTGATTCTTCGTGTTTAAATTTTCCTTCCTGTAAGGACACCAGTCAGATTGGATTTGGATCCACGAAAGGCCCCATTTTTGGCTTAATCAGCTCTGTAAAGGTGCTATCTCCCAGTATAGTCACAACCTGAAGTATGGGGTGGTGGGGTTGAATTTTGAGGGAACACAATTCAGCCCATAGCAGTGAGGTTGCTTTCTAATTAATTGACTTTTGAGATGTGCTTATATATTCTAAATAAAGTCCTTTATCAGATAGAGGTTTTGTAATATTTTTCCTAGTCTGTGACTTGTCTTTTCACTTTATTCAGTGTCTTTTGAAGAGCAGACGTTTTAATTTTGATAAATTGCAATTTAGCAATTTTTTCATGTATTGTGCTTTAGTGTCATATCTAAAATAATTGTGTACAGATTTTTGTGAATGTAAATTTTCATCTTACTGGGTAAATATCCAGGAGGTAGGATTGCTCTATCATATTCCTAGCAGCAACTCATATATGTTGCTGCTAGGAATGCAAAACAGTACAGCCACTTTGAAAAACAGTTTGGCAGTTTCTTATAAACCATTGTCTAAACCAAGGCCACTAAGATTTTATATGTTTCTTCTTTTTTTTTATTAAATCTTTATTGTTCAGATTACATTTGTTCCTCTTCCCCCCCCCCATAACTCCCCTCCTCCCAGTTCCCGCCCCACCCTCCGCCCTCACTCCCCACCCACTGTTATATGGTTCTTCTAAAAATTTTGCTCTCATTTGCATTCTTTGAGCTTTAATTGTGTTAAGAGTTTTTGGTCTACTTCTGGTCAATTTGGCAGCATAGGTAAACATGTTACTTGCCTCCTCCCACAACCACATCAAAATTATAACTAAACTACAGCACAACCACCATTCATCATGCCTGAATCTGGCGAATGGAAGTTCTACAATGAGGGAATTAAAGAAGAAGCCACATCAAGACTGGTAGCAGGGGCGGAGGCATGGAGTGGGCTGGTCCCACACCCATGTGTGGCAGATAAAATTTGGGAGAGATAGCTCAGCTGCATAGGACCCCCCTGAGGAGCAAGGGGTCCCAGTCCACACCAGGCCCTCCCATTAATGTGCCAATAGTAATCAAGGCTTAATTATAAGAGGATGGTGTACACAGCCCACACAGGGACACACTTCAGGTGCCCAGCTTGGGTGATTGGCAAGGCTGTGCCACTGGATCCTCAAGAACACCTACATTAGGCCACTCCACAAAGCCTGGGAGACATAGAAGCTCTACATAATACATTGAAACAAATACATGGCGGATGCCAAAATGCAGAGACAAAGAAACATGTCACAAATGAAGGAACAGAACAAATCTCCAGAAAAAGAACTAAATGAAATGGAAGCAAGCAAACTACTAGACACAGAGTTCAAAGAAGTGGTTATAAGGATGCTCAAGGAGCTTCATGAGAGCTTCAAAGATTTTATTGAGAATGTCCAGGAATGTAGAATTTCAAGGAAATTAGTGAGAACGTCAAAGCCATGAAAAAAAGACCAGTTAGAAATGAAGGATGCACTAACTGAAATGAAGAATAACTTACAGTAGAGCGTGAAGGATGCACTAACTGAAATGAAGAATAACTTACAGGGCATCAACAGTAGAGCAGATGAAGCCGAGAAGCAAATCAGTGATTTGGAATATAGAGAAGCAAAACAAACAAACAAAAACCCCTAATCAGAACAGCAAAAAGAATAAAGAATACCCTGCAAAATGAGGATAGTGTAAGGAACCTCTGGGACAACTTCAAGCATAACAACATTTGCATCATGGGGACACTGGAAGAAGAGAGCGAGCAAGAAATTGAAAATCTGTTTGTAGAAATAATGACTGAAAACTTTCCTAACTTGGTGAAGGAAATAGACATACAAGTCCAGGAAGTAGAGTCCCAAACAACATGAACCCAAATAGGCCCACACCAAGACACATTATAATTAAAATACCAAAGATTAAAGACAAAGAGAAAAATCTTGAAAGCAGCAAGAGAAAAGCAGTTAGTTACCTACAGGCCAGAAAGAATTGGCAAGAAATATCCAAAGTGATGAAAAGCAAGGCCTATAGCAAAGACTCCTCTACTCAGCAAAGCTATGATTTAGAATTGAAGGGCAAATAAAGAGCTTCCCAGACAAGATGAAGCTAAAGGAGTTCATCACCACCAAACCAATATTATATGAAATGTTAAAGGGTCTTCTCTAAGAAGAAGAAAAAAATATGAACAATAAAATTGCAATGAATACATATATATCAATAGTTGAATCTAAAAAAAAACTAAACAAACCCCACAAAATAAGCAGAACAGAAACAGACTCATAGGTACAGAGACCATTTTGACCATTGCCAGAGAGAGTGGGGGGAATTTGGGAGCTGGGTGAAAAGGTGAAGAGATTAAGAAGTCCAAATTGGTTGTTACAGAATAGTCATGGGGATGTAAAGTACAGCTTAGGAAATATGGTCATTAGTATTCTAATAACTATGGTGTCAGATGGATGTGAGATTTATTAGGATAATCACTTAGTAAGTTATATAATGTCTAATCACTGGGGTGTACACCAGAAACTAATATAATAATGAATCAACTATAATTGAAAAATAAAAATGATTTAAAAATGGAAAAAATTAAAAAATGTTTTATTTCTATAATTCATTTGAAGTTATTTTGTGTATGTAAGATGTTGAGGCTCGTGTGTGTGTATGCATGCCTGTGTACATATGATGTGAAATTGTTTCAGCACCATTTCTTGAAAAAACTATCCTTTCATCACTGAATTGCCTTTGTACCTTTGAAAAAATTAATAGGCTATATGTGTACAAGGCTTTTTATAGTCTCTCTCTTGTTCCATTGATCTATAATGTCTGCGGTTAAGCCAATATTACATTGTCTTGATTACTGTGGCTTTGTAGTAAGTTTTTTTCCCCCCAAATGTTTGGCCCTTTCATACAAAATTTAAAATCATCTTGTTGATTTCTATAAAACATTATGTTGGGATTTTGGTTGGGATTGTGTTCAATATATAGATAAATTGGGAGAGAGTTGACATCTTAACAATACTGAATCTTCTATTAGCATGTTATATCTCTGCAGTTATTTAGATCTTTTTTTTTAAAATATACTTTTTATTGTTTTTGAGAGGAAGGGAGAGGGAGAGAATGCCCTGACCAGGAATCAAGCCATGATTTCCAAGTTCATATGCTCAACCACTGAGTCACACCAGCTGAGCTAGATCTTCTTTTATTTCTTTCATTAGTATCTTTTAGCGTTCAGCATATAGATCCTATATGATTTTGTTATATTTACATACATACATATTTCATTTTTTGGTGCTGTTGTAAATGATACTGTCTTTTAAAAATTCAATTTCTTATTATTCTTTGCTAAAATATAGAAATACAATTGGTTTTATATATGGCCTTGAAGACTGTGACCTTACTAAACTCATAAGTTCTACTCCTGGAATTTTACTTCTGGTACGTTAAAGCAAAATTTATAATTTTAAACACATTCCTTCATATATTCATATTCTCTCTCTCTCTCTCTCTCTCTCTCTCTCTCTCTCTCTCTCTCTCTCTCTCCCCTTCCTCTCCTCTCTTTCATTTTTAAGTGTGAGGAAGGATGCCTTAGCTAGTGCTGCTATAACAAGATATCTTAGACCTGTAGGGTTTGTTTTTGGTGAGGGCTTTCTCCTTGGTTTGAAAATGGCACCATTTTAGATGGAGAGAGAGAGAGAGGAGAAAAACCCTTATGACCTCATTTAACCTTGATTACCTTCTTAAGGTCCTATCTCTGAATATAATTACATTGGGGCTTAGGGCTCAACATATGGAATTTGCAGTGGTGGGTGGGAATGACACACTTGATTTCATAGCAGAGAGTGTTTTTTTTTTAACTATAAGTATAATTTAATTTATGTAAAGGTATACCTAGACCCTAGTCTTGGAATGAAAGTGATAGCTAATTATTCTGCATAATAAAGAATAGGCAGAACATGAGTATCTAATGTTAATATCAGATAGTTTCATATTATTATTCTATAATGTTATGCTATATTTTTATCTGTTACCACTAATGTTTGGTAAAAGTCTGCTATAACTTTTGTTAGTGGGGTTTGAAGAGTAGTGGAGGAGGAATGGTGGCCACACATAGGCTGAGCATGTATGAAAAGCATGGTATCCACAGAAGGTAAGACAGTGAGCAGGAACTTAGAATTTAATGAGAGGTGTCCAGGGAGTGTAAAATTCCTTGAAAATCTTGGAAAGCATGTGCAAAGAGGACTTGAGCCATTTTATCTGGATATTAAAGGAAAGGGTGACTCCAGATGATTTATAGGTTTATGTTTATCCAGGTTATATTTGTTAAGCACCTTATCTATATATATAAAAGGCTAATATGCTAAGTGTCCGACCATCAGACTGGTCGCTATGACACGCAGTGACCACCAGAGGGCAGACACTCAGTGCAGGAGCTGCTGTGATGCGCACTGCTCATTTACAGAGAAATGGCACCGCTGACCTGGTGCCCACAAAGCAACAGCTTCCCCCAAGTGGGACACAGGCCCTGCCACCACCCTGGAGCGACAGTCCACCAAATTGCAGCTGGGGCTGCTGAGACCCCATGGCGAAAAATATGGCCCCCAGCCCAGCCCGGAAACGGTGGCTGTGGGCACCAGGTAATGACGTCACGTAGTGACGCCTGGCTTCCTCTCCCTAGCGACTAGCCTCCTTGGAGTTTTCTTCAGCCCAGGAACACGACTTGCTTTATTGCCAGCTGCAAACATTTTACAATATAGTCAAACACTGCTGCAGTTAAATATTTTATCCTTTGTTCTCCCTGTGTAATCTACAATAATAATCTGCTTCCTGTTGATATTTACTGCTATGTTGCTGAAAATTACCTGAAGGAGAAGTTGGGGTGCTTCACTGGGCTGGAAAAAGTTTAGCTACATCAGAAAGCAGGTCTAATTAAGCAAGTTTATTCTATATATATAAAGGGCTAAGTTTACTCATGCATGCACAATACATATAAAGCTCTCGCTGGCACCAATTGCACGCGTGTGTTTTGATCTGTCATTGTCAATTGTGAATTTGGTAGACACTTCTATTACAGAGAAAGGGTGAATAGTGATATTAAACTATTTCTTCTAATTAATTTTCTTTCAATGTGCACAAATTGGTGCACCGGGCCACTAGTTATAAGTCTTCACTGCAAGCATTGTTTATTCATTTTGTTATGCAGCCAACATTTATTTAGCTTATTAAACTAAATATTACGGGATACAACATTGAAAGATAGTATCCAAGCCTTTAAGGAAATTGTAGTTTAGGTAGAGAGAGAAACATATGAGCAAGTTATTGCAATACATAGGATAAGTGAGTAAACATATGTACAGCTATAGAGGCAGGACAAAGGAGGACCTGATCAATTCCATTTGGGGAAAGGGTCATGAAGGGTTTTACAGAGGGGAGCTATTAAATCACATTTTGAAGGGTGGATCGAATAGGAAGACAAGGGGAAAACATAATTCTATGCATATAGTGATTAATCTATGTGCAAAAGCACAGAGATATGATTTGAAGGGAAGTCTAGGAACTACACATAGTTTAGTATGGCTGGAATGTAGACTATAAATCAAACTTTCCTCAAAAATGTGTAAGTTTGTTGATGAATGAATCCATGCAGTATATCTTTCACACTTCTAACATAAGTTTACTCATGCATGCACAATACATATAAAGCTCTCGCTGGCACCAATTGCACGCGTGTGTTTTGATCTGTCATTGTCAATTGTGAATTTGGTAGACACTTCTATTACAGAGAAAGGGTGAATAGTGATATTAAACTATTTCTTCTAATTAATTTTCTTTCAATGTGCACAAATTTGTGCACCGGGCCACTAATTGTAGGTCTTCACTGCAAGCATTGTTTATTCATTTTGTTATGCAGCCGACCTTTATTTAGCTTATTGAACTAAATATTATGGGATACAACATTGAAAGATAGTATCCAAGTCTTTAAGGAACTCATAGTTTAGGTGGAGAGAGAAACATATGAGCAAGTTATTGCAATACATAGGATAAGTGAGTAAACATATGTACAGCTATTGAGGCAGGACAAAGGAGGACCTGATCAATTCCATTTGCGGAAAGGGTCATGAAGGGTTTTACAGAGGGTAGCTATTAAATCACATTTTGAAGGATGGATAGAATAGGAAGACAAGGGGGAAACATAATTCTATGCATCTAGTGATTAATCTATGTGCAAAAGCACAGATATGATTAGAAGGGAAGTCTAGGAACTACAAGTAGTTTAGTATGGCTGGAATGTAGACTATAAATCAAACTTTCCTAAAAAATGTGTAAGTTTGTTGATGAATGAATCCATGCAGTATATCTTTCACACTTCTAACAACTAGGAAATCACCAATCATTGAATTGTTACGTGGTGATTTTGGAAATATATTCTTATTGTGAGGATATAGTTTTTTAGTGGAATTTGATTTAGGAGAGGACACAAATTTGCTATTTTGTCTTAAGAGTTTGAAGGAGACAAGATCAATGGTTTCCATGATTGGTCTGTGTATCTGACAGTTGACTGTCATTTTATACTTGAAGCAAACATTCTTATTCTCTTTGTAGAAAGATTCTCAAATAGTGCCTGGCCCTTAATAGGTACACAATAAATATTTTGACTAATATATCTTCCTCTTCACAGAGACAAAAGCATACAAAATTAAGGTCAAATTTACATTGCTTTATCTTCCTTTGGCAAGATCAAAGCATGCCTGCAAAGCTACTCTTCTTTTCCTTTTCTTCTTGTTCTAAGCCCTAGTTCCCTCTTTTTCTTATTTTCCTTAACAAGAAGGATTTGTAACTCTTATTAGGGGAATTGAATTTTTTTCCAGTTGCTGAAGAGTTAAATAGAATCAAATTGTCATGTAATAGAATTTTTAAAAGAGGAATTTGTGATTGGGGAGGAATTACTGAATCCACAGAGCTAAAGTTATAGACTACTGTTTAGCACCATTGCTTTAGCAAATTTTAAGCCATTGAAATTTAGCTTCATAATGGATGCTTGCTATGTGAGCTTAGTACACTCTTATTATGTTTTGATTTTCTAAGAAGAATGAAAGCTTTTTCTTGTGCAGTGGTTTTCAATTTGGTTCTCCGGTGGACATTTGGCAATGTTTAGATACATTTTTGGTTGTTTCACTGTAGGGGGAGGAGGGGGAAGAGTGTTATTGGCATGTAATGGGCAGAGGCCAGGGATGCTAAACCTATCCTGCAATGCAAAGATAACCTCCCCACAACAAAGAATTATCTGGCCCCAAAAGGCAATAGTGCTAGGGTTGAGAAATCCTGTTTTTCAGTAACAGATGTTTGGTTTGGTGCATTACCAGCCTACTCTATGGTACTGCTAAAAGATCCACGAAGGACTAGGTCACCATGGGGCCAGGCAGGCCACCGCTGTAGTCTCATTGCTGAGTATGTGTGGAGGTGTGTCCAGCAGGCTTGCCAGAAAACACAGGTTCTGTTGAGTAAGGAAACACCATTTATGTAAAGCAATCCGAGTATCTAGACAAGCTCCAAGCAATCTATCAGGTACATAATGTGGCTCTGAAGTATCAACTAAATTATGTTTTTACCTGAACGACTGGAGTGACTTTGAGAAGTTGATTTAAAAAACATTTCTTAAACTTGTGTATATTTTTCCGTGAGTGAATATAACAGCTATGAAAAGGATTAAATTGATCTGAACTTTAGGGGGCCTAACAGGTCCTTCATGAGAAATTTTTTATTCACTATTATTTTATTTTATATATTTCTGAGGGATTCTAGGATGTAGAAGGAAATTTGAAAGTAAGGAGGAAAATCAGAAAATCAGCATGATTTTAGGATATAATTAATAGCACCATACATTTTCTTCTCAGCAGCTTTTATTGTGGTGCCTTTTTTTTTTTAATGCAGTGCTTTTCAAAGGTTTAAGTGATCAGAAAAGATTTCTTTTTGTTGATCTTACTAAGAGTTTCCAGCTCATAAAATATTCAGAAAATGAGCATTAATCTCAAGGTACATCTTCCAACTCTTCCTTATATCCCAGCTACCTGATAGTGGGCAGAAGATACAAGCATCTGCCTCGGAGCAGTGCACTTAAGCTTCTTTATAGCAATGCAACTTTTCATCAAAGCAAATGAAAATAGGGGAAATGGGTTGTTAGATAAGATATCATTTGTTGTTGCTACAATGAAACTCCCTTACTTCAGTGTGTTTGTGGGTCCACAATGGATGCTTTTCCCTTGCTCATATAACAATCCAGTGCGTGTACTCCTGTTTGCTGGGCAGCTTTCCTCCACCTGGAGATTCAAAGATCCAGGAATAAAGCCAATTCCATCTTATGGGCTCTGCATTATCTGAAGGGGAGAGCAAGGTGGCTGCTTCCCAGCACAAGTCTGAACTTTGGGAGGGCAGAGCATGGCCCATAAAATTTGTTCTGTTCCTTTTAGACTTACTATCCTAACTCTCTTTGACTCAGTATATGTGGTCACAGGTCTATCATGGTGATACAAATATTTTTAAAAATTATTTAATTTTTAATATTATGTTTTCTACTCCATTAAGAAAGTTGGGATTTTATAGCTGTAATTGAATACATATTGTGTCAATTTTACATGTATTTTTACATTTATCAACATGAGTTCTACATGTATTAGCTCATTTGATTCTTAAAACATTCTTATGAGATGGGTATAAATGCTAGTCAATTTTAGAACATATCATGGCCCAGAAAGGTTCAGAAACTTATTGTCACATGGTTCTGCATGGTACAACCAAGAGAGTCAACTCTAGAGCTCATGTTTTTAAAGACATGTTCTGTAAAAATGTTAAATACAAAGATTATTTAGAATGTTCAGTAAGTGGGAATGAGATGGTTATTTTAGGTGTAAGGGCTTTGGGAAAAGGTGCATGTGGACACATAATAAAGGGTTTTAAAAACCAATATTGGAACAGTATGAAAGTCTAATAGAGAACAAAGTCTAAATCTAGGGAAAATTGTTCATCTAGAGTTGAACAGGACTAATTCCATGATGTCTCATGTACAGTAAGGCTGTTGGGCATGGGAAAAAGATGGGAGATTCTGTTAATGCTTGGCTTTCCAAGATAGTAAAAAGCTTAAGTAGGCATGACTTTTAGTGATCAAGGTAGCTTTTCCCTCTGAAATTTTAAAATATAAAATCTTGTTAGGAGATTTGGCTCCAGTTCAACATTTTCCTTTTTTTTTTCTCCACACCTCCCCCGCCCCCCGCCCCCCCTCAGTGTCTTTTGCTTTCCTGTTTGTTCCCTTATCATTCCACATTGAAATTTAGGGAGCATCCATTGATTATTATCTTTTTGTGTGTGGCTTTTTCTTTATACTCTGACTAAGATAATTTAAAGTGCTGCAGATTAAAGTCAGATATTTAAATTATGCTAAGATACCAATAAGAAAGTGATAGAAATCTAGGAAGATAAGAACTACTTGTCATACTTCAGAAACAATTTTATGTGCACATGTTGGCTACTAACAGACAATATTTAGATTTTCAAACACTGGTTTACATCTTAAACTTTGTGATATTTCTTCACCCTCATTTCCCCTAAAGCTAATTTTGTACCCCTTTGGAGATAGACAGACTCATATTTTACTCTTGCCATCTTCTTTGGCTTTGTTCACTTGTGAATGTACTGCCAAATTTGAAATTCCTCTTAGTGAGAAAAATATATCTTAGTGTTTGGCTCTGTGTATTTGATTATTCTAAAAGCAATGGCAGCACCAGAAATTTTTCATAATGGAACAATTAAAATTAATTAGTAAGGGGAGAAAACAGTTGATTATACTTATAATATTTATACTTCACCATTATATTTGATTAGTTGACTGAGTATGTAAAGTTATTGATAGGTTAATCTCACAAAAAAACTTTTGTTGTATTGTTTTTAAACTCTATTTCATTATTTTGTGACACAACTGTGAGCATATTTAGATTGTTTACATTTTAGAAAGGAATTTGGGCATATTTCCTCTGTGAAATACCATTAATAAGGCATCACATATAATTAGAAAGAAAAAAAAACAACAGTGTAGCACAGATGAGAAGAGAAAATGTGTTTTGGCAGAAACATATTGTGGTGCATGTTAGCATGTCTTTGGATCCAAGGAACATTCGATAATTGAGTGCAATTAACTTCAAAATACATCTTGATACTTCTTTGGAAATGCGTACATGATTTTAGGTGCAAACTAAAATGATAATGTGAAAAGTAACTTGATGGCTAGACAATAAACCTGCAGAAATTCTATGGAGATAAAACCATACAGACGAAAATAGTATCCACGTTGAAACAAAAATGTGACTTTGGGAGGAGAGAAATTGTTCTCAGTTGACACAGTAAATGGCAGTGTCTCTTGATATAGGGAAAAATAACAATGCTTGATTTTCATGTGGCTATTATCAATTTTTGTTTATGCTCAGCAGCGAGGCTATTTTTCACCTTCTCCAAATAAAAAGGACATTCCACAGCCTCCAATGTGTTTTATTTTTCTGTTGTTTATTTTCCTAATAGGCATTAGTTCTCTCCCCAGGGTTCTGAGTTGACCTCCATGTGAGTTATAACTGAAGCTGGGAATGAGAGCACACAGTAGTTTCAGGGGTAATTGTTTTATTCTAAATCTTTCCCTGAAGGCGATGGAGCCTTCCTGAAATGTGCTATTTACATAAAGCCTATTTATTTGTTTGTTTGTTTTCGATTTCCCCCTTTTAACAACAGGCACCATAAATTGATATATAAGCTAAGCAGAGCCTGGGCTTATAAACAGTTCTGTTTTAAGAAAGACGCTTTACTAGGACAACTGATTGTGGTCTCTCTTTTCCCCCCTCCTTTACTTGTCTTTCCCCCTGTGTAATCTAGACACAAACTCTTACTGGGAAATACTTGGGGAGGACTGCTTTGAAAGCATCGTTCTATTGCGTGAGCGTAGCATAGTGGCACTCCTGTGTTGGGTAATTAAAGCTGACAAGTGATTATGTTTTGGGGCTGGAGAAGGAAGTAATATAGCTATTTAAAAATACTAAATTTTATGTAAAAAAGGAGATCCTTTTCTAAATAGAATGCAACTCTTGTAAAGTATCAACAGTTACTGTTTCTAGTGACACCACATACACAAGGCATTATCTGTCATTTAAAATGATGCAAAATGTCATTGAGTCTTTCTAGCTTGAAAGTAGTACTTTGATGACACCTGACAGAAGCAAGTCTAACTCTCAGTTACTCACCTATGGTTACGAGAGACAGGAGAGACAGGTAATTGCATTCAGAAAACATTAAAAATCTTCTAGGTATTTATTAGAGTTTTGTCCCCATCACTCCCCCCCTCCCCCGCCCCCCGAAGTTTCTAAGAAGGAACAATCCTGAATAATCTGTACGTCCCCCTTTCTTTGCTTTCTTACACTTTCGGTGGAGAGGATGGAAATGGTCCACATGGAGGCTTTAGGTAAAAGGGAAACAAAAGTCCAGAGTTCTGCACATCTTGCATGATCATTCCCTGGAGTTTTCTCTTGGGGACAAATTGTCTCTTCTTATTTCAGAGGCTCATTTCAAACTCATTTCTGTTAAAAGACCCACAGTTTGCTGAAAGACAGTTACTGCAAAGAGGCCTACTCAGATGTCTTCTTGTCCTTTGGCTTTAATGACCTGAATGGTCATTGCATGTACACAGCCCCCTGAGAGGTCTGCTGGGCAGCTCCAGGAGGTCTGAGATCCAGCCCTACCTTCAAGAAGCACACAGTCTCTCTGCTGCCTCAGGAAAGCAACAGCATAGCAGCATAGCAACAAATTGCATGAGTAACCAGTATGCGTGACAAGGGCTGTGGGAGCGAGATAAACAATTACTTTTATCTTCAGGAGAGAGAATAGCTGCAGATGAGAGAGACCAAGGGACCTTTTATTTTGGAGTTAATTATTTTCTCCTCTGGATCTAGAATAATATGAATGATTTAAATAGGGGAAGAAGATGGGGAAGGAAAGGCTACTCTAGTGGGGAAGAGATGGGGACAAGAATAACGAATTATCCAAGTACAAGAATGATTAGATACGTTTATGGGATGACTTCTGTGGAAGACCAGAAAGCTATGGGAAAATCAGTTGGAGCCATACATTACAGACAAGTTTAAATGACAAGATAAGGCCTTCATGTTTTATTATAGGTAATGGAAAGCACTTGAAGAATTTTGAGCAGTGAAGTGGCACACGCAGTACAGTATTTTGAAAGTTTCATCTGATGTTGCTATGGAGGATGAATTGAAGTAGCGGGGATTAGGGGGAGATGCGTGAGAGATAGACCCGTGGAATCATAGAAGCATAAGTGAGGAGCGTGAACCAGGGGCAAAAGGATGTTAGAAGGGAGGCAGGACTGGGGAAGGCTTTGTGTTGGAGATATTTCATACCTGGGCTGAGTCAAAGTATGAGTAACAAATTTTGAGATATTTTAAAGATTTATAACCCACACGTACTTATCTCATTTTTATTTTTGAAAAGTATTATAAGAGAAAATTTATTTGAATGGTTATTTTAGAAAAATAGCAGCAATTGGTATATTGTCACTGATCCTTAAGACATTAAAATTTGAGAGGTTATTTTAAATAGACTTATGAAAATAAATATAAACATTTAAACGACATGAACACATTTCTGAGTGTGACTCCCTTGAAACTTGAACCACCACTACTCCTTACTATAGACTTCCCTCCCCCTCCCCCGACACATACACCAACATTTTATGTAGACCAGGGATTGGCAATCTCCAGCCTGCGGGTCAAATCTAGACGGTTTTGTTTTTGTAAGCACACAGCCAGCTTCTTTTTTAAATGTATTGTCTGTGGCTGCTGTTGTGCTCCAGTGCAGAGTTGAGCATTTACAGAGAGACTACAGGGCTCATAAAGCCCAACATATTTAATCTCTTGTGTTCTACAAAAAAAAAGTTTGCTGACCCTTGATCTGGAATTATTAGGCAAGTCCAGATAAATCAACTAAGTAAACCTCATTTCTAATTGCACATGCTGGTTTGTAGCAACACATTCCAGGAAAGCCAGACCTTCTATGTATCAAATTAAATAGAACACAATCTTGAAATGAATGTGCGTTGCTCTCTTCCCTAGAGGACATGATTGTAATCATGAATTCTTTTTATCTTACTTTTGTGTCATTTAAATTCAGCTAGAAAAGTGATGTTCTTTTTGAGCTTATAACCTG
Organism: Myotis brandtii; assembly: GCF_000412655.1. Lineage (NCBI taxonomy): Eukaryota > Metazoa > Chordata > Mammalia > Chiroptera > Vespertilionidae > Myotis > Myotis brandtii. The sequence continues at coordinate 1,302,602 of NW_005369027.1, read as the reverse complement.
ATAGGAGTTTGTGGAGTCAGTTTTCCTAGCTGGCTTGCAGGTAGAGGGTCTGGACTTCAAGCAAATTCAATCAAGGGTAAATTTTGGTTTCTTTTGCCAAGAAAATTAATAGTCAATGGTGCCAGTTAGCTGAAGCATCAGGACAAAGATAAAAACAACAACAACAACAAAAAGAAGTAAGATTTATTGAGCACTATGTGTATTGAATACTGTTCTGATTGCTTTGCTAATATGTAATGTAATACTCACAAAAACCCTATGATATAAGTAAGTTTTAAAATTACCTTTTTCTGGTAGACATTAAACTGTGTTTTAGTGATATTACATTAATAAGCCCTAGGCCAACAGCTGGTAATTAGGAGAGCTAGGATTTGAATATAGATATAGTAAAAATCTATTAGAATATCTATCCATGTCACCTTCTTGGGGCACCACTCCTTCCCTCCACCTTTTGCTATAGAGTTGGTTTCTAGCAGCCATTTTTTTCCTGTGTGAACTTCATTCCAGCCATGATAGGTTGGTCCAGGGATCCAGAAAAAAGCTGAGCCAATTAGAATCCTGCCCTGAGATTTTGTATAAGAGACTAAAATTTCTGATTCATTCTAACTTCTCTCGAAGAGAGGAGGTATGCAAATTTGTGGTGCCATTCTCCTTCCATTCCTGTTTAATGATTTACACTTAAATAATATGAAAATATACTCATGAATTTAGATCACTGTGAGTGTGTTTACTGTAAGCAAGAAAAAAAAGGTGATAAAGAGTTTGGGAGTGTCTGTTAGTTAACCAAGGATATTAATTACCTGAATGTTGAGCAGCAACACTGATTGACAGCGGCATCTCCTGCTGAAAAGGAGAGCTGGAGAAAGCATCTGTCAATCAGGGTTCAGTACAGGAAATAGCAACCACTCTAAGTACTTTCAGTAGGAACAAAGGAGCTCGCAGAATCAGGTGGTTACACCACCTGCTGGCATGGCTGGGGCAGTGGGAGCTCGAAGGGCTATCTCTAGACCAGGGGTGGGGAATGTCCAGCATAAGACCAGCAAAATCATTTGGTCTGGCCCTGCAGGACTCAAAATTCAATAAATCTAGGAGCTTTTTTCTTAGCAACATAAATTTATATTAAGTGAATTATATTAAACGAATGATGTTATATATATCCAAATGGCCCTTGGTAGAAAAAAGGTTCCCCACCCCTGCTCTAGACTATCAGGAAACAGATCCAGAGCTGAGCTCCAGGAAGCTGCTTCTGCCACGATGTAACGACAGCTTTTCTTCACATCCATACAGCTGGTGACTATAAATATAAGGAGGCATCTGGCTGCTGCAAGCATGACCCGCCAACTTTCTTGCCAGTACCCAAACTGTGAGAAGATGGCCTCTAACCCTCTTCTTGCTTTCTGAATCTCTCCAGACTGCATCTCATTGGCTGATCCTGTTTTAGGATATTCTAGTTGACTAGTATTTGGGGAAGTGTAGTTTTAACTTTGCAGCTCCTGTGATAAGGGATGAAAGAGAGTGGTAGTGGATGCCAAGTCCCAAAAGAACATATCTATCACAGAACCAAGCAGTAGCTGTGGTCAAAAAAGCGTGGGTACATTTGATCCAATCCCAAATCTGTAACGTAGCTGCTACTAACCTCACAGCTCTTTGTGGTTGCTCCTCTAGAGATGTGGTGCCTTGAATCTGGACTCAATTTGAGCTTCTCTTAATTTCAAGGGAGTCATGCAGTTTAAGGGAATATGTATGATATTTTAAAACAGAAAACCCAGTGATATGAATATTAAATTAATGACACGTTGCCTAGAAGTTTATACCAAATAGGCAAGATTTGAACTAAATAGAGCTCCAAGCGGAATAGAGAATGGGAAAAAATTGTTTAATGATATTTTCCCTCTATTGAAATTTTTTAATAATTTAATTCCTTATTGTTGAAAGTATTACGTATGTCTTCTTTTTCCCCTTATTAACCTCTCCCCGGGCTTCTCCCCCCCACCCCCCAGCACATGCTCTCAACCCCCTACTGTCCATGTCCATTGGTTATGCTCATATGCATGCATACAAGTCCTTTGGTTGATCTCTTACCACCACCCCTTTCCACCGTCCCCTGCCTTCCTCTGAGATTTGATGGTCTGTTCAATGCTTCTCTGTCTCTGAATCTATTTTTGTTCATCAGTTTATGTTGTTCATTATATTCCACAAATGAGATCATGTGATACTTATCTTTCTCTGACTGGCTTATTTCGCTTAGCATAATGCTCTCCACGTCCATCCATGCTGTTGCAAATGGTGAGTTCTTTCTTTTTTTTTACGGCAGCGTAGTATTCCATTGTGTAGCTGTACCACAGGTTTTAATCCACTCATCTGCTGATGGGCACTTAGGTTGTTTCCGAACCTTAGCTATGGTAAATTATGCTGCTATTAATGTAGGGGTGCATATATTCTTTCTGATTGGTGTTTCTGATTTCATGGGATATATTCCTAGAACTGGGATTACTGTTTTTTTTTTTTTGTTTTGTTTTTTTTTGAGGAAACTCCATACTGTATTCCACAGTGGCTGCACCAGTCTGCATTCCCCCAGCAGTGTATGAGGGTTCCTTTTTCTCCACATCTTTGCCAGTATTGAAGTTTTGAAGTAATCTTCAGTGCCTCCTTTGTAGTCAAACTGTGTAAAATGTTTTGCTTTTCTAGTTGTTTTGGTGATTCAGAAAACTGCAAATAGTGCGGCTGTCCTGTGTCATATAAATAAATGTTGAATTGAAAAATGTAGAGTGTAAACCACATTGGCAATTTCCCTTTTTTTGTTTTACCCAATGATGTTCTTTTTAATAGACTACACAATAAGTAGGTCAGGAATGGTAGGATTGGGAGCATTTTTGATGGGAACATAAGGTGGATACTTGGGATTTTCTTCTAAGATCTTGGAATATAATTTTTATGGTCACTGGTTCTCCAAATTTCCTACTCTGAAGACCCACTTAAAAAGAGAAATAACCTAATAGACCAATGTTCTTGCAATATCCTCTTGGGATATTTCCCTCCGTAGTATGTTCATTCTATCCTACAAAGCCAACTGTTCAGAAAAGGGCTTGTTGCTAGACCACAGGCTTGAGAATTGCTGTTTAAAAAAGAATTCGCCTCTTTCTCTAGAAGCTTTTAGGGAGACAGAGTGCCTGACAATTGTTAGCATCCAAGTGGTAGAAATCCTGTAAATTCAGCACATTTAATCTAAATTACTCACCAATCTTGCTTCCAATGCTGGCTTCACACACCACCAACTTACAAATCATATGAAGTCCAATAGGAATGGATATTCACATGACAGAGCATTATTACCTTAGTAATTTACTGGATAGTATTGGGAGATTTTGCATTATCTTTTCTTGAAGATATTCTTACCTGGATACAATATATTTTCATTTCTCTTTGTTCTATTTTTTGCTTAGTATCTTCTGTTATGATTAATATTACCTTCATAATAAAATCTGTACTGAAAAAAATAAATGGCCTTTTATGTACTTTAAAAAAAAAGCTTTTTTCTACCCCCTATAATCAAAAATGATGCCACAAGAAGTCTCAAGATCCTCAGCAGCAAAAATAAGTGAAAAAATTCTTAACACACATTACTGAAAAAGGAAAAGTAAGTAATCTATCTTATTTATGTTGTTTCCCTCTGCAATAATAATCTATATGTCTTGAGAACCTCTCAAATAATTTCCATTAATTGCAATGAGTCCTTTTTTATTTTTTGAGAAAGATAGATAGAAAAGGAGGGTTATCAACTACCACAAATCTCTTGGGCAAATTTAAGCAATGTGCTGTCATTACACCCTTGAGATATTACTAGTGTTAGTCACTTGTACTGCTTTTGTTTTATTTTTATTTTTTCCTTCCAGGTACTACTTCCTGGGAATAAGATAAACTGATTTGAGTTCAGGTCCAACCAGTGGCCCTATGTGCAGAACGTAAAACTGAAGCTTACCTCTAATTTATCAGTGGGAGTGAAAACCAAACTGTAGGGAAGTGCTGTCTTCGTTCTTTGCCCTTCCGTTAGTCAATGTTAAGCATATACACACATATTAAATACTTAAAGAATATTTATGAAGGAGCACTACTACATCATTAGCTTTTTCCAAGAGCATTCATGCATCTAATCTTATTCTTGGGGCAAGATCAGGGAATTATGAAAATGTTTGCAAAGAAGGAGAAAGAACTAATGAGTCATGCTAAGAAAGTAAGGTAAAGAGAGTCATAAGAATGAAAGTTGATATACAGCATTTCAGGAGAAAAAAGGAATATGTGAGACCTTTGGCTATAGAGCATGCTTGGTTGGAATGTAGATATTCAGATTTGAAGCTGAGGGTATAAGCAGGGTTAAATCTTTGTAAGGCAAAGGGAAAGTTAAGGCATTTTTTTTTCTTTGCCAGCAGGTAGAAAAATAATCTTAAGGCATATGTCAAGGGAGTAATTTACTTACATAGTAATTTTAAAAAGTGATGAAGACGTTTGCTTTTGCTTCACGAACATGAGACACATACAGTTTATGATCTGAGGTAGTGAAACTAGTTTTCAGGACATGTCACAGCCAGTCATGAATTCCAAATCTTATTCATTTCCAATAGAAGCATTACTGTGCGGGAGAGAAAACAGAGAAGACTTATAAAACATTCATCAAAGCAAAAAAAATGCAGTATACCTTGACTTGAAAAGATGAAAACAGCCTATGTGAAAGAGAAGCTCAAATTGATTTTCATGAATTCACTTTCCTGCAAAAGCTACTGATGGTGGCTGACCACATGGCCAGAAATGAGATACTGATACTGTCCTATCCTATCCCCTACCCCTAAACCCATGCAAAGCCTGAGATCCAGGTATAAGGTGAATATATCAGTCTTGGATCTGCAGGCTCTTGCTAGTTCCACCACAGACCATAATAATTTCCTCCAGACTCATACTAATTGGGGGAAAGGTGTACTATAGCACCTTTGAATGTATTACAGCAAGGATAGTGAGTTTCTCGTGATAGCACTATTATATATACATAGTGCTGTCATGGATACATTTCCCTTGGAAATATTTCCTTGAAAACATTTTCCTTATACCTTAGGGTATAGCACAAGCAGTCCCACAGTTATGAACAGGTAAGCATGACAGCTAATGCTCTGTCTGCAGGTCCTATTGGAGCTTCCATAGGAACTTTTACCACCACGTAGGCATAACCCCCTCACCATCCTCTTTCACCGAGGACTCCTTTCCTCCACTCCCTTGAGAGTCATTACTATTAGAACCATTTTTTTTTTTTTACTTCCAGAAACTAGGTTTTGGAATGCCAATTCCTGTATTCAGAAGAGAGCTTGCCTTCTGCCCCAGAATCCCACAGGCAGCATAAAAACTGCTAAGGCTACTACCGGCATTGGCACTGACTGTGCTATCTGACGACTCGACCTTGGGCCTCCTTCATTCTGCTCTTGTATTAGGAAGGGATTGGAGTAGAGGATGTCTCGCACCTCTCCCAGTTCTGACACTTTGATTCTTGACAGTTTGGATGCCCTGCTGGAGCTGGTGCAGCCGGGTAATCAGGTCATCTTCTTGGAAATACATGCTTGAGATTTCTTAGAGGAAAAGCTGTGATGATAAATGGGGAGAGAGCCCAGGGAGGTGGAAAGCAATTACAAACCAGTCACTTTATATACATTACTGCATGTAATTGTTACAACGAATCTATGTTACGGTGTGGTAGCAGGATAACAATCCCCCAAAGATGTCTATGTCCCAGTCCCTGTAACCTCTGAATATGTTAGGTTGCATGGCAGCAACTTTCAACTGGTGCACCACAGGAATTTTTAAAATGTGCAATATCTGAATATTTAGTCAGGGGCTACAGACCCCTTTTCCCTTAGATTGTCAAATAAAAAAAAATGACAATAGCCAACACAACAATAGCTATCTTATGTGAATGAATCAAAATTATATCTATATTTTTAATCAAATTGGCAAAAAATAAATTTTTTGCTGTGCCACAGATTTCTAGTAATTTATGTGAGGCATAAGATGAAAAAGGTTGAAAATTGCTATTATATGGCAAAGGGGAAATGAAAGTTGCAGAAGGAATTAAGGTTGCTAATCAGTTGGCTTCAAGATGTGGAGATTATGTTGGATTATAGGGGTGGGCCTAATGTAATCACAAAGGCCCATAGAAGTGGAAAGGATGCAGAAGATAGAGAAGCAGAAATGGTAGCAGCAGGAGGACTGGGCCTGACTTTGCTGGCTTTGAAGGTAGAGGAATGGGGTCATGAGCCAAGGAATGTGGGTTGGCCTCTAAAAGCTGGAAAAGGAAAAGAAACAGATTTTCCCTTACAGTCTCCAGGAGGAATGCAACCCTGCTGACACCTTGATTTTAGCCCGGTGAGACCCGTTTTGAACTTCTTACCTCCAGAATGCTAAGATAACACATTTGTATTGTTTTAAGCCACCAAGTTTGTGGTGATTTGAATAAAAATGAATATTCTTATTCTAATTTCATAAATAAGAGAACTGAGACTGAAAGCAAGATTCTCATGGTCATATGGCTAGTTAAAGGCAGAGGATTCAAATCCAGATCTGTTTATTTCCAAAGTCTACACTCCATTTGGTGTGTTGCCTGGAACTGTTACCTGGAATCCCTCAGATGTCCCTGGCAGGTCTCTGGCTCAGGACTTTCTTGCCTGTCTAGGTGGGTCACTCTAGTGTGTTTTCCTAGCTATTTGCTTTTCTTGGCTCGGAAGGGGAGTGCTTCCCATGCCTTTCTGTCCAGAGCTTTAGAAATGCCCCCTGTTATAGCTCTCGAGACCTCCAGTGCAGCTGAAAGTCAGGGAAAAGGAATTGCGTTCCCAGGGCATTTCTTATATTAGCAGCCATTTCTTTTTATCCACTGCAAACCCCCATTTTTACTTCTTCCCATTCTCTAAAATTGGCTTGCCCTGGATGCTTACTTTATTTTTCTTTTTAAAACAATATATTTGTACTGATTTCAGAGATGGAAGGAGAGGGAAAGAGAGATAGCAACATCAGTGATGAGAGAGAATCATTGATTGGCTGCCTCCGGCATGCCCCCCACTGGAATCGAACCCAGGACCCTTCAGTCCACAGGCTGTCGCTCTATCCACTGAGCCAAAGCAGCTAGGCCTGGAGGCTTACTTTCCATTCTTTGAAAACAAGGGGTTGGAATCTGAGTAGGGAATAACTTAAGGTACACAAAATTTTTCCCTTCCTTCCTTCCTTCCTTCCTTCCTTCCTTCCTTCCTTCCTTCCTTTCTCCCTCCCTCCCTCCCTCCCTTCCTTCCTCCCTTCCTTTTCCTTTAGTTCTTTCCTTTGCTCTTTCTACCCTACAGTTGACTTACTACCTATTTTCATAGCACAAGAAACAGAACTACCATGCAAATAGCTACACTGGCTACATTTTTCTTAATATCATTTATTTACTTTGTGGGTTCAAAAAGTTTTTCTGAGCTAACCTATGAATTTAACAATTTTTTTAAAGAGTGTTGTTATTGAGAACATGTATTACTAATTATGCATAACAGATAATAACAGCAGTTTAAAACACAATTTGATCAGAAGCTGGGACCAGATAGTACTTATAGTCTGTTAGTGAATTAGATTATATAGCAATTGTTGACTACACTGTTGACTTACCTACAGATAAAGCATATTACCATTTGAACCCCAGTGAGTGGTTTTGGCCTTGTCTTTTGAGCAAAAATGGGATGGCTCAAATAAATCAGTTTAGTTCTATTTGTTTTATGAGCTGTACAGCAGTTGAAGCCCAAGTTTAATGACTTATTTCATGCATTTTCCCATAACTCTTTCCTGGAAACCCAAAACATCCAGAGTCATGATGGGTTATCAGAAAAGGGAGGACAAGGTTCATTATTCTAGAAATATTACTACCCATAGGAGTGTACAACATTTGAGGATTTTTAAACATTAAAATATATATATTTTTAATTGATTTCAGAGAGGAAAGAAGAGGGAGAGATAGAAACATCAATGATGAGAGAGAATCATTGATCGGCATGCCCTCCACTGAGTATTGAGCCCACAACCTGGGCATGTGCCCTGACTGGAGTAGAACTGTGACCTCTTGGTTCATAGGTTGATGCTCAACCACTGAGCCATGTCTGCTGGGCAACAGTTGAGGATTTGATTATTTTGATGATTACTTTGTATTAAATGAGCTCAGATATGTTTCAGGTTTTGTCATAATGAAAAATTGTACCCTCATTAAGAATTGACATAAAAGACATATTTTTTTTGCTTTCCTGTATCATACTTTTTTACTTTCCTGTATCATACTTTTTTTTTTTTAACGATTTTTAAAATACTGATTTTTACAGAGTGAGGAAGGCAGAGGGAGAGAGTAAGAAACATCAATGTGAGAGCAAACACCCATTGGCTGCCTTCTGCACGCCACCTACCAGGCATCGATTCTGCAACCCAGGCATGTCTCTCACCAGGAATGAAACCAGCAACATTTTGATGCAACGGATGATGCCGAACCAACAGAGCTACATTGGCAGGGATACACTTTTTTTGATTATTTTTCTAAAACCTGGAATTGTTTAGGATCAAATTCTGTATTTCTGTTTTTAATGTGTAGGGTCTATTTATTATGGAATATGTGTATAAAATATGCAGGGATTCTTTTTCTTTTTTTTTCTTTTTAAATATATTTTATTGATTTTTTTACAGAGAGGAAGGGAGAGGGATAGAGAGTTAGAAACATCGATGAGAGAGAAACATCGATCAGCTGCCTCCTGCACACTCCCCACTGGGGATGTGCCCACAACCAAGGTACATGCCCTTGACCAGAATCGAGCCTGGGACCCTTGAGTCCGCAGGCCGACACTCTATCCGCTGAGCCAAACCAGTTAGGGCAGGGATTGTTTTTCTTTAAAATAAACTTTTAATTTTAGTATAATTTTTGGTTTACAGAAAAGTTGCAGAACATAGTACAGAGAGTTCTCATATGCCTTCTTCCAGTTTCTCCTATTATACTATCTTCTATTACTCTGGTACATTTGTCTCAACTAGAAGCCATCAGTCTATGGCCATACCACTCTGAACATACCCGATCTCATCTCATCTCAGAAGCTAAGCAGGGTTAGGCCTGGTTAGTATTTGGATGGCAGAAGACAGTCACACATTATTATTAACTAGACCATATTTTATTCAGATTTTCCTTTTTTGTTTGTTTGTTTGTTTGTTTGTTTTTAATGTCTTTTTCTGTCCCAGGGTCCAACCTAGGACACGCATCCCCAGTTAGTCTGTGTTTTTCTAATAGTTAGACTGAGGTTATGGGTTTTGGAGAGGAAGACCACAGAGGTAAAGTGTCCTCATCACATCATATAATGGGTACATGCTATCAACATGTGTTATTACTAATGCAAACCGTGATTATTGCGCAAGGTGAGGGTTGCCTGGGTTTTCCTCTGTAAAGTTACTTTTCCCCCTGCATTCCCACTACCTTCCCATACTCTGCTCTTTGGCAACAAGTCACTACTAGAGTCCACATTCAGGAGTTAGCTCCACAGTGTAGCTCAAAGAGGTGGGAGTTGACTCCTCCTCTTGGAGGGGGAGCATTTATGTAAATTAGTTGGAATTCTTCTGTAAGGAAGATGATCTTTTCCCTCATTTATTTATCATGGTTTGATTTTGATTTCTTCTATTCTTTTTCCTTTTCAATTATAATCTGATAGAGAAGGTAAGATATGCATATTAAAAAGTGCCATATTGTCATTGTATAGCAGTGGGCAAAAGTGGGTTTACAGTTGTGATTATGCAAAATAGTTTATTCTTGTATTATTTATTAATGATTACATTATTTTTATATGAACAACTGTAAACCTACTTTGCCCACCCTGTATTTAAGATGCTATCACTTGGAAGACAGACCCTAGTTTTAAAAGTGTAAAAATGTGAAAAAAAAGTGTGTTAAAATTGATGTCATGCAATATAATATGAAGCATAATATGATTGCCTGGAGGAAAGTTTCATAAATTCCTTTAGAAATTCTTTTTATTTTTTTAGTGAAGATGAAGTTTATTCTTAAATTTTGGATGCAATAATTTTAAATAATTTTGTCCTGTTTCACAAGATTTGAAACATCACCCCAAATTAAATCACTTTGAAATTCCTTACGTATAGTAGACTAAAGTATTTGGTTTGGGGGTCATCCTTACTTTCTAATTCTATAAAGTGTGTTTTACACAGAGGAGAATGGGTTATATATTATTCATGAGATTGTAAAAGTACAAAGGTTTTGTCGTCTCAATGTAAATTGTGTACAGTTCTCTGCTAGTTATTCTACTTTCCTTAATCCATTTCTACTTTCTTTTGTTTGGCTCATTTCCATGTACATTGATTCCATTTGTAGAGATTCATAGATTCATAAAATGTTAGAGTTGAACCTCTTTAAAGATGATCAAATTCACTTCTTATTTAATAAGGCACCTAAGAGACTTGGCACAGGGTATCAGCTAGCCAGAACAGAGTGAGATTGGGATACAAGACTTTTCACTGTGAGGCCAATAATATTCTTCCCACTATACAACAATGCTTCATTTTTATTTGACTGGGAAATGTCGCTGTTAATCAGCATATTGTTTTGAAATAGAGTTTTGTTTTGTTTGTTTTTTTATGCGGGAAAAGTTAGATTGCTTTAGTTTTTTCTTTCTCTTTGACTTTGGCCTAATATAATAACATTTAATTTATGTGTGAGCTTTCCAATAAATCCAGAGAAATTTACCCCTTGTAACTTGTTTTCAGCATTTCTATTATCATGGAGGAAACAGGCTCAGTTGGGAGTGGAATTCACATATATATGTATTTCTTAAGTAGCTAAGAGAATTCAGATCCATCTGCTGTCTATTGAAGGCATCAGTACATCTTTTAAAATCTCTTGGATCAAGTCTAAAAATATTGTGTTATTAATGCACCTTAAAATTAAAGGAGAGACATTCTGAAGCGGTTGAAAGAGAATCTTGAGAGAATCCACTCAGCTTTAGCACAGTGATTCTACCTGATAAAGAAATGGAAACATTTCTCCCTGTAAATTTAAGTCTATGCTTGCCTATGCAGTGCATATTTCATTTTTATTCACATACAGAGGGGAAGTCTTATTCGGTGTGTATGTGGTTTCAGAGAAACAAAGCAAATGAAATAACAGTGTCAGTTGTTTTAGAGTTTACACATGGCTGTGTGATGCTTTCTATCTCATTGCCCAGCAACAGTATCCCATTGTTCCAGGACTGATCACGTTTGCACTTAGGAAAGTAGACTTAAAATATTCAAATTCTAAATGAACACCAAGGGACTTCACAGAATATGTTTCCAAGCTTGTTTCCACAGCCATGGTGCGTTCATCACAACAAGGCCTCGGAATCTTGCAGATTTGTTCTTTTCTCTTTCTCTTACATTGTTGCATACAGCAAATGGTTCTTCATTCATTACTGAAGTCTCACTCTGAAGGAATTGCCTTCTTTCCTTTTCCAAATGGCTGATGCATCACTTGGTGTGACAAAATTAGAACTTGGGAAAGTGAAGTTTGTTTTCACTGGGAATACCTTGTGGTGCCCTTGTCGAATGAGTTCTAATATTTTACTATGAGTTTGCAAAAACAATCCTGGGAAGGATAAAAGCAGAAGATAAACCTTTGAAAGTTCCCCACAGACTGAGGACCTTATTCTTTCAGAAATAGCGTGGCAAGGTTGACCGTTTGACTCTCAGCATTTTTTCTCCAGTGCCTCTGTGTCTGATGAATAGAGTTCCCTATCCAGCCTGTTTCTCTGGGCCTCACCAACCAGTATTACAGAGTTGTCATCGTCATCATCATCATCATCATCTTACAGATGTCTTTGTGTGACTGTTCGGGTATTGTGGGACTTCCACGTGTGTTTGTGGCTCAGCACTCCCCATGCAGGCATTCTTTTCTCTCTACCTGTAACTGGCCGCCTGGCCCCAGCTCCCAGGCTGGCTGATGAACATGGCAGCAGCTGGCCTAGTGCCCACTCCGCAGTGCCCCTGTGTCACTGGAGGCCTCCCTTTAGATCTGGAACCATGGCCCCACTCCTTCTCCCTGGGGCAAGTGTCACAGTAGCACTCTGACAGCTACATATTGAAGTGTAGCCAACACTTTCCTCCACCGTGTGTGCTAGGTTGGAAGCACACTCCCCGTTAGAGATTTCACTGGTTATGTTATTTTTTAAAACTTGCCATGTTATTGCAGTCTTTCTCCCCCTGCCCAGGCTTTAGCTGAGTCTGAGGACAATCTTAATAGCACTTTATTGCGCTATTACAAAAGCACTGTTCAGCTGCAGTCTATTACCTGTGCATCGGACTTGTGTAGCAGAATATCCCTTTCCTCAAGGTGAGTTCCATTACACAAATTGAGCCCTCGCCTCCTCCTGGACATGTCTGAATTTCCAATGTGGATCCAGGGCCATGAAGACCTCTACAGCCTTAAGCATTCTTATTTTTGAGGCTTCAGTCACCCCACAGAAAATATGTTTAATGTACTGACAATACAACATTACATATGATTTTTGATAGAAAAATTTGGAAATATTTTTTATAAATGTGCTTTGAAATCACATTCTTATGAATAACATTTAATTTATGTGTGGCTATACTTTTTTTGCTATTATTAGCTACCCTTTGAATTCTTTTGTAGTAAAATCATCTAATGTACAAACTCTTTGGACATAATTGCATATAATACAACAATTTAAACTTAACGAGTCACCATAATACATTTTTAGATAATTAATGATTACTTTTATTTTGCAATTTAAAAATATTTTTATATCATAATAGTTTTTCTTAAAGTCTTGAAAAGATTCCAAGTCCCCAAAACTCTGTCTATAGTGCCTAGTAGATTTACAACATCCTGGAGTTCATAACTGCTTTGGATACATTAAGTTGAAGTGTTGCATAGATTCTTCCCTCCCTCCCTTTCTCCCTCCCTTTCTTACTAGATACTTCTGAGCCCCAACTATGTGTTTGCAACATCATAACATGGATCATTGTGCCTTGTGCATCTGATTCCTTCACCCATTTGGGTATTGTATATGAAAAGTAAAGTATAGGCCTTTATATAGCAGCACAGAACGAGTAAATGGACAAAATAAAAAGTAGAGCAAAGTACAGATTTCCTATAGTGTTCTTACCCCTTCTGTAAAAAAGGGAAGAGTAAGGCTGAGACCTGAGATTGCGTGGGGGTCAGAACACAAGCAGCAGCAATGAAACATCACATTCCATCTGAAAAGCAAGGGCAGAGTTGAAGTGCAAAACGGAGGCCAATTACTGGCTGTCAGGAAGTGTGACACCTGAGCTCGCTGAACTGGATACCAGGAGCAGCATCTAGGACGAGTGCCAGAACCTGCGCACATGTTTCTTTGCTGGTTGTATTTCCTGTTTCATGACTTCTCTGCTTTGACCTTTGATCGTTTGTCTTTCGAGATTTTAGTGTTTTTCTTATCTGCTTGTTTGATCTCTTTATATAGTCAACATATTAAATTAGATCGGTCATATTACTGCAAAGTCTTTTCCCCAAAATCAATTTTTACGTCGCATTTTTCTTTTTATTTTAATTTATGCCCATATTTTCTAAGCTCAGAGGGGCCATATCCTCTATATTTATAATAAACTAGAGGCCTGGTGCACGAATTTGTGCACTGGTGGGGTTCCTTGGCCTGGCCTGTGCCCTCTCTCAATCCAGGACCCCTTGGGGAATGTCAGACTGCTGGTTTTGGCCTGATCCCTGCAGGCCAGGCTGAGGGACCCCACTGTTGCACGAATCTGTGCATTGGGCTTGTAGTATGCATATAAGATCTTTGGTTAATTTCTTCCTGACCTCCCCCGTCCCCCCCTCCACTCTGAGATTCATCAGTCTGTTCCATGTTTTCATGCCTGTGCTCTGAGCGTCTGCCCCCTGGTGGTCAGTGCACGTCATAGCTACCAGTCGAACTGTCGAATGGTCGCTTAAGCTTTTATATATATAGATTGTTTTGTTTTGTAATTACAGCTTTAGGATATTTAATGTATTTTTAAAAGAATTATCTTACCTGCTTAATTTTTCAGATCAATTGTTTTGCCACGTTTAGAACCAATTTACACAGAGATTCTGATTGGAATTCATACATCTATAAATGACAAATTTCCTCATATTAATTTGTCTTTAAATCCAGCAACATTTTTATATAAGGACATTTATTCAGTATTTACATTTACTTTTTATTATTAAAGATCAGTTTCTTCCCCCCTCATCCCTCAATGATTTGATTATTGAGCAAAGACCATATGTACCAATATTGCTGCATAAGTATGACAACTCCCTATCACCAGCTACAAGTCTGTAGATATGGGGTGATAAGAGGCACTGGGCCACAGTAAGTTCTTACTTAAGCATTTCTGTAGCTGAAAGCTTAGCTCTTCATAGCTCTAACTCTGCAGGGGAGAGTGGCTCAATCTAATAGCACTTTATTTGAACTTCCTTTTCTTTGCATAATTAATAATGATCATTCATTTATTCACTTAACTAATATTTTTGGTGCCAGACTGTTCCAGGCTCTGGGGATACAAGAAGTGAATGAAAGATGAAGAGTCCCTACTTTTGTAGAGATTTTATTAGGGAGACAGATAATGAATTTATAAACCAATAATTATATACCAGGCAGTGACACGTGCTATGAGGATGAATAAAGCCAGGTTAGAATAGGAGGTGATGATTGAGGAGTATCAATGGATACAGGGTAGTCAGGGAAAGACTTATCTCTTAATGTGACATTTGAGCAGAGACCATATTGAAGAGGGAGTGGGCCACGAGAACTTGGTGAGGAATATTCTGGACAGAGGGAATGGGCAGTGCAAAGGTGGTGGTTATTTCTTGAAGGAGAAAGAAACAAAGGAAAGACTAGTAGGTGTTGGAGAAATAAAAAATGTTCTCCCAACCTAGAGATAGAGATAGAGATAGAGATAGAGATAGAGAGAGAGAGAAAGAAAGAAAAGAGAAAGAAAAGTTTTATTATTGAATACTTATTGAGCCACAATGTGATATGCATCATGAGCAATCACTAGGAGATTGTGGACAGAAGGAAGTCTCACCTTTTTATATAGTTGAGCAGATGCAGCCCATTACATATGGGTTCAGGGTAAACAATAACTAGTCCTCAAGGAAGAGGACTCGGCACCATTTGTCACACACAGTTCAGCCTGCATTCACCTGCTAATTGGGGCGACCATCTGTGTTAGCTAATTGGCTTATTCAGAGGAAAAGCAAACATCTCATATGTTATTGATAGGAGCTAGTTTTGCAACTTGGAGCAAGACACTCAGTTAGGCTGCTACCCTCCTGCAGAAACGGGGGATGGGGGGTAGTTTGCAGACACGGTGACATGATGTTTTCATTTTAAAGAAATGGCTCTCAGGTCTTTGGGAAAGACATTCCTGGGCCATAAAGTTCAAAAGAAACTTACCTAGTTTTCAAAAGGATTTGTGTATATTTTAAAATGTGAAGAAAGCCCTTATAATTACCAGTTTTCTAAATTTAAATGCTCTTAATAAAGAAGGGAGGATCGCTTCTTTTATTTTTAGTTAATTCTGACCCAGGGATATTTTTCCATTGATTTTTTTTTTGAGAGAGAGAGAGTGGAAGGGAGAGGGAGAGACACACAGAGAGAAACATCAATGTAGGAGAGACACATCCATTGCTTGCCTCCCACATGGGCCTGACCAGGGCTGGGATCGAGCCTGCAACCCAGGTATATATCCTTGACTGGAATCGAACTTGGGACCCTTCAGTCCACAGTCTGACACTCTATCCACTGAGCCAAACTGGCTAGGGCTCTTCATTTATTTTAAATAGGGAGAATTAAGTCTCTTATTTAAAATTTTTATTTGTCCTTCCACAGACAATGAGTCAGAGAAGGGAGCCAGAAGATAGGAAAATGATCAGAACTTTAGTTTTGTTTGTTTGTTTTTCAGTCAAGTTGAGGGCTCTGGGAAGTTTTGAGCAGAGGAATGACATATTCCTTCAGGGTTTTAGAAGGAAACCCTGTGTGCTTCCTGAAGAGTGGAACAGGTGCTCTAGGAGAGCTGGTGGGGTTTGTGTCCTTGAGTGTGCTGCAGGGGGCATTTGTTTCAGGGGCAGAGGCAGGGGATGAGAGCACCTTGATGCTTACTGTGTAGCCAGCGTGGATTTTAGGGGATCAGGGGAAGGGTTTAGAGCAGGGGTGGGCAAACTTTTTGACTCGAGGGGCACAATGGGTTCTTAAACTGGACCGGAGGGCCGGAACAAAAACATGGATGGAGTGTTTGTGTGAACTAATATAAATTCAAAGTAAACATCATTACATAAAAGGGTACGGTCTTTTTTTTTTTTTTTTTAGTTTTATTCATTTCAAACGGGCCGGATCCAGCCCGCGGGCCATAGTTTGCCCACGGCTGGTTTAGAGGTTAGGCAGAGGGAGTGCAGGTTTCTGTGAGATGAGTGAATGTAAGAGCTCACAAATGAGTGATGCTATTTAAAATCCAAGGGGAGGAGGAGGGAAGAGATCAACCAAAGAACTTTTATGCATATATGCATAACCCATGGACACAGACAATAGTGGGTGAAACTCTGGGGAGGGGACAGGGATAGGGCAGAGGGGTCAGTGGGGATAAAGGGGACATCTGTAATTCTTTCAACAATAAAGGTAAATTAAAAAAAAATCCAGGCCTCTTCACATTGCCTTCTCTTCCACTTTGTATGGAAGGTGCTTGAGGACAGACTGCATCTAATGTTCATTGAATGAAACATTAAACCTGCAAATTGTGCTTTTTTATCATACTAGAGGCCTGGTGCACGAATTCCTGCACCAGTGGGGCCCCTCAGCCTGGCCTTTGGGATCAGGCCGAAACCCACTCTCCAACATCCCCCAAGGGGTCCTGGATTGCGAGAGGATGCAGGCTGGGCCAAGGGACCCCACCAGTGCGCATTCAGACCAGGCCTCTTCACATTGCCTTCTCTTCCACTTTGTATTGTAAGGTGCTTGAGGACAGACTGCATCTAATGTTCATTGGATGAAACATTAAACCTGCAAATTGTGCTTTATTATCATACTAGAGGCCCAGTGCATGAATTCCTGCACCAGTGGGGTCCCTCAGCCTGGCCTGTGGGATCAGGCCGAAACCCACTCTCCAACATTCCCCAAGGGGTCCTGGATTGCGAGAGGATGCAGGCTGGGCCAAGGGACCCCACCAGTGTGCATTCAGAGGTTGGCCAGCTGGGGAGGGACCACAGGAGGGCTCCAGGGTGTGTCTGGCCCATCTCGCTCAGTCCCAATCAGCCAGACCTCAGCAGAAAGCTAACCTACAGGTCAGAGCGTCTGCCCCCCGATGGTCAGTGCACGTCATAGTGAGTGGTTGAGTGGCCTTAGCATTCATTAGCATATTACTCTTTGATTGGTTGAATGGCCGACCAGTTGACTGGATGCTTAGCATATTAAGCTTTTGTTATATAGGATGAGGGAGTAGATTGTGTCAACTGGTTTGTCCCTTTTCTCTGATACCTCTTAGATATTTGTTGAGCATCTGCCATGTACCAGATACTGGGATACAATGAACTAGAAGCTTTCTCTGCCCTCAGCCTCAGGGAGCTCACTGTCTACTTGGGGAGGTGGAAGAGTGTATGGACAATTTTAGTGCAAGGCGATACACTCTGTGATGGCCATTGCACTAACTTGTTCACATAATATTTGTTAGGACAATAGGGCAATGTAATCCTTAATGGCCATTTGGTAAGCTTCCTGCACTGGAGACAAAGGCCAGGAGAAACTTGCTGGACACCAGGGGTCAGACCACACAAGGAATTGAAACTGTCCTGAAACGCCTGCAGTCCATCTGCATCCCAAGCCCATCTGCTCAGCCCCCAAACCCACTGACAACAAAAGTTTCCCTCCAGTGACTACATATAAGGATGAAACTCCAGCTCCTGGGTGCTGCCATATTCGACCCAATGTCCCCTTGGGTATCCCATTCTCCATCCCCTTTCCTTAAATAAATTCAGTTTTTCTTTATCCACTGCCTGAGATGGCTATTTAGCCTGCCTGTGAATCACCTTGTTAATCTTTCAATATTTACATGCAATTCCACAATCATATCTCATATACAAAGATTCTATTGGTGGTGGTATTATTATCCAAAGAATGTCTGATTATATTTAGGTTTTTCCTCAAAATACTGGTATTGCCTGGCCCGTGTGCCTCAGTGGTTGAGCTTTGACCTATGTACCAGGAGGTCATGATTTGATTGGAGCTGGTGTTGCAGGCTCGATCCCCATTAGGGGTGTGCAGGAGGAAGCCAATCAATGATTCTCATCATTGATGTTTCTATCTCTTCCTCTCCCTTCCTCTCTGAAATCAATAAAAAGAGATTTAAAAAAAAAACACTGATATTGCTTTAAGAAGTAAAGATGTCTTCGACCTGCCCCCTCCTTTCTTTTCCTCTCTGAAATCAATAAAAATATATTTTAAAAAACACTGATATTGCTTTAAGAAGTAAAGCCGTCTTCCATCTGCCCCCTCCTTTCTTTTTCATCTGAGGCTTATTGTTTCTGATTCTACTGTAGACAAAAATCTTGTAAGTTGGAACTAATTTTAGATGCTTAGTGACGTTGTAAAAGGGTTTCACTGTTGGGATCTGGTGCTCAGGCAGGTAAGGTCTGTATTTCCTTTACTCAGAAGATGTAGAGAGAGCCCTCTGTGCGCCAACTACTGTTCTGGGAGATTCTGCAGTGAATAAAACTCAAAATTTCCTGTCGCATGAAACTTACACGGTAGCGATCGGTTTTGCAGCCTTGCCTCAGTATGTTTACATGCAAAGTTTTCCTCCTTTAAGGTAGGGTGGCAGCAGTGGTGCCTATAAACACCTCACCATAACCGGGTTGCCAAGTGCCTAATAAGTAGGAATGACACCTTTACCTTGAGCTAACAGTGTTCCCCCCTTTTCCTCTTAATCCACTTACTGGGCTTCAAGCTTATTATTTATTGCCCTTTCAAAGTCAATCCTTAAGAAGAAAATTGTGAAAGAGAATGAATGGCTGTATGTTGAGTTTGTCTATGTTGTAGATCGGAATAAATGTGGGTTTTTCCTTCAGAGCTGTTACAATTGAAGGAGTAGCAATTACATCTCAAATTACAATAGAAATTGGGTTTAAAACTTAATAGAAAAAGAAACCCTCTTGTCTGAGCACTAATTACAAACAAAAGTTAAGTAAGGAGAGAAAGGAAGAGAAGTCCTTCAAAAGGGTAAGGACATTTGAATATGTAGCAATGAGAAATGCTTTATTGGTAGTTTGCAGACAATGGAGCAGATTTCTACAGCAATACATCAGAACAATAGGCATAATGTCACACGGTTCTGAAAGTAATCTGTACGCCCAGGTACCCCTCTGCTATTGTTAAAATTGGTTTCTGATTTGACAGGTATTCAGGAGATTGAAGATTCAGAAAATGTGGGTTTATATAGAAAACGGTAATACTTTCAAATCTGAAAGGCAGCTATAAGGCTCTGCTGTGTACTGACTATAAAGACTGGGTAAGTCTTGACCTTTCTCTACCTCAGGTTCTTTATTAGGTTCCCTAGTAAGAGGATGAGTCAGGTGCTTTCTATCCCTTATACATTTCAGCTTTAAAATGTTCATGAATTCATTTGGGCTTTAGTGTGAATATAGTTGAGCTGTTGGGCATACATATATTAGGAGCAATTTCTTTATTAGGATGGACTTGTACATAAACACACATAGACGTACAGCACCCCCTGAATTTTTATGGTCAGTGTATTCAATTCAGCAAATAATAGGGAATGTTTTCCAGACTGAAAATAGATTTAATTTGGACACGGTGAAAATGTGTCTTGAGAAAAGTTTCTGTTTTCCTAAAGGGAAACAACCCTGTTATATTAGGCACCTACGCTGCAAGTACCATTTATAGCGTTCTTAATATGTGCTAGAAACTGTGATAGGTGCTTATGGACCCTATCTTATTTAATACTAATGACAACTTTACAAGGTAGTTGCTATTATTGCCAACTTCCAAATGAGGAAATTGAGGTGGAGAGTTTCAGGTAACTTAACCGAGGCTACTCAGCTGTTAGGCAACAAACACTAAGGATGCAAATCTAGGTCTAACTTATTCCAAAGTATTCTTTTCCGTTCTAGGAACATATTAAAAATAGACAAATGACTTTCTTGAAGGAGCTTCAGATTAATAGGGGAGATAAGAAAGACTAATATATGATTCAATAGAAAAATGTCATGGAAATGTCAACATTATAAAAGTGGGTTGAGGAGATTGTTCTCAGGCTCTGCATAGCTCAGAGGTGAGAAGGGGTGAGAGGTGTTGGAGAGGAAGGTACAAGAAATACACGTGATTCTAAATTTTGGGGAAATAATTTTTGAAGCTCCTTTTTCCAGAGAGGAGGTGTGGTGTGGCTAGGGGTGGCTTAGATCTGTCTAAGGAGTACATGATGACACAAGCAGGAATTTCTACTTGTTTATTCATTCGTGCATTTATTTATTCATTCATTCCATACTTTTAAATTATATGCTCAACCAGTCATTACATAATTCAATACATATTCATTCAATACATTGAACACTTACTATAAGTATTTAATGTATTCGATAGAGGCAATACAACAAAATAGAAAATGTAATTCCTTCCCTAACCATAGTTTATCGGGGAGGGCAGAAAAATAAACAATTGTTATATAATGTGATATTTGCAACAACAGCAGAACAACTACAAGAACAGTAATTTTGTTCCTATTCACTGAACAAATCCCAGGAACCCAACATTATGGTTAGTTGTTTACATACATTATCTTGTTTCATCTTGACAGTGGCTCTGCTCTGCAAAGCAGGTACTGCTAGTTTCACTTTACACACTTGGAGGAGATGAGTGACCTCCTCAAGGTCATAGAGATAATGAATGTCCACAGAGCGCAGTGGAAGCACATGAGAGGGACACCTAGCCAGCCGGAAAGCCTCCTGGAGTTATTGGCACCTTCCCTGTGACCTAAAGAATAAGGACTTAAGCAGATATTTTTCCAGAAAACAATTGGAGACAGGGGTGATGAAGATAGTGGAGGAGGGAATGGAATTAGAGCAGTGTCGACCTGGAGGCAGGAAAGTACTTGATTCATTTAAGAGCCCATATGCAAGTCACTCAGTGTGGCTGGAGGATGAAGGGCAGTCAGAAGGCCAGCAGGAGGTACGCCTGGGGAGATGAGTGGGTACCTGCTCTTGAAGGACCCTGTGCCATGTGAAGAGTCTGGATTTGGGAGCGGACTTACATTACCCAACACCCGGCAGTATCCTTGATATGAATTTGAGGATGGTTCCTGACCACAGTTTTGGTGGGGACATGGGCAGCTCCCTTGGTCTGCTTTCTGTCTATTAAGCCATTTTCTTTCTCTTGCTCTTTTTGTGTGTGTGTGTGTGTGTTTTTTTGGTGGGGGGAGGGTTTGCTCTTCTGTAGAGTCATATGACTCTACAATTGCTTTTGCCTTGCCTCCCAGAAGGCCTCCAGTCCGCCAGCCTTAGCACGTGCCATCTGGGTGGCTAACCAACCCAGAAAAGTCAGAGTTCCAGTATCTCTGAGAGGAGAACATAACTCCAGAGTCTTCCTTATCACCCAGACTTCAGGTTATACCCTCCAGAAAGCCTGGGGCCTCCTCATCCATCAGTGACAAGGCCACTCTCTGAAGGGTAATCAGCGAAGTCTTCAGCTGATTCTAAATAGTGTCGGCCCGTCTACCGTCGATCTGCTTAGACTAATTCCCTAGGACATCTTGCAGCCAGTCGAAGCCATCATGGTTCCCATACCTGTTATCCTTGGTCACTACCCAGGATGTGAGCCTCTCTGACTAGAGTGTGCCGGTAAAGCATGAACTATGGAGCCACATTAGCTTTTGTTTAAATTCTTCCTCTCCCTCTTAACAAGCCGTGTTCACCTACTTTCTTCATCTGTAAATGGAGGTAGCAACAATACCAACTCTTAAGGATGCTGCTTCGAACAGTGCATGATACAGAGCAAGTGTTCAATAAATATAGGTTGTTACTATTGTTAACTCTCCTCTTTCACATTTACATCACACACTGCCTCCTTTCTATGACTTGCTTTTCACTGCTTCTCTACTCCAACACCTTTCCTTAGTACTTTCTGGGACCCCTATTCCATATGTAAGATACTCCTTTCAGATCTACCTCTGTAATGAACTTTAGTATCTATGATATAGGGAACAGATTGGTGGTTGCTAAGAGAGTAAATCTTAAGTCCTCATTACAAAAATAATTTTTTAAGTCATTGTGTATGGTGGTGGATGTTAATTAGATTCACTGTGGTGATTATTTCACAACATATACAAATATTGAATCGTTTTGTTGTATACCTGAAACTAATACAATGTTATATGTCAATTATATCTCAATAAAAATAATTTCAGTATCTATGTACTAGTTTTCTAGGGCTGCTGTAACTAATTTTACCATGATCTTAGTGACTAAAAATGATGGAAATGTATTCTCACACCGTTCTGGAGGCCAGAAGGCCAAAATGAAGGTATCATTAGGACCACACTCCCTATAGAGGCTCTAGGGAAGAACCTATTCATTGTCTTTTCCAGCTTCTGGTGGTTCCAGGTGTTGGTGATTTGTGGCCATGTCATTTCCATCTTGCCTTCATCTTCATATCTTCATCTTCTTCATGTGTTTGTGTCATAACAGTCTCTGCCTCTTTCTTTTAAAAATATATGGGATTGCATTTAGAGCCCATATGGACAATCCAGGTAAACACCTTCTCTCAGTCCCTTAATATAATAACATATCACATCAGTTATCATATAAAGTAATATTCACAGATTCTGGGGACTAGGACATGGACTTATCATTTGGGGGTCACCATTCAGCCCACTACAATATTCATGGGGAATACCGTTTCATAGTTCTTCTTTACTGCAGTGTTTTTGTCTGATTTTGGTATTAGGGTAATATAGAATACTTTGGGAAGTTTTTTCTTCTCTTTTGTTTTCTAGAAGAGTATGTATAGAACTGGTATTATTTTCTACTTAAATCTTAAAATTCACCAGTGACACTATCTGGGGCTGATGTTTTGTCTGTGGGTAGATTTTTCAAGAGGTCATCTCATCCAATTCAGTCATTACCATTTACACATGTGGAAGTAGAGCCTAGGGGAGTTGAAATGGTGCTGCTGGATGACAGGGCTGGAAATTTGTGTCCCAGGCTGCAGTCCAGGTCTTCCTGTTCCTAACCCAGTACTTTTTTGTTTGGAAACAATTACTCCTGAGCTGAATTGAGTAATTATAGAGGACATTGCATTTTGGGCCATATTTGTGATATTTCAGAAGCACCATGGAGCTGGGAGCTGAGTGGCATTGCAATCTGAGAATGAAAGAGGAAGGATTTGGACAAGGGATTTGGCAGTGTAAACCAAAAGAAAATATGTTCCTCTTGCTAAACTAAATATCATGGAGAGAAATATCAGTTGAACACTTGCCTTTATCGTTTAAGTCTTGGTAATTTTCTTAGTTTATGACTCTTTGGCTTTTATCCAGTGAGTGAGAAAGAGATTTTTTAAAAACAGAACAATTTTTTTTTCTCTTTAAAGTACTAAACTAAAAACGAGTGCTTCCAAATTGCTTGGCTTACTTACTTTGAGAGGACATTTGGAATTGTTTTTATCAGGAGAATAGTCTTCTAGATTATCCTCTTACCGGTTTGGAGAAGGGGGGATTTTGGGTTGGGTAGACTATTTGCTTACTCGAAAAGGCCTTAACGAGAGGGGAAAAGTCTGCCCACTTGATCAGGACTTGGATGTTTTTATTCTTTTTCTTGATGTTGCCGTTGAAATCTCTGTTTCTAGCAAATACAAGAGGAAATAATGATCAGACTATTTGGGAAGGTTGATGAGTTCTACTAGCTAATAATGACTTATATTTAGCTAAGTATATACAACACAAATAGAAGCCTGCTATTTCTTACATCGGGGAATCATTCTCTTCTCATTCTCCTCTTAAAGATTGTTAGGAAATAGAACTCCTGGGATTAAAGCCTCTTTATACAGGGAATGTCACGTGTGGGTTGGTAGCCTGGCACCACCACTGTTATAGCCAATTGTAATTTCAGTTATTGCTGCTGAGGCTATTTGATAATAAATATTTAAAAATATATCAGAGTTTGGAAGAAAGATAGATGTGAGCCAGGTCATTTTATTCTTAATCTATTTCAACGAAAGTAAATGAGAGAGGCTTGAGAGGTCGATCTTGCTACTTTTAGGACTTTTATTTGTAAGGGGGCACTAAAGTTTTAATTAGTAATTTAATAAGTATTTGAAAAACACAAAGCAAAAGTCTAATCCATAGAGTTAATGTGTGATTACCATATCCCAATAAAGACAAATATATTATAATCAAGTTTGGGAAGGAGTATATTATTTGCGATTCACAGGAGTGAAGGAAGTGTCACCAATTATTCAGTTTTGACTGAAACTGCTTTAGTAATTAATGTCTTTCCCTAGGTATTTGTCCACTTATTTTACTATACTACAGTGTTAATATTTCTCTTTACAACTGCAATTATTATAGTTGTGGTTTGGGGAAAACACCTATTAAATTATGTCCTTAATTAATTTGTATGTCTATAATTCTTTTATGAGGCCCATTTAAAAATGATTTGTTCATTTCATATTTTCAAATCATTAACGCATCGATTTTCAACCTTTTTCATCTCATGGCACCCATAAACTAATTACTAAAATTCTGCGCCAAACCAAAAACATATATTTTTTGCTGATCTGACCCACACACACACAAAGGTATAACTTTGATTCATTCACACTGATGGCTATTGTTGTGTTGGCTGTTGTCATTTTTTTTGACAATCTAATGGAAAAGAGGTCAGTGCCCCTGACTACAGGTAGTTAGGTATTGCATGTTTTAAAAATTCCTGTGGCACACTGGTTGGAAATCACTGAATTAATAGTATATAAACGATTCCCCTTTTATTGTTTACTAGAGTGTCCCTCAGCCTGGCCTGCACCCTCTTGCAATCCAGGACCCCTCAGGGGATGTTGGACTGCCGGTTTCGGCCCAGTCCCTGCAAGTGAAGGATGGACTTGATTCTCTCAGACCCCCAACTCACTGCAGGTTTTGCCCTGTTCATTTCATTCATTTAGAAAGAATGAGGCCCTCCACCTAATAGGGTTGGATATTTTGGATCCTACTTGTTTTGTTTACTTTATATAAAAGCAATATATGTATATATGAGGAAAATATCTATAACTGTGGGAGTTGAGAGGAAAAAGAATCCCTTGAGAGCGCAGTGGGATCTCTCAGCAGTCATGTGGGTTTTTTGAATTTTTACCGAGTGAAGGGGCCAAAACTTTATGAATAAGGCCAGGATGCTTTCTGATGGTATCAAACAACATATTTAAGCACAACCTTGCACTTTTAACCACAACCCTGCCTCTGGCATATTATTGCCTCTACGAATATTCTGGACTATAGAAATTTATTTGGGGCTTGAACTCAGATTGGATTTCCAGGGTAGTTGTGTATGGAGAAGGTCTCACCTTTGGGGGTGGAGACTCCTGCATGAACAGTCTAGTTATAGTGTCTAATTACTCCCATTTTATTCAGACTTTTGCTAGAAGTAAGATTAGTGGATCTTTTAGCCATCCTTCAAAAGATGCCCAGTGCTTACAGAGAGTCAAGGAGAATAGGCCTGGCTGTGGCCATTAGTGACACACAATAACTCCCTAAAGCTCACAAGGGAAACCACCTGGTTTCCATCCACATGTCTTAGATAAATGAAACGATAAGAAAGGAATGTTTTATTTAAAAAATCCAGTTGACAGTCTCTTGATAACTGAGAAAATCTAGAAAAAATGCCGTTTCTTCCTTTACACTGAGAATATTCAGCCTGATATATCATGGATGTGCTGTTTAGCTAGTGAAAATGCACCTTTGTTTTAAGATTTTCTTAGAACTTTCTATTACTTACAACTTTCTATTACAAATATATCATGGATGTGCTGTTTAGCTAGTGAAAATGCATCTTTGTTTTAAGATTTTCTGAGAACTTTCTATTACTTACAACTTTCAATTATTACAGAGTCACCCTACTTCCAGCTTTAGTTATATATATTCCCTACATACAGTTCATGGGGGAGTTGTTTACCAAGAGTTACATTTGGGAGTCAGGGACTACTTTTCCTAAATGAACTTGTATACCTTTCTTACACTTAAAAGTGATTTTTTTTCAAAAAAGTATTTTTATTCATTTCAGAGAGAAGAGAGAGATAGAAACATCAATGATGAGAGAGAATCATTGATCGGCTGCCTCCTGGCCCCCTACTGGGGATCAAGCCCGCAACCTGGGCATGTGCCCTTGACCGGAATTGAACCCAAGAACCTTCAGTCTGCAGTCTGACGCCCTATCCATTGAGCCAAACCAGCTAGGGCTAAAAGTGATTTTTAAGGCAATACCAGGAGCCTTGCAAATTCAAGTGTGGTCAGTGGATCAGCCGCACCGACATCACCTGGAAGCTTGTCAGAAATGCAGCATCTCTGTCTTCATCACAGGCTTACGGAGTCAGAAGCTGGAGATACAGCTCAGCAGTCTGTGCTGGACCAGGCCTCGGGTGAATGTGGCCCACGCTGGCTGGAGTGTGAGAATCTCTCTTGTGGGGGAGGGTGTCTTTCCTTGCTCATTCCTGCCTGCCAACACTGATGTTCTCCGAAGGAGTTTTGCTGCTGTAACCTGGGACCTGTAAACTTGAATTCTTAGTTAGTTAAAAAGTGTATATGATCAATATTCTCTTGCCTAACTAATATGTGTGTCCATAACAATTCCCCGGTATTGAGAGGGGTTGGATTGATAAAATACAGAAATTTGCATTAGGTTAGGAATGTTGCAACGAGAAAACATGATAAGAAAGCGCTATAATGTGTCAGGTTACGGTGATTTTGTTTTCCCAGGAGTAATTCACATTCTACCCTGTGCCTTGTGAGGAAGTTTAACTCTGGCCACAATTTCTTTGAGCTGATTATACCACACTGGTGCTTTTGGATCCTGAAAAACTGCAGAAAATTACAGTAATTGTTAGAATGAGAACAACAAAAAACTTTCCTGGAGAGAAAAGTTTATTTGGAGAAATGGATCAATATTTCAGGTGTTCAGGTGAGGGATATCAGGGAAGAAGAGGAGATAAATGATGCAATTTGGTGAAAATGCTTTTTTATGGTAAAAATGACAGCAGTGCTTTAATACCCAAATTATAAAACAAAAAGCCCTGTTAGGTTTTATAGTTGTTTTCTTCTATTTATTGCCTCCATAATGGCAATTTCCTTTTGCACCGATTAGATTACAGGGAATTTATCATTAGAGCAGGATTCTTTTCAGTTTAAAAATTCTACTTTTAACTTTGTAAAAGGAGTTTTCTTCTTTGAAAAACTTTTTTCACTTCCCTAAATTCCATCCGGTAAGCCAGATGAATTGCAAGAACAAATGCTTGCTTCCTTCTTTAGTCTGTTCCCTCTCCAAAACGAAATATTTAGTGCTCTCTCTTAAATCAATATTGAAATATGTATTATTGTTTCAAATAGCTTGAAAAATCGGGATTTTATTATAATAAATTTAAATTTCCCAGTATGTTCCCTTTCTTTTCAACACATACTGGATCTTGAAAAAGCAAGTTTTAGACAATAATTGTAATTTCAGGGAACAAACAAGTACTTAAACAAATTTCCAAGGAAGTTCCACCACTCTTCCAAGTTATCACTTTCTTGGCGCATTCTTAGTGAGATAAGACAAAATATTTCAAGTAACTCAGATAACGTAGAGTCACTGCAAGTTGCTGTTGCCATCACAGAAATTTCTGTGTGGTTTTGTGTGGCCTGGACAGCTCAGTGAAATAACACAGGCTCAGCAGGCTTCGTGGATATTGGAAAACAATAAAACCAGTATATCCTATGGATGGAAAATTAAATTAAATTCCTGTTATGTTCTCTTTGGTGGCTGCTCATGAGCTGGTTAGGAATTCTTTGGCATTTCTTTTTTGGAAACACTATCTGATAACTCTACTGTCTAGACCAGTGGTTCTCAACCTGTGGGTCGCGACCTCTTTGGGGGTCAAATGACCCTTTCACAGGGGTCGCCTAAGACCATTGGAAAACACATATATAATTCATATTGTTTTTGTGATTAATCACTATGCTTTAATTATGTTCAATTTGTTACAATGAAAATACATCCTGCATATCAGATATTTACATTACGATTCATAACAGTAGCAAAATTACAGTTATGAAGTAGCAACGAAAATAATTTTATGGTTGGGGGTCACCACAACATGAGGAACTGTATTAAAGGGTCGCAGCATTAGGGAGGTTGAGAACCACTGGTCTAGACCAGTGGTCGGCAAACTGCGGTTCGAGAGCCACATGTGGCTCTTTGGCCCCTTAAGTGTGGCCATGAAGTTTCAATCGCACTGTACGTGTGCGCCCGCACATGGTATTTTGTGGAAGAGCCACACTCAAGGGGCCAAAGAGCCACATGTGGCTCTCGAACCGCAGTTTGCCGACCACTGGTCTAGACCAGTGGTCGGCAAACTGCGGCTCGAGAGCCACAGTTTGCCGACCACTGGACTCTAGACCAACATTAATTTTTCTTTTCTTTCCTTTTTTATGGCTAAACTTACAGCAGTGTCTAGTTGGTCACTATATTACTCATAGATTTTTTTTTATTTCTGAAGTAAGAAAAGCCATTTTTAAGAAAGTTATATGCTGTATTTACATTAATAGGAAGATTTTTTTTTTCATTAATCCTCACCCTAGGATATTTTTCCATTGATTTTTTAGAGAGGAAGGGAGGGAGGGGGAAGAAGTGAATCCAAGAGAGAGAGAGAGAGAGAGAGAGAGCGAGAGAGAGGGAGAGAGAAACATCCATGGGAGAGAGGGACATGGATTGATTGCCTCCTGTACTTGGTTGGGACTGGGGATCGAATCTACAACCCAGGTACATGCCCTTGATGGGGAATCGGTGCTTGGGCCGCCACTCTGACCACTGGGTGACACTGGCCAGGGCAACACAGATATTTTTAATCAGTTAGTAAACAGATCCAGGAAATTCAAGTGCAATTAAATGATGCTTTTTCAAATCGATCTAGACAAGCTAGGCTAGAGTATTCTGTGTTATGAGCAGAGTGACCCAGCGCCGAGTCTCCCATGTTAACGCATTCCTTTAGGTGAAGTAAGCTTCTCCAGTTAAATTGTCTCCCTTGTCCCCAGGGTCTTTTCTTTTTCAATCCATCTTCCATGCTGTCACCATGCTTATCATCCAAACATATTCCTTCTTTTCTCTGCTTTGAAAGTGTTGTTGTTTCCTATTGGTGAAAGGATAAAGTCCAAATAATCTTATCACAGAATGAAAATCTCTCTGCAAGTTAGCCCTAACATTCCAACATAATTTTCTGCTTTTTCTACTTCTTCTATGTTCTGGTCACATGGGACTTCTTGATTGTCTCTGAACTTTCCATGTCCTAAAACATTCGTGTATTTATTTCATGCTTTGTGACCTTCAAATAAATGGTCTTCCTTAAGGCCTGTGACACCCCCACATAATACCATGTAAGTGACAGAGGGTGATCATAGTTCTCACGTATGTCAAGGTCTTCCAGGCCCTTCCCAGAAAAAGGATGTCTCTGCAACATGGGAGCGTGTATGTGTCCATAAATGCCTCACACCTGTCAGAATGATTATCAAAAAGACAAAAATAATAATAAACATTAGTGAGGATGTGGAGAAAAAGGAACTCCATGCACTATTGGTGGTATTGCAGACTGATGCAGCCACTGTGGAAAGCAGTATGGAGTTACCCCCCAAAATTAAAAATTGAACTTCTGGATACTTACCTGAAGAAAATGACACTAATTTGAAGACATGCACTGCTATGTTCATCGCAGCATTTATAATAGCCATAATATGGGAGCAACCTATGTCTATGGATAGATCAATAGATAAAGAATATGTGGGTAGATACACACACATGCACATGCACACACACATATCATGGGACTATTACTCAGCCATATAAAAAAGAATGGAATCTTGCCATTTTCGAAAACATGGATAGACCTAGAAGGTATTATACCAGTGGTTCTCAACCTTGGCTGCACATTAGAATCACCTGGGAATCTTTTTAAAATCCTGATTTCTGGGCCTCATCCTCCGGAAATTCTATTTCTTTGTTATGGGGTGGGGCCACAACATTAGTAACAAAGAAACAGAATTCCCAGAGGATGAGGCTCAGAAGTTAGGATTTTAAAAAGATTCACAGGTGATTCTAACGTGCAGCCAAGGTTGAGAACCACTGTTCTATAGCATCTCTTAGCTTCCAATTCTAAGGCATATTTCTCGCTCATCTTTGATGTTTCTATCTCTCACTCCCTCTCCCTTCCTCTCCAAAATCAATAAAAATATATTAAAAAAATAAACATTAAAAAACAAAACAATAGGGGTCCTTGCTGGTATGCTCAGTGGTTAGAGTGTTGGCCCATGCACCAGAGGGGCATGGGTTGGACTTCTGGTCAAGGGCATGTACCTGGGTTGCAGGTTCCATCCCCAGCTCCAGTTAGAGTGTGTGCAGGAGGCAGCCAATTGATGTGTCTTTCTCACATTGATGTCTCTCTCTCTCCCTCCCTCCATCCTTCCCTTCCTTGTCCCCTCTCTTCCATTCTCTTCCACTCTCTCTAAAAATCAATGGAAAAATATCCTTAGGTGAGGGTTAACAACAACAAAAAGGGCACCAACTTGCCCCTGAGAATAGAACATGAAGTGAGGGAGCTATGATTGGAAAGCACCATGGACTGATAATTTTCCCTCTAGTAAATCAATAAAAATGGTCATAACACCTCTCCCAGTCCCCCTTTACCACAGAATGGTAAGTTGTGGTCCCAGTGGCCCAGCTGTGAGTGGCAGACGACCTTTCTGCTCGTTACAAAGTGAATGACACCAGATCATTTGGGACTTGAAGAATCCTACCTTTAGATGCAGTGCGTGAGGGATCTAAATGGACACGGCTTGCTGCCATATGTGATAGAAAGTTAAGGCAAACGAAGTCTTTAGTAGCTCGACTCTTCTTCATGCTTCTTCTCATCAAAATGTACCACAGAGTAGAATTGGCCAAAGAGAAGAAGATTTCCAGTTTTGCAGAACCAAGAATACATTCCTTTATGTGGAATTAAGTATTCTGATTTGTAGTTTTTTGATTCTTCCTCCCCAGCAGAGAGAACGCCTCGCTGTTGAACTGTACTCCAGCAGCGCTTGTGTGTATGCTTGTATTACAGAGGCCTCCTGCTATGTATGCCACTCTTATTTGTTTAGATGTCTCCCTCATTGACCTGTGTCTCGTCCACCTTTGTATCTCCAGCACCTAGTATGTTGTGTTATGTGCCAGGAAGAAAATTACTGAATATAAGTATGATTATTTTTAGTCTTAGAATGATACAGTATTTAGAAATTGGTTGTCTGAAATATAAAGAACGGAATTTGGAAACTTATAAACTTAAATTTGAAATCTTAGCAAATACTACATAATCAATCCTTCAGTTATCTTTAAAGGTATTAATAATTGAAGACTTGTTACAGGAGCCATTTTGATAAGGTGAATGAACTAACTTATCTTCTGTTGAAATTTTTATTCATGGTATTTGTAAGAGAAGCAAACACTCATCTATATATATTCGTATACATCCAAGAGAATTGCCATACACTCTCCCAACTTATCTGCAGTTTCCCTGCCATAAACAAACTCCTTTCATTTAACCTCTAATGCTGTTTTGTTACAATGACAAAAGCATTGAATTGGAAGCTCATTGAAGAATTTTCTTATCTGTTAAAATCTGTTCTTGAATTGGGCCTGAATGCTTATTGATAGACGTTAGCAGTTATATGAAACGTGTAGAAATACTAGTAGGCATCCCTCTGTCTATTCACCTGAACACTCGCATCAGCCACACACTGAGAGAAAACGGGTGAAGGTGGGAGAAGGTAACAGAACACTCAATAAAGCTGATTGTGTTCATAGCATTTGAGCTAAATTTCATAGGCCTGCTAATTTTTAGGTATTTACTGATTTTCCTAACTGGAACATCATTAATGTTCTGTTAATGAGAAGATATAGAAAGGTCTATGTCTGATATGTAGAATATATTTCAAAGGGAAAATGATACGTGCATTCTTCACCAGTTATTATTTCTAGGCACTTCCGTTTTTGATAATAGTTGTTCATGAGAACTGAGCGTCCCCAGCCTCCATTCATTCAGCAAGCATTGACTGAGCACACGTTATGTGCCAAGTCCTGTTCTTGGCATTGCTTGTATGAATCTGTTCTATGAATCGGAGGGAATAATATACATCATCATCAATCATTCTAGTAAAGCTAATTTGTCTCATGTATTGCCGTTGTTATTAGCTCATTTCTTTCTGTGATACCAGAGCGCAGCACACAAAATTCATGCATGGCGGGGGGGGGGCGTCCCTCAGCCCGGCCGGCACCCTCTCAAATCTGGGACCCCTCGGGGGCAGTCAGACATCTCTCTCGCATTCCAGGATTGCTGGCTCCTAACCGCTCGCCTGCCTGCCTGCCTGATTGCCCCTAACCCCTCTGCCTGCCTGCCTGATCACCCCTAACTGCCTCTGCCTGCTGGCCTGATCGCCCCTAACTTGCTCCCCTGCCGGCCTGATCCCCCTAACTGCCTCTGCCTTGGCCCCCGGCCTAAGCCGCAGTCTGGCCTCCCTCTGCAGGGCGGGGGGGCGACCTGGCAGATCAGGGGAAGGCACCACCCCCATTACCCTGCTGTTGCTGCCATTGCTGGCCTAAGCCTGGGCCCTTCGCAGCCGTGCCTCGGCCCTCGCAGCTGCTGTGGCTTTGTCCGGAAGGTCATCTGGAACACATCCACCCTAATGAGCATATTAACCTTTTATTAGTATAGATGTTTGGTTGGGAAGAAGCTTGCAATAAGACATTCAATTAATACTCAGGTTTTCATTTAAAATTTGATTAAAAACAAAAAAACCCCATTTAATGCATATTATTTCTGAATTAGATAAGACTCTATCTTGTAATACAACCCAAACTAACTCTTGCTTTCCTCTGAGTTGGCCATGTTCTCAGGCTGACTTTTTCCACCAACCTGTCTCCTCCCTCCCTCCCTCCCTCCTTTTCTTCCTCCCTCCCTCCCTTCCTTCCTTCCTTCCTTCCTTCCTGCCTTCCTTCCTTCTCCCTCCCTCCCCCTCTCTCTGTTTCCTTTTTTTTATATCTGCCCAGGATTACCTTTCTCTATATCAGCCTCACCAAACACTCTGATTGGCTCTGCCTGTGTAAAATCCAGGACCAAGGTGTTCTGATTGGTAAACCTAGATCTTGTGCCACCCCCAAGGAGAGAAAGATAAGGTGAAAAGATTGACAGCCTTTGGAGAATTATGTGAAGTGAGGAAAGGGCAGTGTGTCCAGGGGAAAAGGGTGCTGTTTCCTGAGGGACTAAAAGGTGCTGGCAGGCGAAAACAACCGATGTCTACCACAAATGTACGTAAAACGTTACTGTTTTGTGACTTATCTGAAGAGACATCCTAAATAGAGTAAAAGTAACCTAGAATATTATATATTGCTTTGCAAAATAAATTTGACCCAAAGAGTGTAAAATCAAGAAATTCCAAGGTACGTTAGAAATCACCTCTATTTAAAAGATCAAATACCTTTTTTTCTTTGTTGAGTGACTAGGCATTTTAGAAAGAACACTCCTCAATTTCTCTTTGAGAGATGTATTTTTGGATAACTTTTAATTTTTATAGAATTTCAAAATTACAAAAAAGTTGCAGGAATAGTATAAGGAACTCTTGTGTACCCATGTACATTTTACCCAGGCTCATTGATTGTTTATGTGGTGTGCTGTGACTTTATATTCTCTCTTTCTGAACTCTGAGAGAGTCTCCTGGAAACACCAGGCTCCTTTATCCTTAAGTGCCTCACTGCCTATTTCCTAACAAGGGTGTTGTCCTGAATAACCTCAGTGGAGTTGTCAGATTCAGGAAATTGAACGCTGATATAGTGCTGTTATCTGATTTAGAGTCTATGCATATTCACATTTTGCCAGTTGCCCCCAGATTATGGCTCTTTTATCTTTTCACAATCTAGGGTCACACATCGCATCGAGTTTTCTTGTTTCTTCCGTCTCCTCTAATCTGGGAGAATCTCTCACATTTTCTTTGTGCTACATGACCTTGCTGTTTTTTAAGAGCACCGACCAGTTATTTGAAAAAATGTCCTTCAGTGGGGCTTTGTCCATGTTTTTTTAAAAAATTTTATTAGATTTAGGCTGTGCATTTATTTATAGGAGTAATCATAGAAGTAAAGAGTGCTGTTGTGTCCTCAATATGCACATGCTGTCAGTTGGCCTCAATATGAGTGACATCACACACATGCACATACACGCATACATCTATATTTCTATGTCTGTTTATCTAAAAACAAGAGTTTAGTCTGAAATCACCAATATCAATACATTTATTTGTTCAGCGTATACCTTTTTTTTTTTTTTTTTTTTTTAGTTTACGTGATATGCAGAGCACCTTATTAGCCACTCTGGAGAATTCAGGAAGAAGATGAGAAAATACCTGTGTCCGAAAAGTCTATTAATCTGTGACTTGTTTCACTTAACCATGAAAAACATAATTTATTAATATTTGTAAGCAATCTAAGAAGAAATCAATGTTCAGTTTATTAAAGAAACTGAAAGGGTTGTCATGTAAATTGAGTGCTTAATGTACCTAAAAATACAAAGCCCATGAAGTGTGGAGAGGTGTACAAGGCCCCATTTGACTACGGGGAAAGGTGCCCTTGTGGTCAGTCTTCTGAAGCTGATGTATTATTGTACTTGAGGCATGTTTACTTTTCAAGTTCGAGAATGGTAGGGCAGATACAGGATGGTCTGGGAAAACACCACTGAAGTACTGGGTTGTAGAAATAAATTAACTTCATGAGTTATCCATGAAATTATAATTATAGGGAAAAATCTGAATTTATGATGGGATGTTTTCTGTTTTACACTGATATCCTCAGTGGTATATCTTGTATCCTACAAGTGTCAGTAGTATCTCAACATTTTTAGTTCTTTTACTTTAGTATTAGTGAAAGACCTTGTCCATCCATGTAGCACACTCCATAGATTTTATTGATGGCTTTGATTCAGATGATTGAAAAGAATTCAACTTCTTTTCTATTCTCTAGACTTTCTTTAGTGAAGAGGAGCTATCAGGCAGTGTTGTAAAATTATAACATAAAGGTTGTGATTTCATTATGAAGCAGAGACATTTACATGTACATTTTGTGTGTGTGGCATACTCCATAATTTTATATTAAATGAATTGGAAATATTTTTCTTAACAACAATGACAGCAACAAAGTATTAATTACTAATTAACTTCAACTGAGATTCATTTGTTCCTGAACAATAAACATTATACTTCATTAGTAATAAGAAGGGGAGAGTCAACTATTTTACCATTTAGTTTAATATAACAATACTCTGCTCAGAGAAAATAAAGATAATAATAGTTAACTCGTTAAGAATTTAAGTGACAGGAAACGTTCTGAGTGCATTATATGTATTAGTACATTTAATCCTCCTAAAACTCCTATGAGGTAGATACTAATATTCCAATTTTCAGGTGAGGCAGAGAGAGGTTTAATTATTTTCTCAAGTGACATATTTAGAAAAGGCAGAGCTGGGATTTGAACTTGAACTGCCTTGTGAGTCCAAGGGCCTAACAAATTGCTTCTATTCAGTTACCAATTAAACTTATTGCTGCAAAGTTTCTCTACTATTCTATACTTAAAAGTAATTGATAACTTAGACATTTTGAAAGATACGATTTTAATAATAATTTTAAAATTCATACTGTTGTGTGTAATTTATATGATTATTATTCTTAAAAAAATTTTAAGGGGGTTGAAAGTGCAAACTACACAGGCAGATTTAAATGTTTAAATGCTGTTAGTCTGTTAGTTGGTATTGGTTTTTAATGAATCCTGTTTAACCCTGAAGGGACACTAGTATATGTGCCTAATTTAAGAAAAGGTGTTTGATGAATATGGCTATTGCACTGTTATTTTTACAAAAGAATAAAATTTGAATCATAACTCTGAAGCACTCAGTTACAGTTGCACTGAATTTGTTTTCTGAATTTCTGAGGACCAATTATCTTGCTGATATTCATTTACATTTTCTCTGAATATGAGAAAGTGCTTAATTTATTTGCAATTAATGACAGAATTACTCAAGAGACACATACAGAAGATTGAAAAAAACTTGTTTTGGTTTGAAGGCAATGGTGATACAGGCTACAGTATTACCCTATCTAATTAGATAATTCTTTTAAGGCTTATTTTATTAAAAGTCCTGGTTCCATTTTGTGCGAATGGAGACACAGTGTGGTGTAGTTGAACAAGTGCTGGGTTAGTCCTAGTTCCCAACCATTAGACATGGAATCTTAAATGAAGTCACTTAACACCTGAGCCTCAGTTTCTTCATTTGCAAGATGGGGCTAGTAATACCCTTCCCCTACCACATGCAGTTTTGGTGAGGACTGACTGAAGCAATGTATGCAAATTTATATTTAAACATTTTCTGATGTTATTAAAAGGCACAATCAAGCAGTGTCTTCATTAATGATGACAGAGAGCCATAAATTTAGTTTAGCTTAATAAGATACTATTTTTAAAATTCTTGAAATGTATGTATTAACAGCTTTAATACAGTATAATGTATATATCATAATTTTTCCCATTTAAAGTGTACAATGAAATTATTTTAATAAATTTACAGAGTTGCATAACCCATTCAAAGTCCAAATTTTGGAACATTTCCATCACCCCAGCATGATCTTCTATGCTCATGTGCGATTAATCCCTGTTCCCACCTGGAGCCCCAGGCAGTCACCAGTCTACCTTATGTATGTATGGACTTGACTGTTCTGGACCATTCATGTAAGTGGAATCATATAACATGTGGACTTCCTTTTCTGGCTTCCTTCACTGAACAAATGCTGTTGAGGGTGATTCATGTGGTAACATGTCTCAGTACTTTCTTCTTTTCTTTTTAAAAAATACGTTTTTATTAATTTTTAGTGAGAGAGGACAGAAGAGAGAGAGTTAGAAACATCAATGAGATGCAAGGCACCCTACTGAGGATGGAGCCTTCAATCCAGGCATGTGCCCTGACCAGGAATCAAACCAGCAACCTCTTGGTTTATGGGTTGACGCTCAACCACTGAGCCATACCAGCCTGGCAGTACTTGATTCTTTTTTTTATTGTTAAGTAATATTCCAGTGCATGGATACACTACATATTGTTTATCCATTTATCAGTTGATGGACGTTAGATTTCCACTTTTTATTTTTTTTAATTTTTAAAAAAATATATATTTTATTGATTTTTTACAGAGAGGAAGGGAGAGGGATAGATAGTTAGAAACATCGATGGGAGAGAAACATCGATCAGCTGCCTCCTGCACACCCACTACAGGGGATGTGCCCCCAACCCAGGTACATGCCCTTGACCGGAATCGAACCTGGGACCTTTCAGTCCGCAGGCCGACGCTCTATCCACTGAGCCAAACTGGTTTCGGCTAGATTTCCACTTTTTGTTCATTTTGGATAATGTTGCTATGGGCCTGGTGTACAAGATTTGTGTGGCCATATGCTTTCATGTTGAACTACACTTTTACTAATATTTGGATAGAAATGTGGTTTTATTCACCATATGTAAGATATCAGATGGAGAGATAAAATATTTTCCTCATAGTTATATAAGTGGGTAGTGATTGGATTTAGCACCCTCATTAAGAAATTTTTTTCTTGTATAAGAATGGAACATCATCTTTATAACAAACAACAAACCTTATTTTTTTCTGTTAGAGTTATTTCCTTTCTCTTGTTTTATTGCATACTAGAGGCCCGGTGCATGAAAATTCATCCACTGGAGGGGGGATCCCTCAGCCTGGCCTGCCCCCTCTCACAGTCCGGGAGCCCTCAGGGGCAAGAGGCAACCTGGTGATCAGAGGAAGGTGACGCCCCCATCACACCTCTGCTGCTGCCACTGCTGGCAGCGCAAGCTGCGGCCGGCCCTGGTTACCTGAACCTCGGGCGGCCCTGGGTGGCTGGGCAGCTGCCATCTGAGGCTTGCCTGTGCCTTGGGCTGGCTCTGGACAGCTGGAGAGCTGAGGGGAATGGGGGACTCTGGAGGCAGGCATGCAGAACGGCTGGGCGGGCCCGGCCTTGCTGCGCACCTGCCGCCCCGGCAGGGCTGAGGGGATTGGGTGCCGCCATCTTGTGGCTGTGGGTGTTGCCATCTTTGGGGGCATGGCAGTCAATTAGCATATTCCCTTCTTATTGGCTGTGGGCACCACCATCTTTGTGGGGCAATCAATTAGCATATCCCTCCTTATTGGCTGTGGGCACCATCATCTTTGTGGGGCAGTCAATTAGCATATTCCCTCCTTATTGGCTCTGGGTGCCGCCATCTTTGCAATGACGTGAGGGTCAATGAGCATATTCCCTCTTTATTAGATGGGATTACAAACTGATTTTCTATAAAGGCTTTTTAGGATGCGTCCACTCTGAATTAAATCAGGATTTAATACTTCCCCTTAGGTTTTACTTTTTTTTAGATTTTCATTATGTAGTGTTTTTCTTTTTGTCTTAATATTGAAAATTCCTGGCTTTTGTACTCTGTATTTTATGATGTCACTATTTTAACAGGATCACTAGTAATGAGCATTTTTGTTTTCCTTTTATTTATTTTTAATTTTTATTTGACCTACAAATAGTCCAGCTGAAAATTTTATATCTGAATATACACAATACTTAGTAGTCCAGAGTTGTGTTATTAAATAAACTTTCATAATTTAGGATTCCAACAAAGACTATTAATTGACAGTTTCTTAATTTAATTGTAAATTTCTCTGTAATTTAATTCTGAAGTTCTTTTCTAAGTGTTTGAAATTTAGACTGTGTGGTTTAGCATGTTAAAAGACAAGCCTAATAAGATGATATCTTTATAATACCCTATAGGCCATATTATATTACATATTATTAGCACCATTTTGGTAAATGATAGGGTAGTATTACTGCCTATAGCAATTACACACATACTCTAAAATCCACTTGTTTGTGCACTTGGAGTTATTTAAAAATAATTGAATGGTGTATTATTTATTAGCACTTAAAAGTTTTCTATCTGAAAAAGAATCCTATGGTAACCATACACAGTGGTATTACCTCAGTCTAATCATTTCCCTAAAATGTCCATCCCTATGGATGTTAGGATGTGCCATTTATAGCAGGACAAGATCTGATATGTGGAACTATTTTCCTGTGAATTGTTCATTTTCTTATTCTTATAATCAATACAAGATATCAAAATAAGTTTATAAGCTCATTTCTGATTTATTAATCAGTTATTTATAAAATTTGTTTATAAGTAATTTTATTTAAGATCCGGGAGAATTACTTTTCATACTTTCTAGTGGTACAGAACATTTGTTGGAGATAAAATAGATTGTTAGATATGGGAACAAATTAGTTATAAATGACAAGCCACCCACAACAGAGTTAAAATTATTTGACATCGTGAATGATTTGGTGCGTGTATTCGAGAGTGCATTTGATTTAATGATTTTAATCAAGATATAAATTCTTTTTTGTGACTCTGTAGTACATTTAGACTTACATGAATACACACTTGATTGAAGGGACTAAAATAAGTGTCATGTGAAATACAGAAATTTGAAACAATCTCTGTTCTCATGATGCTTATAGCTACTTTGGAGGTATGACAATGACCAAAAACATAAGACAAACTGTGGTAGGTGCTGTAACGGAGGAAGAGATCTCTTACAGTCAACAGGCTCAGGGAGGCCATTGCAAAAGATACAGCATGTAAGTTAGGCCCTGAGATCAGAGACCATTTTAACAAGGAGTGATGGAGAATGTCCCAGCTATAACAAACCTTCAGAATTAAGTTGCAAAAGTGGAAAAGCATAAAATACTCAGTACGTTTGGATCATAGGTTAGGAAATGGTGTTGGAAAAGTTAGGAGGAACCAGAGCATGGAGGGCCTTCAGTGCCTTAGCCAAGAACTGCAATTTTTATCTAATTACCAACAAAGTGATTTAAAATTTTGATCAGAGTCTAGGGAACTTCATGTGGCAAT
Source organism: Myotis brandtii (assembly GCF_000412655.1). Taxonomy (NCBI): domain Eukaryota; kingdom Metazoa; phylum Chordata; class Mammalia; order Chiroptera; family Vespertilionidae; genus Myotis; species Myotis brandtii. The sequence continues at coordinate 1,262,241 of NW_005369027.1, read as the reverse complement.
TGTGCATTGATACATTTAATGAAAAATACTGATAAAATTCTATGAAGTTAATAATAATGTTTTAAAATTTGACTATAAGCAATATTTGTCACGCTTTAATTCATATATGTTGATTTCACATTGATAATGAAACACAATAAAATTATATAGCTGGGATGATAATTTTATAAAGATGATGATGATGATGATAATACTATATTAATGATAGTGTCTACTAAATTTCCTGTCAAAAGCTGAAAGTTTTCATTTAATATTTTGGATGTTCTCTTGAATAGTCTCATATCCAATAAATGATGTTTAAACATATAATTCTATTTCTTGAGATTCAAATGGAGTTTGAACTTTATGTCTTCCTAAGATACTAGTATATTTTATTTCCTTTATGAATAATTTATGTTTACAAGTTAATGTTTGTTTGTTGTTAGATAATTTTCTGATTTTTAAAATCATATTAATAATCTCAAAAATTCACTGTTACTTCAAATACTATATATATGTACATATATATATATATATA
>NW_005369027.1:1256662-1261709 GCF_000412655.1 Myotis brandtii | reverse complement strand
TATATCTATATCTATATCTATATCTATATCTATATCTGAAATATATATTTCATTTCAGGAAAGGGCCCTGAAATGAAAACCAAGACATGTGGCATTGACATTAAACTAGAGGTAGTCTTAAGGTTCCCTAGAAAGCCTTTGTTTTCTTGTTTGTGAAATAGAGAAATAATTTGATCCATATAGGTTGTTGGGGGGTTATACTGAATAATGGATTTAATGTAAATGTTAAAAATCTTAGCTGTTATTGTTAATGTAACTTTATCACTTAGAATCTATGTTATTATAATCTGAAAATGTTTTCTGCTACCAGTATTTAGACCAGGGGTGGGCAAACTTTTTGACTCGAGGGCCACAATGGGTTCTTAAACTGGGCCGGAGGGCCGGAACAAAAGCATGGATGGAGTGTTCGTGTGAACTAATATAAATTCAAAGTAAACATCATTACATAAAAGGGTACGGTCTTTTTTTTTTTTTTTAGTTTTATTCATTTCAAATGGGCCAGATCCGGCCCACGGGCCGTAGTTTGCCCACGGCTGATTTAGACACTCAAATTTGCTCCATCATAGCTCTGTCTAGTTCTGCTTGTACTGTATGATATGCTAATCCAACTTTTAAGGGAAAGTGCTGGATCTAAATTTCCTACCACTTCCCTGCCTGCTCCTGTCAGCACCATAGTGTTGATGTTCTGTATTAACACTGTGAAGGAAATTTATGGGAATAATTAGTTCTGTGTTGCTTCTGTTAGAGCTGGTTATCTCAATTCTCACTTAGTGGGAGGTGTGTCCCCTGCCACCATTTGGATCCTGGTCCACAGCTTTAAATTATGCGGAGGAGAAAATGATTATAAATGGTTCCTTCCCTACGGTGTCCCTTACACTTCCTCTCTTAACAGTCTCTTAACTTTTCTCATTAGTTTGTCCTTGTGTTGCAGTCCAGAAGAGATGTCCCATTTGGTGTCAGCTTGCAAAGAGATTCCTTTAAGCATGATTAGCCTATGGTTAGGAATTACATTTATTTTTAGAGATGAAACCTTAATTGGTTATGTTTGAGATGTGAGGAGAAACTGCTCTTTCTTTCATGTTTAAGGAAAAGATACTGATAAAATATGTATGTTGGGAAATATTGCATGTAAGTAAAATTTAAGTTAAATAAGATGATGGAAAAATCTATACGGTATAGTAAAAATCAGGATTAAAATATAAATGTTTTCAATTTTCCTTTTTGTTGGTGATGAATAACTGATATAGTACATCATGTTTTTGACATGTTTTGGCACATAAGACAAATTTTATAGAATTTTTTATTTATATTCTTAGGATAGTTTTTCAACATATCAGTTCTTTGCCTATTATGTGCCTGCTGAGCATGAAAGGTACTTTTGAGCTATTTAGTAATAAAAACGCCCTAGAAACATTGGCCCAAAGGATAGGCTTTCTCTAGAAATAATTTGAATAACTATACACTGAGTGGCCAGATTATTATGACCACCTGATGTTTGTAGGCAAATTAGCTATAATTTCACGCTGAAGTTGCTAGAGGGCCAGACCATTATAAATAGGGAAGCAGGTTGTTTACCACGACAGTAGAAGTGATTTTTTTCTGAAGATATGGGTAAATAACACGATTTAATAGCCTTTGAACATGGGATATAATAAACATTTTTTATGGATACTGTAACCAATTTTTTATGGATACTTGGTGCTCTCTCCCTGTATTATTATTTGAGTTTGTAATCAGAATGCTGTTTGACTAACATCCTAGAGGTGAGAACCATCTTTGTAATATAGATATTGTAATGTAACAGCTGGCTGAGTCATACTATTTCAAAATGACCTTAGCCAGTATGGTGAGGAATATGTTAAGATTTTGGAGAACTACTCTGGCTTTGCCAAAAGTTAAGTCTGTGGAGTATTGTGTAGCACTAAGATTCCTGGAGCATATTGCAAAGCGAGCATGCCTCTTACAGATATCCATGCTGCCTCCCATTTTGTGAAAGGCTTTCTGTAATGTTACAACACTGATATGAGCTGCTGTTTGATAGCATTGCCGGCTTCCCATGCTGACTTAGCTAATGGTCCTCCCGTTGTAGGTCAGAACTTTAATGACTTAAAGGAGAACAGGTAGATAGAGTAGAGCTTTTGGAATAAAGTCCAAGCAGATACTTGTCTTGAGAAGATTTTATGTTTTTGATCAGTTTCAAATGAACAAAAACCACTTATGGTTTGTCTTGAAATGAACATTATGTGGATCTCATGTTAATCGGTGGCCAGATTCCTTCGATTATTTAGTATCAGTCAGGTAATTAATAAGTCACAGGCATTATTTCCTCTTGTATAATTCTCAGTGTTTTAATTAGAAACAAATAAAACCTCTCACATTTCACTTACGTCACATGTACCAGATCATTGGGATTAAAGTCTGGTGTTTTCCCCCCCCCCTATCTTTTCCTACAATATTTTAAGATGATCTTCCCCAATACTCTCTCTTTTCTTCTCCCCTACCCCATTGGATTAAGGCATTAATTTAAAAAAAATCTTTATTATTGAAAGTATTACATGTGTCCCAATTTTCCCCCCAATTGAACCTTCCTAGCCTGCACGCTCTATCCATTGAGCCAAACCGGTTTCGGCTCTCACATTTCATTTACATCACATATACCAGATCATTGGGATTAAAGTCTGGTTTTTTTTTCCCCTATCTTTTCCTACAATATTTTAAGATGATCGTCCCCAATGCATATATGCATATAAGATCTTTGGTTGATCTCTTCCACCCACCCACCCATCCCCACCTTTTCTCTTTGCTCTGGGATATTTTGTCATAGTCTGTTTTTGCTAATGTTTAAAGAAGTTCTTTAACAAGTTCAAACAAATATTGAAGTCAGATATTAAGGTAAAAGAATACGAGGAAGGCCCGTTTTGTCATCTGAAGAGAGGGTGGGAAGGATGGTGTGGTATTAGGGCAGAAAGAGATGGACATAAAAGTGAAGGTGGAGGCAGAGGCCAAGATTGTGTGTGATGTAATGTAAGTAAATACTTCTGCTCAGAAGAATTTCCACTAGTGGAGAACAGGGCTGAAGTAAATAAAGGAAAGAAATTCAGTGTCTGGATATGAAAAGTGAGAACTTCCTGCGCTTTAGTTCAGAGTCTCCAGATAAGGTGTTATATATTTTTAAAAGTACTGTCTCTAAAGTGCATGGCAATTTAGTTATTCATAATCAAGGTTAATACTAAACCCAACTTATAAGTATTTTATTTTTTTAATTTGGAAGTTAGTTATAACATCACCGTGTACTTATAATGACAGTTTCTAAGTGCATTTTTTTTTTCTGCATTTCATCTTTAAATCTTCAAAACAATGTGGACACATAAGCAGGTCAGAAGATATTATTTTCATTATGCATCTGATAGAAATACCCTCTTACTGCCCTGAGTGCACCTATGAGGCTAGACTGTCATTAAAGGTCAACTGCAAAGGCCTGCAGACACCACTTGCATGGCTTGCGAGGCTTCTGCTCTCCTCCCACACTCCCCAAGTTCTGTCTGAGACCCTGCAGGGTGTGTCCCCACCAGGCAGCATGCTCCCACACCTACAGCAGAACCGAACCGCTGTGAGAATGCGACTTTGGACTAAGCTATCTTGCTGGGTGGTGGTGCTGCCTGGGGCTCAGAATGCTCAGGTCGCACTCACAGACTTGGTTTAGAAGAATGGGGTGGGGCAGAAGGAAGGATGAATATGGAGTTTGAGAACTATCCAGTATATTATTTCTTCTTCCTCTAAACTAGTGTTTCTGAGAACACACACATGTATTTTTTTAAAATAGTTAGGTATTTCTTTTTAAAAAAAAAATATATCTTTATTGATTTCAGAGAGGAAGAGAGAGAGAGGGAAATAGAGATAGAAACATCAATGATGAGAGGCAATCATTGATTGGCTGCCTCCTGCACATCCCCAACTGGGGATAAAGCCCGAAACCCAGGCATGTGCCCTTGGCTGGAATCGAACCTGGGACCCTTCAGTCCACAGGCTGCCGCTCTATACACTGAGTGAAACCAGCGAGGGCCACACATGTATTTTTACAATCAAAAGGTAACAGTGCAACCTTTCCCCATGAACGTTTGTGAAGCAGGCTAGAAACCACTGCTCTGAATGATCCCTGGAAAGATTTGAGACATCTCAGAATTATATTTGATGGGGGTGCTTTTGGAGTTCAGATTCCCCCATTATGTCCTTTGTACTTTTTAAAAGAAAACTTCTAGGGTTTAAAAAAGTGAGAAGGTACTGTTCTTGCACAAGTAAATTCTGAACAGATGGAGAGGTCCCGTCTCGTGCACTGCGAGACAATGGGCAGATGGTAGGGACCACAGGAGGCCTGGATGCTATTATTCTATACAGAGGTCATTGGAGTATAAGCCACACAAAGCTAGCCTTGTTTTGGTAACATTTCACATTCAAAGAAACAACAAAGTAGCAACTAAAATAATTTAAAGGAAATTTATATATTTACTACTTTGTCTTATCAGGTAGCCAAAGGAGAATTATTGCATATAACACAGTAAAGCTGTCTTAAATATATTTTTCGCATTCCCTCACTTACAAACTCTCCAACATGCAGCAGCCACAGAATTTCTCCCGTTCCACTGTAAACACTCAGAAAGCTCTTTCTCTAACCCGGCTCATACAGGCGCTCTGTATTTTTTCCCTTTCCTTTCTGGCTTAGAGTTTTTTGGTTTTTTTCTTTCAGTTGATCAGCAGCCTAGCCAGGTTCTCCAGCCAGGTTCTGTCTCTATTGTCCTGTTACATCTGTATTTATACCATTTGATTTTAATCCTATCCATTCTATTCCAAAGGTTAGGGCGTTTGTTAATCTAGTTCTGTTGAGTTTAATCCTGTCTAGGTTAATCTCTGTGTTCTATTATAAGGGCTATTCCAAGGTCACTGCTCTACTGATAAGCTACAAGGAAGTGACTGAAGGAGATTATCCTACCCAGTAAAGGTTATGTCCTCCCAGCCTCGCTGCTTGCCTTCCCTGGGACTGCCCTGTGTC
>NW_005369027.1:1253938-1255703 GCF_000412655.1 Myotis brandtii | reverse complement strand
TCAATACAGAGTCTTCTTTCTTGGACTCAGTATGGCACATCTTCTCAATCTAAGTTCTGTACTATCCACCTTCTTACCCTACTTATCCTCTATAGGGGGGTCTGCAGCACCCTGGTGGAGTCCTATCTGTCCCGAGTGTGGGGGTTCTCAATGTGGGGGGGCTTACCTAGGGGAATCCTGTTCCAGGGGTTCCCAAAGGTGTGGATGGAGTCAGCGAAGACTATCCACCCTCTTCCTACGGTGGAGTCCTATCCGTCCCGAGTGCGGGGGGTGGGGTGGGGCCTTACTTAGGGGAATCCTGTTCAGGCGCCAGAGAAATACTAAGGACTCCCAGAGGGCAGGTCCAACTCCCGAGGCCAGCAGGCCTTTTTATGGGAAGGCAAGTAAAAGCTCAGCTTGTCCCCCCAGGCCGAGAAGTTTCCCCATCTGTGCCGGCGAGAGTGGTTTTGGAGATTTTTTTCCCCTTGCAGTCTTTTCTTACCTTTGTTTCCACCTGTTTCATTTCCGATGCTTCTCCATCTTCTCCGAGGTCGGCTGGACTCTGGTCCCCAGGATTCATGTAGGATTTCTCTATGATGACCAAGGCCTCTTTTATGTAGTTCTGCATCGCAGACACGGCGGCACAGATGGCCTGGCTGCCAAACTGGTGGGTAATCAGGCTGAAGTGAGACAGGCAGTCCTGAATGTTCTCCTCTAAGACCGGGGCCAGCCTGTCCCTGTTGGGTGTTCGGTCTTGGTGGAGAAGGTCTGTGAATTCTTGACACACTTGCTGTGCGGCCAGCAGCATGTTCTTCCTCGTTGCCATCTCATTCCGTCCTCCGAGATGAGGTCCAGTTAAGTACTCGGCCACCCGCTTACTAGGAAACTCGGCTTCACAGACATACCCAAAGTCCCGAGCCAAATGAACGGCCTCCCCTTCTACTAAGGACGTCAGAAGGGTGACGTGTGCAGCCTTCAGTCTGCCGGCTGGAAGGTTCAGCCCCATCTTGTACAGCTTCTCCCGCAAGGACTGGGCTCCATTTTTAGACTTGGCTCTTCTGAGAACACCTCCCAGTAATGAGGCATTTAAGCACTCAGGCAGGGACAATCGCCTCTGGACTTCGGCAACTGTCACTTTGTATTTCGACGTGGAGCTCAGGAGGGACAATCTTCCGGGGACGGAGCAGAAGACCTCGCTGGGGTTCATCACAGCCCCCACCAGCTCCTTCTGACAGGGGAGACCCAAGGGGTTCTTGGTCATTGAAATGGGACCTGTGAATGAGGATCAGAAGTGCAGTCTTCAGAGCTGCATCGAAGCAAAAGAGACCTTTTTTGAACCACTGCCGAGAGAGCTCTTTAAACAAATAACATCGCCTGTGAGGCTATAAATTACAGGTTTTTCTTAAAGCCTTGATCTTCAAAAATAATCAAATCTGAAATCCACCAGTTAACACCATGGGAAGTTAGTCAAAATCCCAAGCATGGAAGGATTTTTATTCGATTCCACTGTTAAAAATCTAGTTTAATTAGAACATTTGTTTTCAAAAGACTGCTTCGATACTAAATAAGTGGTATTATTTTCTTCTCCCTCAAGGAATAACCAAAATCACAGGACAAACTCAGATCCTTTGCCAAAACCTTTAGTGCAACAGCAAGTTTTTAAATACAAACAAACCTGTTCTGTTACAAATTTACTGGGAAATTCAGTGTATCTTCTGAGTGTTAAAAAAAAAAAAAAAAAACAAAAAAAAAAAAAAAAAAAAATTTCCCCCAAACTGATTTCAAG
>NW_005369027.1:1244901-1247746 GCF_000412655.1 Myotis brandtii | reverse complement strand
GGTCCTATTGCTGCTCCTGTCCTGGCTATCCTGGGGCGGTGCACCCTGGAAGCCTGGCAGCCGCGAACCTCCGGGCTCTCCGCCGCCCGAGGAGGCTCTCTCCGAGCTCCAGGCCCCAGAGGAAGGCGGCATGCAGCGCTCTTGGTGCAGGGCTCTCTCACTCACCGGGTCGCACATGTTCACTTCGCCTGTTCCGACGCCAGATGTTGGGGTCCAGCCCCAGCAGGTCCAGAGGTTCCCAAAGGAGTGGACGGAGTCCCACGAAGAAGGAATGATATGGAGACAGAGTTCAGTTGATCAGCAGCCTAGCCAGGTTCTCCAGCCAGGATCTCCAGCCAGGTTCTGTCTTTATTGTCCTGTTACATCTGTATTTATACCAGTTGATGTTAATCCTATCAATTCTATTCCAAAGGTTAGGGCGTTTGTTAATCTAGTTCTGTTGAGTTTAATCCTATCCATTCTATTCCAAGGTTAGGGCGTGTGTTAATCTAGTTCTGTTGAGTTTAATCCTGTCTAGGTTAATCTCTGTGTTCCATTGTAAGGTCTGGCTTAGAGTTTTATTAAATATGATGAACCTGGCCTCTGGGACCTACCTTAGTTTTCCTGTCCCCCCCAGTACTGTGAGCCTGTATAATGGAGGAGGGCCTGGGAATTTGTTAAACATTAATCTGTTCTCTTAAAGGCTACAGAAGATTATAAACATATAAATCAATATTTTTCTTTTATTTCAGGACAATAAAAACCAGACCTGTGAAAATATTGTTGCATATATTGTGTGAATGACAAATGAAGGTAGTTGTTTACTAGCTCACATATGTTTTTTAAAAATGACTTGGGGAAATCACCCAAACATCTTAATACCAAGGATAACTATTTCTCTTAAGCAATGAAAAGAAACCCTTGGAAAAATAATAAATCCTATAAGTGATATATTTTCCTATTTCAAGTTGACTACTAAAAAGAGCCAAATATATAGCTCACCCCAGTGATGTACAACTCACTTTGTCTTCACCTTTTTTTTCCTTCCAACAACTTTTAATTTATGCTAATTTGCATTTTATGTATTTGTATAAGCTGCTCTATATGCTTCTGGTACAAAGTAATGTATAAATATATAAATAATGACTAGGAGCAAAACAGCAATGTCTTTTACTCAAGTGTAGATTTATCTTAATTCTGTAGAATTTAATGGTGCAAACAGTAAAGAGTCAGTTAGTGGTTCTTAGAATTAGAGCATTAATCCTGACTTAGACAGCTGGTCTGACCTTAGGCGGAACAGGCATTCTCCAGTAGCCTGAAGAAAAAGGTAAAAACACTGCAGATTATTTTTACCTCTACATTGTCTACATCTTGGATTTTAGTGAACATGACTGTTCGCTGTCAGAGTGGTTTATTTTTGCTTTATTCATTATAGTCAATGCTTTGCATGCTGCTGCCATTTAGTGGAAGTCACTAAATATCTACTGACTGATTATATATTAGAACTTATTGTTAACTGATCATTGAATCCCAAAATATGTGTCATAGCTATAGTTAGGTTAATGAGGTTAAATGAAGTGAAAACTCCTTAAAAATTCAAGGACTTATTCTAGATTTTATTCTTTTTCTATACTATCTTTTAAGTTGGTTTTTGGTGCCAAATAAATTATCAGGTAATACTTTTAATGACATAACACCTGCAAGAATATTAATTTGCAGTCAACGAGTGTAAATCCCAACTTTGCTTTTTATCAGTATCGCCTAATCTCTCTGAGCTTTAGTTTTCTCAGCCATAAAATGGGCAAGGTAATCGTTTCTTTCCAGGACTGTTTGAGGATTAAGGAGCATAATGTGTATAAAGCTGGGGTAGTTCCAGAACAAATTAGCTTCTTTCATCTTCCTGTTGAATAAATAAGTGAAGAAATACATTGGATTCCATATTTAAGGATGAATTAAGAAAAATTAAAATTATTAAAAATAAAGGGAAGTCAAAGTTATTAAGAAATAAGACTAAGTAAGAAATACAATCTCAAGACTTATGTGAAAAGTTCATGCTTTTGCATTACACTACACTATCTCCCTAAGGAGGCATTTACCTGTAAATGTATACAGCATATAGAAAAAACAGACGGGTCCGCTTTGATCAGGTGATGGGAGCTACATTGCCAGGAAGCTCGTGACTAAGTGTTTAGCTTAATTGCAGTAGTTCTGACAGGCTAAGGTTTTCTGGTATAATTTCTATGACACCTTCATTAGTTCATCTTCAGTCTATTCTTGCTTTAATTATTACTTTAAATGTGTTTATCATACATTGCTTTCAGTCTTTTAAAATATTGATGAAATAAATTGTTAGCATTTCTTCAAAGAGGTTTTGGCATGAGTGAGGGAGGTGGGGGGCCATGGGGGGTTAAGGACACATATGTAATACCTTAATCAATAAAGCAAAAAATTAAAAAATAAATTGATAGGAAAATTGATCAAATAAATGCAATTTTAATAAAAATTTAATTTTGTGTGCCACATGAGCACTGGGACTAATAGGAGTCAGTACCTGGGTTCTGTATTGGCAGGAATCCTTCAATTATGGAAGTAACTGCACTGTTTTCAATAAATGTTTTAAGAGTTAGCTAGACAAAACATCCTGGAAAACTTCAGAGTCAGATAGCTGACAGAAACTCCCCTTCCTTAACTATGTTAAGCTAATTAAACAGTTAATATAAAAGAAACTAATGTTGGCTTTTGATGAACTGTCAGTGGAGCAGCTTCTATGGGCAGGGGCTTTTGATGATCTTTTTTCATTGGATGTGGTTTATTTTATTTTTTATTGTTTAAAGTATTACATGTCTCCTTTTCTCCATCCCCCATT
>NW_005369027.1:1213659-1244852 GCF_000412655.1 Myotis brandtii | reverse complement strand
CCCTGCCCTTGACAATCCCCTGCCCTCCCTTACCCCCCAGTGTCTTATGTCCATTGGTTTTGCTTATATGCATGCATACAAGTCCTTTGGTTGATCTCTAACACCCTCCCCCTCTCCTGCCTTCTTCCTGAGGTTGAACAGTCTGCTCAGTGCCACCTTGTCTCTGGATCCATTTTTGTTCATCAGATTATGCTGATTATTATATACCACACATGAGTGAGATCCTGTGATATTTATCTTTCTCCGACTGGCTTATTTCGCTTAGCATAACACGTCTGCCTCTGTATCTATTATTGTTCAAAAGTTTGTAATGGTCTTTATTATCCATGAATGAGTGAGATCATGTGGTATTTTTCCTTCATTGACTGGCTTATTTCACTTAGCATAATGCTCTCCAGCTCCATCCATGCCGTTGCAAATTGTAAGAGTTCCTTCTTTTTTACAGCAGCATAGTATTCCATCGTGTAGATGTACCACAGTTTTCTAATCCATTCATCTACTGATGGGCACTTAGGCTGTTTCCAGATCTTAGCTATGGTGAATTGTGCTGCTATGAACATATGGGTGCATATATCCTTTCTGATTGGTGTTTTTGGTTTCTTGGGATATATTCCTAGAAGTGGGATCACAGGGTCAAATGGGAGTTCCATTTTTAGTTTTTTGAGGAAACTCCATACTGTCTTCCATAGTGGCTGCACCAGTCTGCATTCCCACCAGCAGTGCACAAGTGTTCCTTTTTCTCCACATCCTCTCCAGCACTTGTCGTTTGTTGATTTGTTGATGATAGCCATTCTGACAGGTGTGAGATGGTACCTCATTGTTGTTTTGATTTGCATCTCTCGGATGATTAGTGACTTTGAGCATGTTTTCATATGTCTCTTGTCCTTCTGTATGTCCTCTTTCAAAAAGTGTCTATTTAGGTTCTTTGTCCTTTTTTTGATTGGATTGTTTATCTTCCTTTTGTTAAGTTGTATGAGTTCTCTGTAAATTTTGGAGATTAAACCCTTATCTGAAATAGCATTGGCAAATATGTTCTCCCATGCAGTGGGTTTTCTTGTTGTTTTGTTGATGGTTTCTTTTGCCATGCAGAAGCTTTTTACTAGTATTTTGATGTAGTCCCATTTGTTTATTTTCTCCTTAGTTTCCATTGCCCTAGGTGCTGTATCGGTAAGGATATTGCTATGACATATGTCTGATATTTTGCTGCCTATGGAGTCTTCTAAGATTTTTATCTAAGATTTTAAAGTTTCCTGTCTTATATTGAAATCCTTTAATCATTTTGAGTTTTTTTTTGTGTATGATATAAGTTGGTTATCTAGTTTCATTTTTTTGCATGTATCTGACCAATTTTCCCAGCACCATTTATTGAAGAGACTGTCTTGACTTCATTGTATGCTCTTGTCTCCTTTGTCAAACCTATCCTCCTCAGACTATTCCAAAAAATTTAAGAGGAAGGCACACTTCCAATCTCTTTCTATGAAGCCAGCATTACCCTAATTCCTAAACCAGATAAAGACACCACAAAGAAAGAGAACTACTGGCCAATGTCCTTGATGAACATACTAGTAGATGCTAACATCCTCAACAAAATTCTAGCAAATCGGATCCAGCATTACATTAGGATGTGGTCTATTTTAAGTAAATGAATGTAATAATTTAAAGTATTAAATTAGTTACCAAACAGCTTCCAATCATCATGTGAATATGGTGGATAGCTTACAGCTGGGTAGCAGTATTGTTCTAAGTCAGTGGTTCTCAACCTTCCTAATGCCGCGATCCTGTAATACAGTTCCTCATGTTGTGGTGACCCCCAACCATAAAATTATTTTCGTTGCTACTTCATAACTGTAATTTTGCTACTGTTATGAATCGTAATGTAAATATCTGATATGCAGGATCTATTTTCATTGTTACAAATTGAACATAATTAAAGCATAGTGATTAATCACAAAAACAATATGTAATTATATATGTGTTTGCCAAAGGTCTTAGGCGACCCCTGTGAAAGGGTCGTTTGACCCCTAAAGGGGTCGCGACCCACAGGTTGGCGACCCACAGGTTGAGAATCGCTGTTCTAAGTGATCCTCACAGAAAGGAAAAAGCAAATGAAAGCAAGGCAGAAAGGCAATGATTGCTGGGCAGGGCTTCCCATGTCAAGAAGGGCTGGAGATGCCACTTCTGAGTGGCGCCCAGTGTTTGCAGTTCCTCCTTCGAAAGTGCTTATGAAGAAATGGGAAATCTGTAGAATTTCCATATGTATGTTTTGCATGTAATTTCCATAGGCAGTGAATGCACAAATAGCAGGAGTTAAAATGTACTGTGTTTTAGCTGAAAGATTTTCTGCAGTGGGGAAGGTGGTGGTATGGGGAGGGGGTGGTATATTTAGCTGAAGCTTTGTGCTAGAGCTTCCAATTAACCTCTTACAGTTTTTAGAGCTACATCAAGTAGCTGTTGACCTTGTTTTATTGGAAAGATTTATAGTGCACAGAGAAAGGGAAATAAATCTCAAGAGATTATGAAACTTTCGTTTTTATTTTCAGAAGGCTGTGAAACAAAGTATCTGGTTCTTGGTATGGAGCACAACATAGATTAGAGTAGAAGGGATAGTTAATGCATACTGGGAAGATCTTAAGAAGTAGGAGATTGAATTTCTACACCAGGTTTTGCCCCTAAATTGCTTTGTGATCTGAGGCAAGTCTGAGTGTTGGTCTTTTTAGATGGTCTATCTTTGGAATCTAAAAATTCTATGCAAGTCTTTTATTATTATGATGCAGACATTTCCGCTTGAATTTTTAGTGTTATTATGGATGGGAGATTGAAGTATTTGTCTGTATACTTAAAATACTTTAGAGATCTCCAATTTATATCTGTAACATATTCTGAAACAGAGAGGAGAATTAATTGCTTCATGAAATTATGAGTCCTGGGAGGTGGTCAAACAGAGGAGAGACACTCATTAGAACTATGGCATTGAGGGCTTGATGTCAGTTAATTGATTTCACTTGATGTCACTAAGGCTTTAGGATTCACTAACAATCACTGGTTTTTGGCATGATTCTTCTTAGTGACCTCTGCGAATGCACTTGACTCTCTAAAAAGTTAAAAGGGAAAAAGATAGATGAACATGGAAGCAGCCCCTTAAAAAATTTCCCTTTAAGATGGAAAATTGAGTAATTGGTTCTTGTTACAGTAGTTGCTTGCCCGCCTACCCAAATCATACCACTTCTCTAAGACCAGTTTCTGGCTTTCATTACTCATGAAGTCTTTCTTGTGTATTATAAAATATCTTCATCTTCCTGATTGCCCTTGGCACTCACTAGCAAATGTTGAAACATCTGTGGTTATACCTATATACCACTCATTTAGAAACTTGAGTATATCAAACTCTCCCTTAGTTATAAAAAATTGGTCTTTTAGTATTTGATGAGCCTGGCAGAGGTCATAACATATATTCCTCTCACCTATAACATGCAGTATTTTGGGTACTAACCTAATGAATATCTGTTGAATTAACTTCAACAGCTCATCAAAAGGGCCACCTTTGCAGCCCCGCCTCTCAGAGTATAGTTAATCCCTAGGCATATTCTTTTGTTCATTAAATAATCTTTTGTGAAATGTTTCTACTTTACTTTCTTTTTCATTCCTCTTTCAGAGGTTACAGATATGTTCTTTTCAGATTTTCTAAGTAGGTTGAAAAATTTCTTATTGTTCACACTATACCTTAGATTTTCTTAGACGTGAGACTTTATCTGGTCCATTTTTGAGTACAAATATAATCTAGAAATTGGTTCGTAAGGCCTCTCAGATTTCTACTACTTTATCTTCAGCACAATACAAAACAATGATACCTTGTATGGAAATTGGGGTTCATTTGGTAATAGGCATATTGCCTGTGGTATAGTATTCTGTATGCTCCACAGATTAATTTTGTGCTCCGCTGAGGATTTATTGTTCTCTAAAGTCCTGAGTTTCTTATTTTGATCAAGTGGCTTGTATTAAATTGGGATATGTCACATATTGACCCTGTTTAAAAAAAAGTGACCAAGAGCCTTTAAAATGTGAACTGTTGCCTGCTTTGCCTTTGGATAAAGGAACATTTTGCTGTTCAACCTGTTCCTGTGATGATTTCTAACATATTTTCCCTACATGCTATATTCTTATTTGTATTTATATATAGTAATCCTATCTTTGTACAATGCCTTTCAATTTTTAAACACTTTCATGGGGATCATAGCATGCAATTATCAGTAGCTGCCCTGTGAATTAGGCAGGCAGGTAATAGCATCTGTGTATTTCATAGAATGAAACAGGCTTACAGGTAGGTTTTAAGTGACTTGCCCAACTAGGACTAAAACACAGGTATTCTGACTCCTACTTTATGTTCTATTTTAGTTATAAAAGTGGCCTTTGAATGATGGTTAAAAATATTAGAACAGAATTATGCTGATAGTGAATTCATAATAATATTTCATTATACCGTAATTATAAACATATTTGAAAAATATTTTATGTACGTGTGTATGTGGTGAGTACTTCTCACAAAAGGTCAAATCTTATATTTGGGAACCCTAGACATATATTTTTAGGTGCCTTTTAAATGGTTGATGTATAGTTAGGAGCATATGTAGATCAATGAAACTCTACATTTGTCATTGTGGGCAAATGACAAAAGAATATGATGAATGGCTACAGAAATGCATCAGGTGCCCATTATCTGACATGCATGTCATATTTGCTCAGTTACTTATTCGTATTATTCGTATTATTTAAGTACCAAACAGAAATCTAAATTCAAGTATGTTAGACTGGTTAGGACATGTGCTTCCCGAGGGGGAGAGGAGTCTATTATCCGTACACTGGGTTGCAAACACGCCTCTTTCATTTTAACTGTAAGTCAAAGAATCTTGAGTTTATACTATACCACCAGCTGGGATGGCTTTGTAGAGATTCAAAAGCCATCATACCTATGGGCTCTAACATCATCTCTGAGCTTTGACATGTATTGACTTTCCTTTATCAAGGCTGCAATATCACTGAAGGACCCCAGCCAGTTAGTCAAGAAAGACTTTTCTTGCCAAGAACTGAGCTTGTTCTCTGTAATTAAGCTGCTTTCCCAAGTGTTCCCTGAAGAGAGTTTCCAAGATTTTTCACTATGTTTGTCTCTAATCAATAGCTTTTTAGTTTGTCTCTTACGCTATGATGGAAGTGGAGGTAGGTGGCCTACCAGTTACTTTTGTTTTACTTCCTAAATTATTATCTAACCATAGCACATTGTAAAGCAGAATGTGATCAGTGTGTCAATTACGGAAGCAAGTACCACCCTTTAAATTATCTTCACAGCCCCTTGATCTGTCCGCTGAGATGTTAGGTTTTGTTTTTCTGATAAAAGGCACGGATGTGGCTAGTGTTAATGCTTTCTCCTCTATTTCTATGTCCTTCCTTGTACATAGTAGTAATGCCTACACCTGTGGCAGTTGTCTCATGACTGCTATAGCTCTTGATGCTGTTCCGTGAGCAGCCATCCCTATGAATTTAATTTCAGGAAAATAAACTACCACTTTTTTCAGGTTTTGTTAGCCAAAAAAGCATTCCTAATTAACATATGATAGTCATTGACACTCTTAATGAGACAGAGGAGTATTATTTTTATTAGTACAGGGTTTCTCAACCTCAGCATTATTTACATTTAGTGTTAGACAATTTTTTATTGTGAGGTCTGTTCTGTGCATTGTAAGATTTAGCACCAATCCTGGCCTCTATTCATTAGATGGCAATAGAAACCTTACATACCTTTCAAGGTTCAGCTGATGGATAAGCAGGTTTTCTTTGTTTGGGAAAATATTTATAAAGTCTTTATTTCTCTGTTTCTGAAAGACAGCACTGCTAGGTAGAGTATTCTTGGTTGGCATGTTTATTCTTTCAGTACTTATATCATCCCATTCACTCCTGGCCTGCAAGGTTTCTGGTAAAAATAAATAAAAATAAATCTTCTGATAGCATCATGGGGGTTTCCTTATACATGGGGAGTTTCTTTTTTCTCTTGCTACTTTATTAATTGTCTTGAATTTTAGACAGTTTTATTATAATGTGTCATGAAAAGGGTCATTTTGGGTTAAAATTTAGGATTTATCTGTTAGTTGCATAAACTTGGATATCCAGATCCCTTCCCAGATTTGGAAAGTTTTTAGCAATCATTTCTTTAAATAAGTTTCCTGCTCCTTTCCCCCTTCTCTTCTCCTCCTGAGACCCTTGTAATGTGTAAATTATTTATTTTAATGAGTTCTCATAATTCATGTAGGCTTTTAAAACTTTTCTGGATGATTTCAAATGAACTATATTCTAGTGCACTACTTTCTTTCAGGGAAAGTTCAAATTGATGTTCCTGGCAGGTTATGGGTGTTAGAAATACATTTGTAGTCAGTTTGCTGACATCACTCCTTGTTCAAGTTGCATTTTAATGATACCAAAAAGGTGGTAATAATATTCAGGAACAGATGGAACATATGAGGGATTTTATCATCTCCAGAAAACCTAGTATAATGGTTCTGAACTTGGGTTGGGGAGAAGAAAATAGGATAAGATTAAGGAGATGTAGTAATGAAGGACAACCCTGGAAGTTTGGGTTTCCTATGGTGACAGAGAAGTTGATGGAATTATTCTTTTTAAAAATATATTTTCATTGATTTCAGAGAGGAAGAGAGGAGAGAGAGATAGAAACATCAAGGATGAGCGAGATTCATTGATCATCTGCCTCCTGCACACCTCCTTCTAGGGATTGAGCCTGTAACCCGGGCATGTGCCCTTGACCAGAATTGAACCAAGGACCCTTCAGTCCAAAGGCTGACACTCTATACACGGAGCCAAACCAGCTAGGGCAGATGGAATTATTCTTGATAGTCTCCAAAGTCATAAAGCTGTGAATGTTGTGGGGGAGGGGGCACATAGAGCTTCAGGGTTCTCTAACTCCTGCAGATCATGATGTGGAGGCTGAGAGAGGGCAGTGTGACTTGGATAAGACGGTCTGGGAATCCCTCTCACTATGAATTATATACACAAACTACTGAACTAATATAGAAATGGACACAGTACAACATATGGGAAGAATAATGAAATAAAGATAAAATAAGCAACATTTAAAAAATGTTTGCTAATCACAGTAGCTTTGTACTATCATTACATAATATCTTTAGGCACTCTATGTACTGGAGGTGACCTTTACCATTAATGATGGTGGATTAAAATCTACATTTTAGTAATATTAAAATTATTTTTGCCTGACTTTTTGTCAGGAACAATTATATTATGGATGATGAACTCACCATAGGAGTATAAGTGACATCATTTCTTTGTGTCTGTATTCTTAGTATAATTGTCAACTTAGTGTTTCTTTGTAAGATTTTTTCCCCATTTTTTTATTTTGTAAGGTTAGTTTAAATAAAACTAGGTAATATAATCAGTAAATTTACTTCCTTTGCAATGTGCTGAAAGCCAGGAGATGAATGAGGGCCTCACTATCAACTCCTTTCACTTCCTTCTACATATCTCATGTAATCTGCTTGTCTTGTTTACAGTTGACATAGAGACAGAAAAGGCACCATTGTGATCTCTTTGTTAAATATCAGTAAAGCTTAATTTCTTTCTGGTTTTTAAAAAAATATATATTTTATTGATTTTTTACAGAGAGGAAAGGAGAGGGATAGAGAGTTAGAAACATCGATGAGAGAGAGATATCGATCAGCTGCCTCCTGCACACCCCCTACTGGGGATGTGCCCGCAACCAAGGTACATGCCTTTGACCGGAATCGAACCTGGGACCTTTCAGTCCGCAGGCCGATGCTCTATCCACTGAGCCAAACCAGTTACGGCTCTTTCTAGTTTTTGATAAAAATAAATACAAGTAGTTTTATTTTCTTCTCACATCCAAGTGTCATGCCCTATTTTGATAATCATTGTCAAGCTGGTGTTTGTTATTGTTAATAAGGAAGCAGGAATAAATGAATCAATGTTAGCCTGAAGATATCATTTGGAGAATAACTGGATTTTTAATTTAGAATTTAATTAATTAAATTGTTAAGTGTATGGGTCTAGAATTTGCATGGGTTTGCATAATCATTTGCACATAGGTAGAGGAAAATTGCCATTCCTTTTCAAATAAGAAATTGATACCTTATGTTGCTATTGACATAGGTTGTTATGGACAGTGGCCTCAGAAATCTCACATTGTTGCCCTAATTTAAACATTTTATTTACATTAAAATTAGTAATTAAAATGGATCCGCCCATTGATATTAATATTTAAATACAGGTTTGAAGAGAAAATGATTTTTTCCTAACCTAATCTTGTAAGATTTTTCACTTATTAATATGCTTCCTTTTGCTTGCATGCAATTGCATTCTTTAGATGTACTGTTTTGTTTCTTAAGTAACATAGTTGGTGAGTATTAATTAGGTTGTTGAATAAATGCATTGTTTATTGCTGAAGAGGTCTTTTGGCTTCCTACCACTTTGTAAACTTTTAAATCTATAGCAATAAGATTTTCTAAGTATCTCCTTTCTTTGTGTAGTTTTGTTTATTCTCCTCTTTAAAAAATGTAAATGAATAATTCAAGTTCCAACCATACAAATGGGTAATTCAGCCTAGATATTTGCAGCATTTATTTTTGCAAGTTTGAAGGTACTTATCACTTTAGTTGCTGGGTGCTCAGTAAAAGGATGTTGAAAAATAATAAACTCAGCAATAAATTTTCTTTAAGTTCTGCAGCAACCATCTAAGAGATGGTTGAGTGTGGGAGAATGTGAAATGGTATAAAGGCAGTAGGTACATTCATCTCCCAGGCCCATTGGTCAATCTAGTTGGGTGAATTCATGTTCTTTTTCTTCGTTGGTTTATTCTGTACATTTATTCGTTCTTAAGCAGATACATAATGCTTAGAAAGCAAGACTTTTATAATCCTTCTAATAATGGTGAAATTTGTTTAGGAAGGCTAGCCTCCTGTTGATTGTTATTGTAACAAGGTTGGAGGGTAGAGAGGACTGGAGCCAAGAATGGGATAAGGTGGTCTACTGGTCAAAAGATTTAACTGAAAATGCCAAGAGCTGCTTGATTTACCCTTCAAAGCTAAGTTCAGGTTTCTTCATTATAGTAGTCTTGTTTATGGGCAGCCGACTGAGAGTCATTTTTCCAATAAAAATATCTTCCCTCCCCTGTATTCCAGTCTTTGACAATGACACTGTTGGTAAATTCTTGCAGAAATCACATATCTTATTCATTCACTTTACAAATATTTATTGAGTTCCATGCAGTGTACTTGATAGGGGAAATACTATTTTTAAAAAAACCAAGTTGTCTGATCTAAAGCAATGCAGTCTATCCCATCACTTAGGTCATTTTATACATGGCTCATATTAATTGACTTTAGTTATTTAATGTGTATGTCTTATTTCTTAGCTTCTTAGAACAGTTCTCAGTTGTTAATGATAAAGATGATTTGCTTGTTAAGTGAGTAAATGTCAAGGAAGCTTTTGAATTACTAGCATTCTTTCAGTTCATGCAAATGCATAATAGGGTGATTCAATGCTATTTTTAAACACATTGCTAAATGTTGCACTGAATGAAAGTTTAGGGAGTTCTCTCCAATACTGTATGTAATCCAGTGACTGTCACCCCAGCTATATAGTGGAATACCTTGGGAAGCTCTTATTTATTTTTTGTCCAGGCCTCACCCTAGGCCAAAATAAAACAGATTCTTGGGGCAGAGTCTGAGTTCTGGCATGCAGGAGGCTTGAGAATTACTCCTGTATGGCACCTAATTCTAAGATTAATTATGCCAGTATTTTTTAGATTGTGGTACTGACATTCAGACAGGTGAAGTAAGCTGTCTAAAGCCATAGAGCTAATGAGGGAAAGAGGCAGCATCTGGACCCCTATGCTCTAGCTATAAAACCTTTCCCATTTCTTGAAAAAATATATTTGATGTACAATATTATATTGGTTCCAGGTGTACACATAGTGATTAGACATTTATGTACTTTATAAAGTGATCCCCCTGATAAGTCTAGTAGCCACCCAGCACCATACATAGTTATCACAAGATTATTGACTATATTACTTATGCTGTACTTTGCATCTTGGGACTATTTTTATAATTGGAAATTTGTGCTTCTTAATCTCTCTCACCTTTTTCATCAGCCCCCAACCCCCTACTCTCATCTGGCAACCATCAGTTCTGTCTCTATGATTTTGTTTATTTTGTTTGCTCTTTTATTTTGTTTTTAGAATTCACATATAAGTGAAATCCTGTGGTATTTATCTTTCTCTATCTGTCTTATTTTACTTAGGATAATACTGTCCAGGTCCATCCATGTTGTCACAACTGGCAATATTTTATTCTTTTTTACGGCTGAACTAGAGGCCCGGTGCACAAAATTCATGCACTTGATGGGGGGAGGGTCCCTCAGTTTGGCCTGCACCCTCTCACAGACCAGGAGCCCTTGGGGGATGTCTGACTGCCGTGGAGGCAGGAGAGGCTCCTGCCACTGCCGCTGCGCTCGCCAGCCGTGTGCCCGGCTCAGGGCTTCTGGCTGGGCAGCACTCCCCCTGTGGGAGAGCACTGACCACCAGGGGGCAGCTCCTGCATTGAGCGTCTTCCCCTTGGTGGTCAATGTGCATCATAGTGACCAGTCGTTCCGCCATTCGGTCAATTTGTATATTAACCTTTTATTATATAGGATCATATTTCATTGTATATACATACACACACACCACATCTTCTTTATTTATTCATCTATTTTTGGACACCTAAGTTACTCTCTACTGTTTTCCATACTGGCTGCACCAATTTACAATCCCACCAACAGTGCACGAGGGTTCTCTTTTTCCAGATTCTCACCAACACTGGTTGTTTGTTGATTTATTGATATGCTAGCCATTCTGGCAGATGTGAGGTAATAACTCATTGTGAAAACTTTTCCCATTTCCAAAAAAACATCCTGTCACCACTCATATATGTGGCACTTTGGTTTCCCCCCACCATTTCGTTTTTAACCCTTTCTGATGATTTCTTTCCTGCCAGTTGACCATGGTGTACATAACTGGAATTAATATTTGTGATGCATAGACTAGGGAAGAAGGTCCTTTGTGTATTCATCTCTGTTAGGGCTGGAAGTTTGAGGAGGGGACTTGAAGACATAGGAGAAGGTAGGAATTCTGTCATTTTTAGAGTGCTTACTTTTACAAGTTTAATTTATGATGAAAGTATTAGGGCAATAGTCAATCTTACTAGAAATAGTGAATTGGAATTTTGTGTTATGTATGACCACAGCTGACACACAGAGGATATGGGACATTCATGTTTTTTGTATCATAATTTTGTGGAGGATTGTTAGCTTGCAGGAACTTGGCTTGAGCTATCAGAGGACCTTTTTTTCTTTCTTTCTCTCTTTCTGTGTGAAAGGATTAAGGTTTTAATGAGAGGGAATCTGCCACTTGGAACTTTTTTCTACTTGCCAGAAAAGGGAGCTGTTAATTATTATTATAACACTAGAGGCCCGGTGCATGAAATTCGTGCACTGGGGGGGGGGGGTTTGTCCCTCAGCCTAGCTTGCATCCTCTCCAATCTGGGACCCCTTGGGGGATGTCCAACTGCCAGACATCCCTCTCACAATCTGGGACTGCTGGCTCCCAACCGCTCGCCTATTAGCCTTTTATTACATAGGATCATATTTCATTGTATATACACACACACCACATCTTTTTTATTTATTCATCTGTTTTTTTAAAATATATTTCATTGATTTTTTACAGAGAGGAAGGGAGAGAGATAGAAAGTTAGAAACATCGATGAGAGAGAAAGATAAATCAGC
Organism: Myotis brandtii; assembly: GCF_000412655.1. NCBI lineage: Eukaryota > Metazoa > Chordata > Mammalia > Chiroptera > Vespertilionidae > Myotis > Myotis brandtii. The sequence goes on along the minus strand of NW_005369027.1, from coordinate 1,232,990 downwards.
TACCTCCTGCACACCTCCCACTGGGGATGTGCCCGCAACCAAGGTACATGCCCTTGACCAGAACCGAACCCGGGACCCTTCAGTCTGCAGGCCGACACTCCATCCATTGAGCCAAACTGGCCAGGGCTATTCATCTGTTTTTTGATGACCTTTTTCAGGAAATGGAATTTTGAGCCCGATTTCTGATTGCTATTAAATTATTTTTTTTCTAAAAGAGTGTGTCAAAGTGTTTCAGAGAGTGCATTAAAATCCCTGCAGCTATCTTCCCAGGCCACATCTTTGCTTCTTGTTAGGAGACAGTATTTATCATAGTAAATAGCTCATTTGGGGTGGTTCATGGAGGCTTTAGTTCCAAAGTGAACATAACAGGAAGTCAAAGTGCAAAGTTTGACACTTCTCTCAGAAAGGTAACTTTGCACTTTACTTATGAAAGGTATAATAATCTATTAACGTTTTACATCTATTCAGGGGTGGTAAACAACATTTGGGCCAACCACTCATGCTTTTAATAAGCATGCTTTTATGCCATATATATTGAAAAATTATAGCCTATTTTGTGGTTTACATACTCAGTTACATTATCTTGTTTGTGGATGATACCCTGTGAAATGATGTCTCACTGGTCTATAATATTTAGAAAATGTGATGCTTTTCCTTATGCTTACTTGTAGGAGAGATCTTTCTGTTTTATTTGAAAATTTATTTTAATTTACATATAGTAACATTTACTTTTGTAAAGTTTTGGTAAATGCATAGAGTGATATAGCCATCGCCACAATTAGGATATATAATATTTACAACATTACTCCCCCAATATTCCCTTATGCTATTTCTTTGTTTTTATTGAATTTATTGGGGTGGCATTGGTTAGTAAAATTATATAGGATTCAAATGTGCAATTCTATAATACATTCTATAATACAGTATATTTTACTGTGTGTTCGCCACCCGAAGTCTAGTCTCCTCCCATCACCATTAATACTCCCTTTACCTTCTTCTGCCTCTCCTCACCCCCCTTTCTCCCTGTTGTCTGTCTGTGTCTACATTGTTTTATTTATTCATTAATTTTTGCCTAATCCCTTCATCTTTTCACCCAGCCCTGGAGCCCTCCTCCCTTCTGACAGCTGTCAGTCTGTTCTCTGTATCTATGAGTATGTTTCTATCTTGCTTGTTAGTTTATTTTACTCTAGGAGTTGGTGTCCTAATGTCTGAATTTTCTCTCTTTGCAATAAGATGCTAAATCAACATCGTGGTTATTATTTTAAAATGCTGGAGCCTATGCACCGTTTAGTTTTTATTGACATCCAAAAGGGAACATCACATATGACAGTATCCATTAGATATATTTTTTTTCTTTGCTAAGTGAAGTATTTACTTCCTATAATATTTCATTCTGTTTATAAAGCTATTTATTTAAACCACAGCCTTTTAAAAGTTGCTTAACCACCTGATACATTTATCCATTGAAGTTCCGGAGGAGCAGCATCGGCAGGTGAATCGGGCTGGATGGGCCACAGTGAAATGGAAGGCTTCGTAATTGACCTGCCGGGGGCACATCCTGCCTCTCAGAGGCCAGGCTGAGACTGGGATCTGGTCCTGTTAAAGCATGACAGGACTGCAAATCAAGGGACAGTCCTTAAGAAAAGCAGTCGTTAAGTCACTTTTTGAATGTGACATGTTAGTGTGCTGGACGTTTTGAAGTGGATCTCGGCATGAACATTGCTTGGACGACTTTATACATTTAGACCAGGTCTAAGGAGATTCCAAAGCGCGTCAGGAAAGGCCAGATATATTTGACAAATTTTTAACCTTATTTTCTTTGATTTTTTTATCTTAGAATATTCTGATAACATTATTTAGACATAGTTCAAAATGAAATCTGGCTTTAAAAAAAGGTAGTAATCAAAGCTATAATTTCCTTGCCCCTTGTTAGATATGACATTCCATCTGTGCCGATTTACACAGACACTCCTAATCTTAGCAAAGATTCCAAGTCATCTCTTGCATTTTTTAAATCTTAAAGGACTAGTTTTATACTGGAACTATGACTAAAGCCAGGTCCTTAATACATTAATGGACAATATTTTTATTAAGCATTTAAATATTTGGAGATATGGAAGAAAAACTGAAATCACACATCTACTAATATGTCTATTTGAAGGTAAATAATGTATTCCTTGGGCTGAAGTGAGAGAAAAAATTTTTGTCATGTGTTGCCATAGGGAATAAACATTATATTCAAACTGAACATTTTTTATTTATTACAAATTTCTAAATCAATCAAAACAAAACATCTTCATCACTAGGTGATGGCTAGAGCAGGAATTTGTCACATCTGATCTATTTTCATTTTAAGAGAGCTCACATCTAATAACAGCTATTTCAATGTAAGGGTATTTGTTTTCATAAAATTTGTAAATTGTGAATGTGGCCATTGTCTAAAACAGAAACTAGCAGAAAAAAATTTAATGCAATTCTGTTGGGGTCCAACCCCAACAGGTCCAGGGGTCCCCAAAGGTGTGGACAGAGTCAGCGAAGAAGGAATGACACGGAGACAGCCTTCAGTTGATCAGCAGCCTAGTCAGGACCTCTAGCCAGGATCTCCAGCCAAGTTCTGGTTAGGATCTGATGTTTATTGTCTTGTTACATCTGTATTTATACCAGTTGATTTTAATCCTGTCAATTTCTATTGCAAAGGTTAGGGCGTTTCTTATCTCCATTCCAGGGAGTAAAGATTATGTAGCTTAAGCATGATTGTTCGTAGTTAAAGTGGTTACCTACCCGCCTGGCACTTAGTTACAGGGTTGTATCCCCTCCCTAACCCCAGGGAAAAATCCCCACCTGGGGAAACAACCTTTCTCGGAGAGGTGACCTTGGTTAAAACACATGGCGCTAAGGAGAGCAAACATATTAAGAACAATATGCTATATATGCCAGGTCCCTTGAAACATATGCTGTGCAGATGTTTCTTTCCTGCAGCGACTGTGTCAAGCAGCAAGGATGGACCAGCTTCCGGCACAATTCTCTTAATTTTAGGTTTTTCTAGTTCTGGGTAGTATAAAATATTGTAGGTATAACTCATTTGACATGGAACTGGGATGTTTTATGGAATATTGGAGTTGAGGAAGTATTAACATTTCTGGTTGTCACTCTGACAACTAAACATTATATGCTTTTGCTTGAATTTGCCTATAATGCTTAGGATATACAATGCATATCCTAACTTGCCATTATTCAGTTGAAACAAGATCTGGGAATTGGGACACTTTTTAATTGAATTACAGTGTAATTTTACACAAGTCATTGTCTTTTTCCAAACTTTTCCATTTGCAAATTTGCTGCAATTATGTATGCTTTACTGATACACAATCAAGCTAGGATTTATGTCTACCTGGGATAAAAAATAGGGCAATGAAAATGTAGTCTTAATGAAATACATATATTTTAAGTATGGGGAGGATAAGAGTTTTCCTTCTTTATCCAGGGCTAGAATTTACCTAAAGAATGAGTGATTACATGAAACCAATCGTGGCTACTTACAGGTGCCGACTGATAACTGGTCTTCTCTAAGGATTTATGCAACACAACTGACCACTTCTCCATTTCACAAGATTTTATTTTAATTCTGTGTGAGCTGGAAGAGAAATACTGTTCAACCTCCCTAATTTTTAAAATGAGGCAACTGAGTTTTAGGTGGGTTGTGGATTAACCAAGATAGTGATAGTGGCAGAAATGAGACTAAACTTCAAGACTTATGACTCTTAATCTAGTGCTCTATTTATTAGTTGAGAAATAGGTTCTTCTTACATGGAAGTAAAAGTCTCATTAAAGTGACTATTTTTTTTATGTGTGCTTTTTGGTGACCCCAGAAAGACTGACAGAAGTGTTTTCCACCTTAGCCATCTTCAGAGTGAGATGATGTTAGTTATTATAGAAGGCAAGCTACTGCAATTTGACCGCACATGTATGATTTTATTGGGCAAAGATTGTTTTCACTTTCTTGTTTGCATAACCTTTTTAATGGTCTGAGTCTTTTATGATTCCCAATCAGTTACTGTCATTAGCTACATATAGTTTTCCTGTTAATTGGTGCATTTCTTTCTGGGCTTTATTGACATTTATATTCTAAAGAGCGGAATTGGTCTCACTCCTGAAAAAACCCCCCACCCAAATCAATTAGTAAATGCAAAGTCTTTCTGCCTACCTACCTACCAACTTACCTACCTACCTATTAGGCATTATTGAGAGAAAATGTTACTACGAAGCCTTTTGTATAAAAGATTTTATGATTTGTCATATGAAATTCTTTGTAGATTGCAACAAAAAGAAACCCTAGTGATCGCTTAGGGCAGTGGTTCTCAACCTTCCTATGCTGCGACCCTTTAATACAGTTCCTCATGTTGTGGTGACCCTCAATCATAAAATTATTTTCGTTGCTACTTCGTAACTGTACTTTTGCTACTGTTACGTAAATATTTATGTAATATAAATATCTGATATGCAGGATGTATTTTCATTGTTATAAATTGAACATCATTAAAGCATAGTGATTAATCACAAAAACAATATGTAATTATATATGTGTTTTCTGATGGTCTTAGGTGACCCCTGTGAAAGGGTCCTTCAACCCCCAAAGGGGTCGCGACCCATAGGTTGAGAACCGCTGGCTTAGGGCAAATACGGAAAATACTTTGCATACATGTCGCTACTCTCCCTTATGCGTATAGGAGACAGCAAATCATCCATGATTCTCTACTTTTGTCTGGAATCAGCCTCAGAATCATTATTAACACAGTACTTCAGCCAGTCATTATCAATTGATTGAAACTGATGTGAGGGAAGTGCCATCTATGACCTAGTATGACTTTTCATTTTTCATAAGAGGCAACTGAGGCTCAGAGAGGGTAAGGGTCTCAAAGGACATTCGTGTCGCTGGAATTACAGCTGATGTTCCCACAGTTTAGCTTCAGTGTTCTTTAATTCCATCAAACTACTCAGTAAGCAAACAAAATAGCGTGGTATGAAATTTCCATGCCCTTTTAGAATCATCCTTACTCAGTTTTCCAATCTTTAGGTTTCTGAACTATTGCTGTTATTTATTGTCTGATCTGTGTACAGTTTCTTAAAATGGGGAGAAAAATGAACGGTTCCCTGAAGTGCATTCAGACCCCATCCAGCATAAAACTAGCACACAGAATATATAAACTGTCGATGATAAATAGCATGTATAGCAAACTGCAATTACCATAAAAGTACAGCAAGAAATCTTAACGTCCCACGTGTAACTGTAAATCTAACAACCCAACAACAGAATTTCCTGGAGAAAAAAGTGGTTAAGAAAAAAAAAGAAGCAGTATTGGCCCATTGCTACCTTTGATCCCAGCTTATTATCTGATCAACTGGGAGCTTTTCAGGAGCATCAGCCCTCATAGTCTCAGGTCTATTTGATCATCAGAGTCTCATGACATAAAGGCTCATTTCCTTAATTCCACTAGCACTTGAAGAACAAGGAAATGAACTTATTGGGAATCATTTTTCGAAAGCAGTGATCCTAACTCTTTTCATTGCAGTGCCACTTTGGTCAAGTTAGGTCTCCATAGATGCCTCTTCCTGAGTTCTATGGTTTAAAACCTAACCCCGTCCTTTCCCTCCACATTTCTGTTGACTTGTATGTGTTGACTCTGTGGATCAGACAGGACCTTCAGCGAAGCCACTATCGAGGGACCTTGAGCCATATAGAGAATGCAGAGGCATTCAGGTGCTATAGCTCAGTGCTTAATTTAATTAAAGGTAGGAAGAAACTTTCAGGGGTGTGAACACAGTGCTTATTAAATGTTTGGAAATGATTGAAATAGAGTTCCAGAGTTCAGACTCTAAGGACCTTCTCATTGAGAGTGGGCAATCTACTCTAGCTCATGGAATACGAAATGAGGCAAAATACAAACATTTTAAATTTGTAAAGAAAAACAAATAGATTCAAGCTAAGAAGATCAACTGAACTTGAGTAGATTTCAAGGAAGCTTAGGATGGTTCCGTCTGATTTTATTCTGCATCAAGAGGACAGGAATTTTTTTTTTTTTTGTCAGCATTTCTCAAAAATTGGATTCTGTTTCCATGGAAATACAGTTCTACCTCCCTAATTTTTATCATCAGAGGAATCTTGGGTGTTGTTAAAAATATGGATCAACAGTTATTATGTAAGAGCAGGACATCTTACATAAGTATATCCCTAGAGCTCACAGAAAATAGTTTTATCCTTTTTTTCTCAGGCACTGGATCTCTGTTATAAGGAATAAAATTTCCCATTTCCCGTCCTTCAGTGAGTTTTTGGGTTTGCCATTTAAATTTCCAAACTCAATTCTGCTCATGCTCAGTTTTTATTTTTTAATACTATTTTATTCTGAGGAAAAAATTAGATAAATGCCCTTTAGGTTTTACTTTATAAAGCATCAGAAGTATGAACTAGAAAATTATTCTACTTTGGGACAAAGATTTTCTGGGAAATTTAATCCTTTATTATCCAAGATAATTCAACCAGAGCACTTTGGGCCAATTTAAAATATTTTATCTACATCTCATTAAACTAATATGCACACTTCTTCCTTTTTTCCCCTAGACTGAATCACACAGATTTCTGTAAGCGACTAGATTTTTCATCCTTTCTAAATTGCTCTTCACCTTGGCACCTCATTTGTCCAATAATGCCATCGTCATGTTTGTGGAATCTCAGTTGTTTCTGCCTCAGATTTAGGAGTAAGGATGAAATCCATTGGGAAGAAACCATGTTTGACACTTTCCTTAGGGATTCTCTTCATTGCATGAAACTCACTTTTAGTGATAAATTCTAGAAGTTTTCAACTTCTCTAAAAATATTATCCTTCCTATTCTAAAGGATGTGGAAGAAGTTGGCTTTGGTGAAGTTATGTTTGGCTAGAAAAGATGCCAGATCTCATATCCAGGATGTTAACAGATATATATTCATCTTACTCTGCTTCCAAGGAAGGAGGAGATGTTCAGATGGCCACATCCTTTGAGTAATTGAGTGATACTTCTGAGTCACACTGTCCTAATTCTGCACTAGCCCATTCTGTTCTTATTTCCCCCCCAATTCAACAAGAATCCTATGTTGATCATTACAATACCACACCTAGACAACCTTTGGGAGATAAACTAAACTAAAATTAACATGCTTCAAAATAAGTCCTAAGTGAATTGTTTTGTCTGTGTGATACTCCCTGTGGCTGTTGCCTGGAACTTCCCACTGCACACAGAGGTGTTAGAAAATGGAAGCACAGCCATTTGTTCATTTTTCTTCACCGTGTATCTCACAGGCTGGGTCTGTGGCAGTTGAAGTAAGATAATCGTTTCATGACGATAAAAGAAGAAAACCAGTTTGCCAATAGGGCTTAAATTTGACAGTAGAATCCTGAAACATATGTAAAAGAGATGATATTCCAGCAACACAACACCAACACTGTAATCTGGTAGCTTTTCCACTCCTGTTATATATTAAAAAATAAACAACAATAACAATGCCACTTTTGTCAGTAAAAGTACTTTTGAGTATGTTAGAAAGAATAAGCCAGATAACCAGCCCATTCCCATTATTTTTATTGACTGATTTATGGCTTAAGGTATTCCACAGTATTTCCAGGTGTAGGTGGTCTTGCAAGTATGAATTCTGCCATTTTGCCCACAGGATTAGAGGAGAGGAATATTGAATTCTGATCTTAGCTTTGGTGCTGAAAGACTTTCACAAACATACTTGTCCTAATTGCTTTTTCCTACTACCTATATTCTGCTTCTCTCTGCTAGGGTGAAATATCCCAGGCATTGTCTGAGGAAGGCTTTGGGAGTGATCTCTGTGTTTAGATTTTCTTATTAATGTGGGAATGAATCAAGAGCAGGCTTTCGATAAAATAGACCTTTATACTTGTCAATTCCTCTTCATTTTCTTTATGAATGAGACCGAGATAGCACAGGATTTCTGTGGAATCTGTAGTGCTAACTCTTTGTTCTTCCAAATGCCTCCCATGACACTGGCTAGTTAGGTTAGGTTACTCCCATTTCTAGCTGCAGTTAGGTTACTCCCCTTGCTTCCTGACTGAATGGATATTATGATAGGAGTATTTATTGAGCTTATCTTTCAATGTGCTAGGCACTGTGCTAAAGGCTTTATAGGTATGAACTGGTTAATCCTCATAACGACTCCATACTGGGGCAACGATTTCACTGTCACTGCACCCTCTCATTTCTTTCCCGAATTTCACATTTCTGAAGGTTCTGTGACTGTTTCAGGTTTTACATTCAAGTCTTTAATCCATTTTGAGTTAATCTTTGTATATGGTATAAGATAGTGGTCTAGTTTCAGACTTTTGCATGTGGCCATTCAATTTTCCCAACACCATCTATGAAAGAGACTTTCCTTTTTCCACTGTATATTATTGGCTCCTTTGTTGTAAATTAGTTGCCCATGCATGTGCGGACTTATTCCTGGGGCCTTAATTTAGTTTCATTCACTGTTGTTGTTTTTTTGCCAATAAAATGTTGTTATGGTTACTACAGTGTAGTTGAAAATCAAGGACTGTGACACCTCCTCTGGCTTTGTTCTTTACCACCCTCAGGATTATTTTGGCTGTTTGGGGTCTTTTGGAGTTCCATACAAATTTTAGGATATATATTTTCTATTTCTCTGAAAAATGCCATTGTGTTAGGGAATGCATTGAATCTGTAGATCATTTTAGGTAAATAGACATCTTAATAATGTTAAATCTTCCAATCCATGAGCACAGAATATCTTAAAATCTTTTTGTGTCTTCTTTAATTTCTTTCAGCAATGTCTTGTTATTTTATAAGAGCAGTACAGTATGAGGATTATATCCTAAATGCAAAATTATGCTGTAAATATAATGTAATTGAACAATAATAGAACCTCTTTTTTCCCTTTTAAATAGTGAGTAAGGTCCAAATGTTACATAGAAAACGACTTACAAGTATAACTCCTCTGCCATGTTCGTGTAACATCCAATGTAGAGTGGGGCCTTGACTTACGAGTGTCCCGACTAACGAGTTTTTTGAGATACCAGCTATCTCTCGGCCGATTTTTTGCATTGAGTTGACAGAGTAATTTGAGCTCGGTCTCGGAACGAATTAAACTCGTAAGTCAAGGCTCCACTGTACTATAAATCTAATATCATTTACTACTATTTGCTACTTTAAATGTTATATCTATTGGGAGTAGGATCAATGGCTAAATCAATTAGAAAGAATGATTACTTTAAAAGATGGTATCTGAACTGTTACTAGGTAGACTTCTGTTCTCTGACATTACATTACATTTATGGTACAGTGGGGCCTTGACTTACGAGCTCGTTAAGGAGCTTGTTAAGGAGCTCGTTAACTCAAATTACTCTGTCAACTCAATGCAAAAAATCAGCTGAGAGACAGCTGGTATCTCAAAAAACTCGTTAGTCGGGACACTCGTAAGTCAAGGCCCCACTGTATAGTGAAAATGTGTAAGAGCTCTAAACGTCAAATAAGTCCTAAAATGTCTTATTAATAATAATAAAAAAGAAAAAGAGAAGAATTTACAATTCCATTGAATACATGTATGAGGCTTTTCCCCTCAAATTCCTATTTTAAATTTGTAGCTGCTGCTAAATAAGTTAATGACAAAAATTGCACAAGTTGAATAAAGACTTAGCATCTATTTTTACATTTAAGATATTTTAGAATTTAATTAATTAAAAACAGCCAAAATGTTTCTTTCCAATCTGAATTATCCTCGTTCAATTCCAAGAGATTGCCTTACAATTTTTTTTTCTTTATTGGTGAAAGTATTACAGATGCCCTCCCCCACCTTTTTTTTATTGACCCTCTCCATCCCGCACCTGTGCCTCCCAGGCCTTCTCCACACTATTGTCTGTGTCCATGGGCTATGCATATATGCATATAAGTTCCCAGGTTAATCTCTCCCCACCCATTCCCCCACCTCTGCTTTCCTTCAGGAAACTGCCTTTTTAAGTCCCCCATTCCTATAATATGCCAAGATTTACTATAGAAAAAAACTAACACCTGAATGGCGTTCACTTAGGCTATAATCAATACATAGTCCAGTGTCTTTCATATGTTTATTCATTTCACTACCATTTATGGATTACCTACCAGGCAAACTTACTAATTTCACTAGCATTTAATGAACTCCTACCATGCATGCTCTCCAGAACTGAAACTGCTCATATGTTCCCTTTGTGGACCCAGCATAAAATTTAGTTTTGTGACTCTGTGAATAGGCAACTTTCTTGCTAAAATAAATATATTGCCTAACATTTTTTATATCAAAAAAAGATGAAATATTTTCAAATGTGGCCTTGCACCTAAGCCAATGGTTTTTCTCTTGCAGCATTGCTAGCCTTGGAGTGCGTTGCGTACAGTTTGTTGGTTCCTACAGAATTCATCTCACAATAATAACAACCCTCCATCCCCCCCTTTCCCCATCTGTTCTGCACACATTCAGTGAATACTTGGCTCTCTTGTCAGAGTTGGCTTCTTCCCATTTCCTCCTCAAAATTTCTTTAACTTTCCATTTTAACCGAGGTTGTGAGACTTCTTCTCGATTAAGTTGGCTCAGAAGATTACTGAGCTTCAAAGTCTGGATATAGGAGGATTTCTAGAATCTAATTTTGAAGGCTTGGTATCCAAGAAAAATAAAAACTTCATATTTCTTTCAAGGGGTGAACAGCCAGGGTGTTATAAAGTTTACAACCTACTATCACACTTAATTCTGAGAACAATGTCTGCCAGGTTTGTCCAGCTGAAACACGTACACTTCCTTATACCCCTTTTCCTTAAATTTAGGCTAATTTCAGGGATCTGAAGAGAAACCGGTTTCTAGACAGGGTCTTCTCGCTTATAATTTGAATATTCAAATTGTTAAGAGCATTAAATACCACCTTGGCAAGGAGTTCTCACCAGCGTCAATGGTTAGGGATTCCTGAGGGGCTCTAGTAACTTCCTTAAATTAATTGCAACATTTTGTACATATTCGTTTGTTCAATAAATGTTAATTGAGCACCAATTATGTGCTAACCAGTTTATTTCAGGCTTGTGGGGTACATCAGTGAACAAAACAAAGTTTCTAGCCCTCACGTAGCTTACATTTTCACAGGTGGAGACAGGAAGTAAACATAATTCATAAGTAAGTTTTATAGTGTCGGGGGTCCCCAAGACCACTCCTGCATTTAATGATTTGCTAGTAGGACTCACAGGACTCAGTAGATAATTGTACTCACAGCTAAGGTGTGTTGCCGTGAAAAGGTACAGAGCAAGGTCAGGGGAAAGGCACAAGGGGCAATTCTGGGGAGACCAGACGCACACTCCAATGTCCTCTCAGACTGGCGTCATGTCAATGCACTTAATTCCCAGTGAGTTGTGACAACATGAATGAAATGCTAACAGTGGAGCACATCAGATACTCAGTTCCCAGGTTTTTTTTTAATTTTTATTGGTAGCTGGTCACCCTCTGCCTGACCACACTGACTGTGTGCACCCCGCCAAGGAAAACAGGTATTTGGCATACATTCTATTGTTTGTGCAAACAGTTAAGGTGTGGTGAGCCGCTCGTCAGTTCTGGGAGTGTGAGAACCCTTCTGAAATCCAAGCTCCTAGATGCCAGCCAGGGGCCAACCTTGTAAGCAGGCTTTTGAAAGGCTAGCTCTCAGGCCTGCTATATTAATTACTTTGGGTACAGCTACACCGTGATACGTGCTCTGGGGGGAAAATTTAGAACAAGGTGTAAGGACCAGTAATTCTGGAAAGGGAGGTTGGTTACAGTTTTAAATAAGGAAATCAGAGTAAGCCTCCTGGGAAGGTAATATTTGAGCAAAGTCTTGGCGGTTACAAAAAGAACATTCTAGGCAGAGAGACCAGCCCTCAGGCGAGCGCTTGCTTGTCATGTTTGAGCAAGAGCAAGGAAGCCAGCGTGGTGGGAGTGGAGTGAACATGGAGATGAAGTTAGGGAGTGAAGGTTGGGTGAGGGGACTGGTGACCAGGCAGCTTTGGACCTTGTAGGACATTGTTAGTTCTGTGGCTACGAATATGTGTATTCCACTGAGGAAAGAACCCAGCAGTTTTCCTTTCTCTAGATTCTCTGAGTCCCCAAGGTTTAGTAACTGCAGATCAGCGTTTAATAACAGCTAAATTCCTCGTTTTACAATTGGAGAACTAAATTTTAAGTGGTGACAGATGTCTTGTTTAAGGTCACGTGGTCATCAGTAAACAAATGGGGGATAGAATGTGGCATGTAACTGTTTTAATGCTTCTTTCCCCGAGTTCGAGAGAATCCTGGTGACATCCAATTGCATTTTACTAAATAATTGATAACAAATGGGCACCAGGCTGCTTCAAGGTAGTTTAGGCAGAATGTGTTCAGTTACTCCGTTCTCTCTAGAATCGAGAGTGACTGGCGTGTCCAATCTCCAGGTCCAGTGGGAGATAAAACAAATAGGCAACTCCTAACAGGGGTATTTCCCCTTCTTATTGGAATGGCTGATAATTCAAATAACTGTCTTCAGACCTTGCCCTGATCCCTTGCCCCGAAACATTTGTTTTCATTACTTGTTAGGTACTCTCTGTCCTGTCTCCATTATGACTGCATTTTAGTATACGTGCTGCTGCAGCGAGCACACGACTGTAATTTAATAAAGAAAAGGCTTATTAAGCTGCCTTCTGTTTTTAAAGGATTCAACTGCAGTTTTTTGTTTGTTTGTTTGTTTGTTTGTTAAGGGCTATAGAAATAAAATGAGGGTAACTTCTCTCATTGGCAACTCTGGACCAGTCACACCAAGAAGGCTTAGCTGAAAGATGAAGAAGTACAGCTAAAGAGCATCTAGTGAGGATGGATCCTGAAAACAGTTATGTTTGACATTAAACCCAAGATGATACAAGCTGCTTATGAAGTTGGCAGATAATTACCACCTAATATTTTCTTTCAAAATGAAATAAGACAGAAAGGATTGGCAGTTATTCAAAAGTTTACTGCTCTAAACTTAAAAAAAACACACACACAAAGAATGTTGGATGCAAATAGGTCTGTGGTGTGTGGTTGCTAAAGATACGATTTTGGTGACAGCTCTGGAAGACAGTGTAATAGTGCCTTTTGTTGTTTTGATAACCAAAACAAAAAGTAAAAAGAACCCCTTAGAGTGAATTTTAAAGGTTAAGTTCAGAGCTTTGAAATTATTATGTGGATTTGGAAATACAGGCATTTAAGAAATACTTTTTATTTTCAAGGGAGAAAATCATTAACTGCTTCCTCTAACTGTGAGGAGGTAAGACGTGACATATGTTATTTCACAGATAAAATATTCTCCGTTCATTAAGCAATGCTTCTACGCTGTAATCTTGTGAGAGATTGCTGTTAAATACTTTATGCTATATTGTTTCGACCAATGATGCAATAAATGGCTCTGTCACAGGTAGATGGCATCAAACCAGTATAAACATAAAATATCTATCACTATTAAAGAGATGGTGGATATGACACACAAAATACAAGATCTTGAGGACTTTTCCTCGTACTTTGATTGCTTTCATGTATTTGTAACCATGCAAGGCTTTGCTTTAGTTGATGGTGGGGGGTAGACCAGACTAGATTTAACAATGAGAACCATTCTGTTCAGACTACGGCCCTAGGCAAAAATTTCAATAACTTTTGTTATATACCTATACCACATATTATCATAAAAATTTATACCACGCAGAAAAGTAAGAAGAAGGCAGAAAATCACTCCAAATTTTACTTTCCAGAAATAACCATTCTCAACATTTGAAAATCTTTCCAGACATCTCTCAATGTGTCTGTATTGAGCAAAATATAGCGAGGTGTAATTTTAGGAAAATGGGAGCACAGAATAGATGGCATTTTAAATACCAAGTATTAATTTACTTTACTTGAATTTAGGGTAAGAAAAGCAATGGAAGTAAAGTTGCAGGAGCTGTTGACTTCACTCAGAAAAAATATTTATTTATCACAATAATATGGAACATAAGAGGGAGGGGGAAGTGGGGGAAAGGGTAAGCCATTAATAGAGTTTGAAATCAACACTATTTTTTAACTTTATTATTTCTTGTATTTAAGTAAAACTTTACTCATGTGGAGTCTGTGTCACTTGCTCTCTATTCCGCTGTTGCACTGGTGGTCACAGGAACATGGCAGAGCTGGGAGTGACATAGAGGCCTGTAAAGCCTAAAGTGTGAGCTCATATCCAGAAAGCAGTGTGACCATTAGTGGCTGAGTATGAAAGATGGAAAAATAACACAAGTTCACTTTCTACCCTCCTCACCCTCTAATTTCTGATATGTTATCCTCTATACATGGTCTTGATTTATTGTATTTCTTTTGTTTTGTAGCCATAGTAATCAAAGGTATTTAATCCATTTATAAAGGTTCTCAAAGTTATTTGTTCCATTTAAAAATTGATTTGGTATTCATCACCAGCCCTTTTACTATTACTTCTCTCTAAGCATGTTCTTTGTTTTGATTGTGCTCTTGGATGGCTGGATTTGGGGGCTGAGGAATTTTTTAAGGAAGCACTTATGCTTACAAAGTCCTTACGTATTTGAGATTGTCTGTTGGTTTCATTTATAGTTAAAGGACAGCTCGACTGAGTATAAATTCTTACATTTTTTTTTCTAAGATACTTTCGATATTATTTGTAATCACGTCTTTAGTAGAACCAGTGGAGGAAAATTTATTGCTAAATTGCCAATCAATTTGCTGAATCACCAAATTTGACAAAATTATCAATTGTAATATTTTGGGATGAGGAGAAAGTGGTGAATATAGTTTGATGTGAAGTTTGCATGGTTGTTAGACAGTGACGCGAAGGTATGGAGTGGCAGTAGGGCTCAGAGTCTGGAGTTCAGTAGGTGGGCTGGAGCTACACAGTTAGTGTGGACAGAGAAGAGGAGAGGTCCCTATGTGCATTCCAATAGTTAGAGCTCAGAAAAATGAAAAGGAAGGCCAAAGAAAAGTGAGAAAAAGCTGCCATTAACTGGGAAGAAAACATATTTGAAATCTCAAGGAGAAAGTGATGAAGTATGTCCAATGCTACTGAATAAGACAAAGGCTGAAAATTGAACATTCCTATAGCTCATTTAGAAGTTATTTGGGTTCCTGATAAGATCAATACAGCAGGCAAGCCTGATTAAATGGAAAATATATTAAAAGGAAATTATAGACAATTCCCCCCCAAAATAATTTGGACATTGGAACATTTTTAAAAATTGATCTTTATTGTTGAAAGTATTACAGATGTCCCCCCTTTTCCCCTCATTGTCCCCTCCCCCCTCTCCCCAAGCCTTCGCCACACTATCATCTGTGTCCGTGGATTATGCATATATGTATATAAATTCTTTAGTTAATCTCTTCCTGTCCCCCACTTCCCCCTCCCTCTACAATTCGTCAGTCTGTTCCATGCTTCCATGTCTCTGGATCTATTTTGTTTGTCAGTTTATTTTGTTCATTAGATTCTACATATAAGTGAGATCATGTGACACTTGTCTTTTTCTGACTGGCTTATTTTACTTAACATAATATTTTATGTTATAGTGTCTTTGTTACTTTTTATGAAAAAAAAAACACACACCTTTATATTTGTATATATGATGTGCAGCAGGAAGGAGTAAGAGCATAAATACAAAACATTTTTCTGTTGTTGGTTACCTAAGGGGACTAGAGCAGTTTGTCGGAGATTATTAACATATTTCTTATTTGTCTTTGTATCATTTGACATTACAATGAACTTGTATTCAAAGTTAGAATTATATAATAAAATAAAAATAAAATATGTACTAAATGTTATGTAATAAGAACACAGTATCAATGGTGATAGCATGTGATCCCATAATTGATTCCTTCTCACCTGCTGAACCCATGGCATCAATGTTACACAGCAGTTTTGTGAGTCTTCCCTTCGGAGCCAGTCTTGACCTCAAAATCTTTATTGACACAGTTTTCTGGATAGTCATACCCAAGTGACTGCAGTTACTCTTGAACTGAAACTTTTTTCCCAGCTCCAGTATAGATGATCCCTATTTTTCCTTCCTAGTTTTTGCTTTCTAATTATTCACCACAATTACAAGTGCCTACACTGTGACAGAATTGCACTAATGGGAACTATATTTGGAGGAACAGATTGGTCTATGAGTCTAATTATGTGTAACTTCTTTTTGGGCTTCTTCTGTTTGCCTACCCCTTAAAACTGCATTTTTCTTCAAGTTCTCGCCAATTTTCTCTTTATCTAACTCCACACACACACTTTCCCTAGGCTGTTTCATCCACCATCTTTGTGCCAGGAATTCCTAGTTGGTGCCTCTATTTCAGATTCTCCTGCATAACCATTGCTACTATTACTTTTGTTCAGAGTTTCTCCATCTCTCACCTATAGTTTTGTAAACTCTCCTGTCTTAAGTCCCATACATTCCAGTAATCTACTTTCACAAAAATGATTTTTCTCTAACACAAATTATATATCAGCCTTTTTCTTATATTATGCAGTGACCACTCTGTTGCATTCAGTGTTGTCACGTGACTGATGATAGTCAAAGGCCTAATACACTTCCTTGAGTGTACCCCAAATTTTGACAAAACTCCGAAGTATAATATTAAGAGGTACAGGCTTCAGTAATTTATAATTGCCATGGTTATTGATAGTTTGACAGTGGTGATTTACTAACCATCATGGTTTAGAACAGATAGGCTCTAGATTATGTGCATTTTTTAAAAAATAATGTAAAAAAATATATTTTATTGATTTTTTACAGAGAGGAAGGGAGAGAGATAGAGAGCTAGAAACATCGATGAGAGAGAAACATCCATCAGCTGCCTCCTGCACACCCCCTACTGGGGATGTGCCCGCAACCAAGGTACATGCCCTTGACCGGAATCAAACCTGGGACCTTTCAGTCCGCAGGCCGACGCTCTATCCACTGAGCCAAACCGGTTACGGCTGATTATGTGCATTTTTTTGTGAACTAGCTAAACCTCCATCTTTTACTCTTTCACTCAGTAAACTACATTGGAATCAACGTGAGGATACTATTGGGGCAATCTTGAATGGGCTCTTAGATATGTTTAAAAAGTAAATCATTTACAAATTGCAGTACTATGGCTTTAATTACTAATAAATTACTTATGACCTACTTCATAAATGGCCATCTATTACCATGATTGATAAAACCTGGATTTAGACCAAAGTCCAGACTCTTTACCATAACATGCAAAGCCCTCCATGGTTCAAGCTAGTCATTTATTTATTCATCCACCTATCCATTTGCCCATCCATTTGTCAAATACTTACTGAGCATTATGTTCTAGGTAATTGTTTGTTAGGGCCTAGGGATACGCTAGTGAACAAGCACAGGTCATAGAGTCAATGACCACAGCACTTTAGACTTCTCAGCCCCTTCTTTGATATGTGCTTGTCCAATTTCTTCTCTCCTCACAGTTTCCAGCCAAATTGATGATTTATGGTTCCCTGATACATTAAAGTATTTCTTTTGTTGGTGATTTTCCCTCCACTGCCTAGAATGCCCTTCCTCATTCTGTCAACCTGGTGAATACTCACCTCAGTTGTTACTTCTCTATTCCCTGTTTCTGAATGGCGTCTCCATGAAAACCAAGAAACTTTTAATAATTTATCTCAATTGTAATTTAAATGTTTTGTTTGTAAGCCTTTCAGACATTATTCTTTAAAAAGGTCGCTCTTAGAAGAGGACATGAGATGAGTGGTGGTGTGGTTTTGGGGGCAGTGGTGTGTGGGTGTGACATAACTGATGAATTTGGTTCCTAGTGGAGTAGAAAGAATAGTGGGGTTGGAATTCTAGGGGAAATGAATTAGAAAATATGAGGTTTTAAAAAGATAAGCTTGATTATTCTATAAAATTTACTCTTCTAGAACACGTTGTTCCTTAAGATTATGGGAGAGTTTTATGCTTTCCTCGCTTTATTTATTCATGAAAGTTTATTTTTAGCAGCTTTCTGTGTTCTTTTTCTCTTATACACTTGGTCAGATATATGATTGAGAATGTGCTTTTCCAGGCATTTGATTTTTTAAAACCAGTTTTATTGAGGCATAATTTGAATACAATAAAATGTATTTAAGTAATAGTTGAATGAATTTTGAGAAATGTAGCCACCCATGTAAACACAACTACAATAAAAATGTATATTTCCTCTCACTCCAGAAAGTTACCTTGTGCCTCTTTGTAGTCAAGCTCCCGCCCCACCCTGTGCCACAGGCAACCACAGATACATTTTTGGTCACTATCTAGTTTTGTCAGGTATTTGATTTACATACTGTATTTCTTGTTCAAAGCCATCTGTTATCAGTCTTCTTCCCAGCATGGCCCTCTGTACATAGAGCTTGGAAGCTGATCTCATTTTCTTTCCTGCTTTTCCAAAATTCACTCTGCATGCCTCTTTCTTCCTCTTCGGATACCATTATTAGTTCATTTTCTTTTACATGAGTCCACTATAGACTTTGGCCACAAGTGATTACCCAAGGAGTTTCAGTGTCAAAATCACCTCCAAATTTCAATTATATTATTTTTTAGGGCCTATTAGAAGGAACAGAAGAAAACTCCCAAATTACAGTTTGTAAACTCCTTTATATTAGTTATATTCTTCATGGCACCCATGTAATATATATAAAATTGAGGAAAAGTAAAACAAAAGATAGCAGTTAGGCTTACTTTCCAAAGTTCTCTATATTATAAAACCACTCTAATTTGTAGTAATTAGGAGGAAGATGAAAAAGTAATATTAAAAATATTTGTGAGCACATTTGGGGTATTAGCAGAATGAGTATGTTAGTTCTTTAACAGATTGGATATCTCAGAAAACTGGTTTTAAAGGTTTTTTTTTGTGATGCATCACAACTGTTTTTAGTGCCATTTACTTTTCTTACTTTATTTATGGAGGTAGGAGGTAATTATTTAGAAGTAGTGATTTAATGCTATTTCAGTTGGCATTTAATTGGGTTTACATGGCAAAAGATACATAGAACTAGATATTTAATTAGAGGTTTTATAGTGGTAAAATATACCAAGTGAACAATCTTGTGAACTTTCCAATGTGCTTTTCTATTTGAATATCTTCCAAGGTGTGAATCTCTAAAATTTTCCTCCCCTTTTATCCAACTATTTATTTAACCTTTCCATCACTTCCTGAACAGCACAGGTAATCACCCCCTAGGTATTTATTCATTCTGAGTAAATGTAACATTTTCCTTTTTAATCTGGATATTTTTTCTCCCCTCCTTCCCTCCCTC
>NW_005369027.1:1135877-1213337 GCF_000412655.1 Myotis brandtii | reverse complement strand
AAATATATAAAATAAATATCAAACATATAAGTCTTTGTTTTACTATGGTTGCAAATATCAAAAAATTTCTATATGTGACATGGCACCAGAGTTAAGAGTTTTTCAAAATGCTGACACGCCGAGCTCAAAAGGTTCGCCATCACTGACATAGATGCCTTTTTTATTTTAGTACATTCTTTCTATACCCAATTTGTTGACTTTTTTTTTAAATCATGAAAGGATGTTGAATTTTGAATGATTTTCCCACATCTATTGAAATGATTATATGCTGAAAGATTATATCTTTCATTCTATTTAAGTGGTGTATCACATTAATTGTTTTGGATATGTTGAACCATCCCTGTGTCTCAGGAATAAATCCCATTTGATTATGGTGTATGATTTTCTTAATGTGCTTTTGAATTTGGTTTGCGAGTGTTTTGTTGAGAATTTTTGCATCTGTATTCATTCAGCATATTAATTTATGGTGTTCCTTTCCTGTAATTTTTCTTATCTGGATTTAATATCAGGGTAATGTAGTGGTTCCCAACGTGGGGCACACACCTCATAGGAGGGCAATTTGATTTTTAAGGGGGGCAATTCGAGAATGAGTTATTAACAGTAATTTGTTTTGCATTTCTTATGGTTCTAGAGGCCTCACATACAGTATTAAAATATATTGTGACATATTTGTGCATTTCAGTTTTCTATTATATGTTTTGAAACTATTTGCTGTTTTTTCATATCACTTCATATTATTATTTTTTTTAACAATTTCTTAGTGATTTCTTCCTCAGTACTTCAACTGTTCTTTCATTCTTCTATTTTTCTCTCTCATGGATGCCATGTTCTTTGGAAGCTTGTTTAGAATAAGTTAATGGCTTTTTAGACTTCCTCCACGTGAATAAGAGTTCACTTTTTGAGTAATAAGAATTATATGTCACAGGGTGGGCATCAGGATTTTAGAGACGTTTAGGTGGAATATGGCCAAAAAAAGGTTGGGAACCACTGGGGTGATGCTTAGTAAAATGAGTTTGGGAGTGTTCCATCTCCTTCAATTTTTTTTTGAAGAATTTGAGAATAGCCCTAACCAGTTTGGCTCAGTAGATAGAGTGTCCACCTGTGGACTGTTGGGTCCTGAGTTGGATTCCGGTCAAGAGCACATGCCCGGATTGCAGGCTTGATCCCTAGTAGGGGGCATGCAGGAGGCAGCCGATTGGTGACTCTCTCTCATCATTGATGTTTCTGTCTCTCTCTCCCTCTCCCTTCCTCTCTGAAATCAATAAAAATATATTTTAAAAAAAGAATTTGAGAATATTGGTGTTCATTTTTTAAATGTTTGATAGACTTTACCATTGAAATCATCTGGTCCTGAGCTTTTCTTTTTTGGAAGGTTTTTTGATCACTGTTTCAGGCTCTTTCTACTTTTAAATTTCTGTCTTTGATTTTAGACATTTTTATTATAATGTACCTTGGATAGGATCAGTACAGGTTAAAATTTTTGGATATCAATAACTTTGTGAACTTGGATGTACAAATCTCTCCCCAGATTTGGGAATTTCTTGGCAATTATTTCTTTAAATAAACTTTCTGCCCCTTTCTCCCTGTCTTCTTCCTTTGGGACTCCAATAATGTGTAGATTGTTTCTTTTAAAGATATCTCAAATTCACATAGGCTTTCATTTATTCTTTATTCTTTTTAAGTTTTTCCTTCTCTGACTGGATAATTTCAAATGAGCTGTATTCTAGTTTACTAATTCTTTTTTCAGGTTGAGTCCGCTGTTGACAATTTCTATTGATTTCTTCAGTTCCATCATGAATTCTTTAACTCTAGGGTTCCTGTTTGTTTTCTTTCAATGGTTTCTATTTCTTTGTTGAATTTCTAATTTTGTTCATCTGTTGTTTTCCTGATTTCATTTAGTTTTATATATTTATTTTCCTATGGTTCATGGACTTTCTTTAAGAGGATTCTTCTGAATTCTTTATCAGTTCATCAATTTATTTAGGGTCAGTCATTGGAGCTATTAGTTTCCTTTTGTTGTGTCATGTTTCCTCATTATTCATGATCCTTATGGCCTTGTATCGGTGTTTGTGGATTTCAAGAAGTAAGCATCTCTTCTAATCTTTACACACTAGTTTTGGTAGGCAAAGCCCTTCACCAGTCACCATGTTCAGGTAATATAGATGGGCAGTCTTGTGGTGTCTGGGTGTAGGCTTGCTGCTGGAGTCTTTGTTAGGAAGGACTGGTGCCTGGGTCAGCAGGTGGGCAGGTCTGTTGCTTGGGTACAAGGGTCCAGACTGCAGCCTATGTTCACTTGGGTAGGCCTGGTGTTTGACTCTGCGAACATGTGTCTTCATGGGTAGATATTGACTCTGGGCCCTCTGGTATCGACCAGATGCTAGGGACCACTGGGATGAACCCATTTTCTGGATATGAGGGAGTTAGTACATTACTGGGATGCGGGGAGCCTGGTTACTGGAGCTGACCCGGATGCTCTGACCACATAGGCCAGTTTGTCTCTGGGGTGAGCCTGGAAACTGGGTCCCTGGAGTATGCCTGTAACTAGGGGCTCAGTGGTTGGCCTCTAGGCTGGAATTATGGGGGATGGCCTGGTGCTGGGGAAGGCTGGGAGTCTGAGTCTGTGGGAGCTAGTCTGGAGTCTATATCCACAGGGGCCACTTTGTTGCTGGGATTGGCTGAGGGCCTGGGGCTGTGGCAGCTACCTGGCACTGCAGCAGGTCAAAAACCTGGAACTGTATTCATCAGTTGAAGATCATTTGCCATATGCTGGCCTTGGTAGGAAGTCTTGTTTTGCAGGTACCTGCATGGAGCTTGTGCTCAAGATCCTGTTTCCACACCCTGTTTCCACAGAAGCCCCTGAAGGCCACAAGGGCTTGCTGGCACTGGGACATGATGGGAGCCTGGGCTTGTTGGAGCCCACTGGGAGCCTGGTGCTCAGGGGCTGCTGGGGCCAGCAGGGTCCAGGGTTATCTGGGCTGCTGGAGCCAACAGACCTCAGAGTAAGCCAGAGGCCTGTGTTTGTGGGAGGCCACAGGGGCCACCTTGGGTCTCAGAGTTGGCCTGCTACTAGGGTGGGCTGGTTCTGTGGTCTGTGGTAAAGTCAGGTGCTCATTTCACATTCCTTTTCTCACTAGGAGAGTGCCTCCATGCTGAGCTGCCAGGTTTGGGGGGAAGGGGTGTTGTGTATAATGTGAATCTACCTTTCCTATCCTTTTCAATGCATCTTTTCTTATCTCTGTACTTCACTCAGGTGCTATAATCCTTTAGCTGGAATTCTTGGTTCTTGTGAAGGTATTTTCATGTGCCACTAGTTTTCAATTGATGTTTCTTGGGAGCATTGGTGGAAGGGGATGAGTGTTAAAATGCCTGTGCTGCCATTTTGCTGACATTACTCACTGTCACAAAAGTATTTCCCTTATGTTTCCTTCTAGAAGTTGTGAAGTTTCAGGTGTTATGGTTTGATTTTTAATTCATTTTGAGTTTTTGCATGTGTTATAAGGGTTTAACTTTATTATTGAAGAGACTGTCCTTTGCCCGTTGATTGAGCTTGGCACCCTTGTTGAAGATCATTTACCATATATATGAGAATTTATTTCTGGGTTCTCTATTCTATTCCATTGGCCTATTTGTCTTTTTGCAGCTACCACACTGTTTTGATTCCTTTAGCTTGGCAATGTGTTTTGAAATTGTTCTTTTTCAAAATTATGTTGGCTATTTGGGCCCCCTAGATATTTCATATAAATTTTAGGATGAATTATTTTATTTCTACAAAAAGTTGCCTTTGGGATTTTGATTGGGATTGTATTGGATTTATAGATTACTTTTGGTAGTATTGACATTTCAACAATATTGTCATCTACCCCATGAATACAGGATGTCTTTTCATTCTTTGTGTCTTCTCTAATTTCTTTCAGCAATGTTTTATAGTTTTCAGTGTAAAAATATTTACCTCCTTGATTTGATTTATTCCTAAGTATTTTTTTATGCTATTGTAAATGGAACTGTTGTCTTAATTGTCTTTTTGAAATGCTCATTGTTGGTATATAGAAATGCAAGGGATTTTTATATATAGACTTTGTATTTTGTGACTTTGGTGAATTTGTTTATTCTAACAGTATTTTTTCTGGAATCTTTAGGGTTTCTATATAAGACAGTGTCATCTGAGAACAGAGATAATTTTACTTCTTTTCTAATTTCAATATTTTGTTGGCAATTTTGTAAAGGGAAGTTAAATTTGCAGGCTGCCAACAGTTCTTGGTACAGAACAATGCTACAGTGACATTTTCAGAGTACTCTCAGGAGTGTAATGCTGCTTCCTTTGGCCAGCAATGGTGTGATTAATTGGGTTAGCACTTTTTTGTTTGTTATCATCTATTTGAGATCTGTGAAGAAATACTGGGTTGATATATAACTACTTATTATAGTCAGTAAGTATTGATCAGAATTAAGTTGACCCTGCTTGAACATCACAGTTTCTGTCCTGCAACAGGTTACTCAAAACAATCTAATGATGACCTCTTTCTGAATGTATCATTGAGATAAACTGCACACAAACATACATACACACACTACACATACACATACACACTGATACACCCACCTATACACACACTGACATACACAAACCTATTCTTATTATTTCTCTTCATTTCTGTCTCTGTGCTGTAGTTGTTGTCTCCTATGCTTATCATCCACATTCATTTCCTTTTTACTCTCTCCTTTTTTTTTTCTTACACTCATACTGCCACCTCTTATACATTTTCATATGAAGTGCTAATGCAGGAGAGGTTTATGAAACAGTTTAGACTTGCTACAAATGTTGAGCTAAGAGATGCTGTAACATGAAATACTAATTCATTTGGCAATGGTGAGTGAATGGTGTAATCTTTTTATTTGGTAAATATATGTACACAAGCATTCGGGGAAAAGTTATTATTGTGCATACTTTTGTCAAACTAAATCACTATGAAAGAAGTGAGAGATTTCACGGTTCTTATGACAGTCATAAGAAATAGACTGCATTAATCATGCTGCATATAAAAAGACAGAAGCAAAGGTTGAAACATTAAACTTTTAGAGATGAGTCATAATTGTAATGGTGCTATTTGTCTTCAAAGTTCTTCACAAGATGAAATAACATTTTCCCCATAGTCACAATTATATTAGCGCCTTTCAAAGATGTTGGAATTAAGATAAAGAGGTTAAAAGGAGTCACTTCTGACCAGGAATGGAAGCCAACTTTTGAGAATCAAAATTTCCATATGATAATAGAAAAAAATGTTTTGAAGGAGAAAACGTATAACTCTGATTCTGGTTTTTCCTCTGTCAACTTTGGCAAGTCTCCTAGCCCCTCATGACTTACTTCCTACCTACCTCCCAATTTCCTTACTCTTAAATGAGGGGTATCTAAGTTAACTTTTAGTATTTAAGTAGTTTTTTTTAAAAAATATGTTTTTATTGTAGAGAAAGAGAGAGAGAATAAGGGAGAAGGAGAGAGAGAGAGGGAAACATTGATGTGAATGAGAAGCTCACCAGATACAGATCGAGCCTGCAACCCAGGCATGTGCCCCAACTGGTAACCTAACAGGTGACCCCTGGTGCTCGGGGCAATGCTCAACCAACTGAGCAACACCAGCCAGGGCTAAGCAGTTTGATTCAATTATAGAAATCTTTTTTCCTCTCTGAACATTATGCTTAGTACTCTTAACTGGCACATTTAATTAATGAAGAATTTTGGTACTCATTATGCATGCCATTTAACTTTTAAGACAGGGAAAAAAGCCTCAAAGATGTGACTCTGTAATTTAGTCTCTTTTCGAGTGTTGAAAAGGTGATCCAGTAAGTATGCAGGAAGAGGGAATGACAATTAAATGCCAGTGTGTTGCTTCAGCAATTTCTGATTATGTAAACCATGAATAATGGGAGTCCTGTGAGAACACAGGTGATAGGTAGCAGACTCTCACAGGACCTTAAGAATAGGGACAAGATGATGTTATTGTCCTCTTAGTGAAACAAATTTCATGGATCTTTAGTACCCCACCATTACTATGACTCTGTTTCTTTCTGTGTAAATTCCTACTCCTGTTGGTTGATTTTGTCCATATTTTCCCTTTTTAGTTCCAGAATGACGAAATCTGACTGGCCTAACCAATTATTATTTCTATCCATTGGACAGAGCTTTATGTGCTAGGTCATCCAATGACCGTTTTGAGATGCTCAGGAAATAGTCTGAAGGTTGGGACTGTAGGTTGTGTATTCTCTTTTAGAAAGAGTTACTAGGCAGAGTAGGACTCAATATTCAATACAGACATAGCTGGAATACTGAGTTTTAAGTAGTCTACCTTTTAAGGACGTTCTTTTAAATAAGCATAACGTTTTTCTTCATGAAATGACTACACTATGACAGCATGGGCTTCTGCTACTAGTGTTGTGGTTTATATTAATGGGATATTACACTCAGTTGTTGGTGCGAAAAAAACAATAGTATATAATGTGCAAGGCAGAGATGCCGGGCTTGGAAAGCTTTTTATGCCATTTATTTTTTATTAAATTTACTAGAGACCTGGTGCATGAAATTCATGCATGGGGGGGAAAGGGGTCCTTCAGCCCAGCCTGCACCCTCTCGCAATCCAGGACTGCTGGCTCCTAACCACTCACCTCCCTGCCTGCCTGATCGCCCCTAACCACTCTGCCTGCCTACCTAATCTCCCCTAACTACTCGCTTGCCTGCCTGATTGCCCCTAACCGCCTCTGCCTCGCCCCCCGCCTGCCACACCAGCCGCCTCTGCCTCGGCCCCCGTGGCTTCGTCCGGAAGGTCATCCAGAAGGACGTTTGAAAGGTTGTTTGGCTGTCTGGTCTAATTAGCATATATTATGCTTTTATTATTATAGATTGGGTAACACTGGTTAATAACATTATATAAATTTCAGGTGTACAAGTTTAAAATGTGACATCTGTATACTCTATTGTATGCTCACCACCTAAAGTCTAGTCTCCTTCCTTCACCATGTATTTGACCCCCTTTGCCCTATTTGTGTTGTCTGTATCCATGAGTTTGATTTTTTGTTTGATTACTTGTTGCTTTTTGTTTTATATCCCATGTATGAGTGAAATAATATAGTTCTTGTCCTTTTTTGTCTGACTTATTTCACTTAGCATAATATTCTCAAGATCCACACATGCTGTTGCAAATTGCAATATTTTATCTTTTTATGGATGAGTAGTATTCCATTGTATATATGTTGCACATCTTCTTCATCCAATTATTCATCAAAGGACATGTAGGTTGTTTCCATGTCTTGGTTATTGTGAGTAATGCTGCATTGAACATAGGGGTACATCTTTACAAGTAAGTGTTTTCATTTTTTGGGGGTAGATACCCAGAAAAGGGTTTGCTGGGTCAAATGGTAACCTCTATTCTTAATTTTTTGAGGAACCTCCACACTGTTTTCCATAGTGGCTGTACCAGTTTATATGCATTTCTAAAAACAACATATGAGGGTTCCCTTTTCTCTACATCATCTCCAACACTTATTTCTTGTTGATAATAGCCATTCTAACAGTGTGAGGTGATACCTCCTTGTGGTTTTGATTTACGTTTTTCTTATAACTGATGTTGAGCATTCTTTCATATATCTGTTGGCCATCTTTATGTCCTCCTTGGAAAATTGTTTTTCAGGTCCTCTGCCCATTTTTTAATTGAATTGTTTGTTTTTTTGTTGTTGTTGAGTTGTAAGAGTTCTTTATATATTTTGGATTTTAGCCCCTATTGGAGATATGATTTGAAAATGTTTTCCTCCCATTTGGTCGGTTGCCTTTTTGTTTTGTTAATTTTTTTTTTTTTCCAAGGAGAAGCTCTTTGGTTTGATATAGTCCAATTCAAACTGGTTGAGTGCAGCCACTTGAAAGCCCAGGTTGAAAGCTAGAGGAAGTGAGTAATTGAGGTTGGAGCAGGGGTCCTCAAACTACGGCCCTCGGGCCACATGCAAATACAAATATTGTATTTGTTCCCGTTTTTTTTTACTTCAAAATAAGATATGTGCAGTGTGCATAGGAATTTGTTCATAGTTTTTTTTTTTAAACTATAGTCCGCCCCTCCAACGGTCTGAGGGACAGTGAACTGGCCCCCTGTTTAAAAAGTTTGAGGACCCCTGGGTTGGAGTATGATTATCTTATTCCCTTGTTATGAGGCTCTATAGCAGTGGTTCCAACCTGTGGGTCGAGACCCCTTTGGCGGTCGAACGACCCTTTCACAGGGGTCGCCTAAGACCATCCTGCATATTAGATATTCACATTACGATTCATAATAGTAGCAACATTACAGTTATGAAGTAGTAACGAAAATAATTTTATGGTTGGGTCACAACATGAGGAACTGTATTTAAAGGGCCAGAAGGTTGAGAACCACTGCTCTATAGAGTAGGTTGGTTCTCTTGACCAAGGGTCATTGATTCTCTCAAAGTGACTCTATGACTTTCTCTGGGTCTTAGATACTATTCATTTTCTTGCCTTTTGGTCCTAGGGGTGACATACTCCACTCTTATTAGCATGTGGTTAATTCGTTATCTATTATCAGTGGTTCTCAATATTTAGTGTACATTAGAATCACCTGGAAAAGTTGATAATGCAGATTTCTGAGCACCACCCCCAAAATTCCAGATTTAGCAGATCTGCGGTGATGCTCCAAATTTACATTTCTGACAAGTTTCTAGGTAATGTTGATGGTGCTGGTCCAGAAACCACACTTGGAGAACCAATGTCTTATGTTTCCTTGTACTTTGCCCAAAGCATTATTAAATTGTCCTTTTATTTAAACCCTATTCTATTCTAATTTGGATGTGCTGTTTACCGATGGGACCCTGTGTCATATTCTTTTCTACTATAGCAAAAATGGTCTAGAGAATACAGAATCAAGCATGGCATTCTGAAATTATTTTTATCACATGTTCAGGGAGTACAGAAGAGGAAAATGGGACATGGATAATTCATGGCATGTGGGAGCATGATAGTTACTCACATTACCACTGGTGGATGAAGTATAGACGAAAGATAGAGCTTTGGAAGATAAAGAGATATTTAGTGGTATGGTAATGATAACAAATTAAAAATTATGGAGTCCTCTGGCTTCTTTTTATGATGCTAAAGAGAGTAAACAGGGAAAAGGTGTAGTTAAAAACTGTGAACATACAATTAAGAACATATGTGGACAAATAAAAAGCCATCTGTTGCAGACTTGCAATCAAGGAGGCGCCCATTACCTGTATATTTAAGGCAAATATGTCTGAGGAAGATCTAGCCCTAAACCTTATCCCCATTTCCCAGTAAGAGATATCGCCCTTCAGCGCATAAAGCCCTTTCACTTGCCTAACAAACTAAGGTTGAGTAACCTCAGGACACACCGTTACCACTTCTTATAGCCTGTATGCAAAGGTACACACAGGGAATACAGAGAAAGAGTTCAAGGCCTTGCCGATCTGTGTTGGCACATATTGGGGAGTAGATGCTAATGTCCATCAGACTAAATTCATTTGCATTAGTGGACTCACTTGAGATTTTAGATTTCATAGATTGTCTCAGGACCTTGGAAGAGGCATTAGTAGTCTATGAACTATATTAATTGAAGCCTGAACTCAATGATGACTATAGGTAATGAGGTAGAAATGTTTGAGTTTACCTAACATACTGTAGAAGAAATAATTTAAAGGTTTAGGTCAGTGGTTGGCAAACTGAGGATCACGAGCCACATGTGGCTCTTTGGCCCCTTGAGTGTGGCTCTTCCACAAAATACCACATGCGGGCGCGCATGTACAGTGCGATTGAAACTTCGTGGCCCATGCACAGAAGTCGGTATTTTGTGGAAGAGCCACAGTCAAGGGGCCAAAGAGCCGCATGTGGCTCTTGAGCCGCAGTTTGAACCACTGGTTTAGGTAATCAGAATGCCTGAATGGATCAGCTAACTCGTAACCATGCTCCCTGGGAAGGCCAGAGGATGCTCTTTTTGTCAGAGCCCTAACCGGTTTGGCTCAGTGGATAGAGCGTTGGCCTGTGGACAAAAGGGTCCCCGGTTCGATTTTGGTCAAGGGCATGTACCTTGGTTGCGGGCACATCCTCAGTAGGGAGTGTGCAGGAGGCAGCTGATCAATGTTTCTCTCTCATTGATGTTTCTAACTCTCTGTCCCTCTACCTTCCTCTCTGTAAAAAATCAATAAAATATATTTAAAAAAAAGAAATGCATTTGTGAGGGGGATGACAGTATTTTTGAATTGGTCTGTGGTTGCTGTCCTCTGTAGGAAGGAAATGATAGTGAGTTATGCTATAATAGAATTAGGTTCTCTGACCTTAATAGGATTAATGGGAGGTATCAGAGTGATAGAGGCCAGCTAGTGCTCCTTAATCATTATGAACAAGATGTTTGACAACAAGCCACAGGGGTGGGTTTGGCTTATAAGGATCTATGGGAGTGGTTCTCAAACATTACTGTGCATCTGACTTACTTGGGGAGCTTGTTAAAAATCCCGGCTCCTAGCCCTGACCTCCAGAGTTTCTAAATCAATAGGTCTGAAGTGGTATCTGAAAATTATCAATTCTAATTGAAATTCTAATCAGGTGATGCTGGTGGGAACCATTAATCTATAGCAGTAGCTAACTGATTATGCAATTCTGAGATTAAAATACATGTTCAGCCTTCCAAAGTACCAACTGATAAGAATAGGCAGAAAAATCCTGCCTTGTGGCAGGTCTTAAGGGAAGAAATGTGTCACCTTAGTATTTTGGAAATATGCCAATTCAATTCAATTCTATTATAGCATAACTCACTATCATCTCCTTCCCACAGAGCCTCTCACATAAGGGAGAGACCAGGTCCCTTTGTAAAAGGACATTGCAATGTAGCCATCGGTGTGTATTGTGCATTTTCATCCAATCCATCTCTAAGCATATTTCTATGATATATTAGTACAGGAGGAAAAGGCTTTGTCTTGATTTATAGATCAATCTTTAAGGTTTACTGAAACCAGCTGTAACTGGATAGGTGGTGCTCTATAGCCCCATGCAGAGATGACCCTGAAAGGCAGTGGGGAAAGAAAATCTCAATATACGGAACCCTGCAGCCTTCTACCGGGCTACGCTGGAGAAAGGGAAATTCACAGGCCCTGTGAGTTATTAGATTTTGGCTCTAAACTTATACTGATCCCCAGAGATCTTAAATGCCACCACGGTCCACCAGTCGGCAAAGATTTATGGAAGTCTTGGGATAGATAGTAATGTTACGAGTCCAATAGCAGTTCCCTGTCCCTGTTTAACTTGATTGTTCGGTGAGTGCGAAAGTCATGTGGCTTGTGGAGCATGAGAATACAGTTTTGCAAACCCACTCAGGTAGTGATGCCAATTGCACATATTATTCCAATTGGAGTATTTTTATGGGAGTCAACAAGCACAGCCCCCTGGAAGTGTTTTATTCTATATCCCCACTGGTAAGGGGAAACCAGAAGGCATGTGCATTTACGGGGCAAGGACAATGGTATGTGTTTACAGTTTTTAGCAGAAGTAATATTCAACTGATCACTGTTACATGTAACGGAGAGGCATTTCAGTTTCCTTTATATCCAATAGAACATCGTATATGTCATGTACATTGATACTGTTATGCTGATTTATCCTAATTGGCAGGGAGTAGCAGGTATCCCAGTCACTTTCCTAAGATATACACATGTCAGAGTGTGGGAGATAAACCCTGTAAAAATTCAAGGGCCTGCCACACAAGTGAAGTTTCTACAATCACCATGAGACCAAAGCAGGTTGTTTCTCCTGAAGTGGAAACAAATTACTGTACCTGCATCTCGCACCCGCTTCGCCACCAAGAGTTAGGCATAGTTCTTGGCGAGACTCTTTGGATTTTGGATGCAACATGTTTTACCTTTAAGCAGGCTGCTGCTGCCCATTTACTGGGTAAAGTCTAAGACTCCCAGTTTCAGTGAAGCCAGGAGAAAGCAAGAGCTCTGCAGTAGATCCTATCTGCAGAGCAGACTGTCCTGCCTCATGAATTTTATGATTCAGATGACTCAATGTATTGGAAATGTATGTGTCAGAGATGCTATTTGGAACTTGTGACAAACCCCAAAGGAGA
This sequence comes from Myotis brandtii, assembly GCF_000412655.1. Taxonomy (NCBI): domain Eukaryota; kingdom Metazoa; phylum Chordata; class Mammalia; order Chiroptera; family Vespertilionidae; genus Myotis; species Myotis brandtii. The sequence continues at coordinate 1,201,212 of NW_005369027.1, read as the reverse complement.
ATCATGGCACAGACCTCCCCTTTCTTCCCCCAACAACTATTCCCATTTGTAAAGCAGTTTTCTCACTTGTTTATGGACCCTAATAAAGACTGAACACCCACCTGCCCACAGGGTGAACTAGATGTTATCTAATATAGTGAACCATAAAAACTGGATATGCTCAGCAGCATTCCATTATAAATCAGCCCGAGAAGGGCCAGAAGGCACAAGTAGACTGAATAGGTAGGCAACTTACACTTCCATGGTACTTCGTCCCATGCCTACAGCCTCATGGGGAGTTACTTATGATCCTATCTAATAATAGACAAACATGATAATTGACCGTACCTTTGCTACGCCTCCCATCGGCTAATCAGTGCAATATGCAAATTAACCGCCAACAAAGATGGTGGCTAATTTGCATACTGCAGGCAGGGCGGGTCAGCGCCATCCCGCCTGCCCTGCTGCCATCCGGGCCTGCTATTTGCCACCTGGGGAGGTGGGGTGGAACAACGCCATCCCACCTGCCCTGCCGCCATATGGGCCTGCTATCTGCGACCCTGCCCACCCGGGTGTCCGTGTGTGACCCAACCTGGGGCAGCCAGGCGGGGCAGCAGCGATCGGCCGGCCCGCCCAGGCATCCCGTGTGAGACCTGACCCGGGGCAGCCGGGTGGGGCGGGACAGCGTGGCCAGCGATCTGCCGGCCCGCCCGGACGTCCTTGTGCGACCCAACCCAGGGCGGCGGGGCGGGACAGCATGGCTCCTCTGTCACCCCAGCTTCCTCATCACAGCTCCCTTGGGGGCTTAAGCCTTTAGTTGGACATCCCCAGAGGGCTCCCTGGCTGCCAGAAGGATGTCTGACTGCAAGCTTAGGCCTGATCCCCCCAGGGAGTGGGCCTAAGTTGACAGGTGGACATCCCCCAAGGGGTCCTGGACTGCAAATGGGCGCAGGCCGGGCTGAGGGCCCCCCCACCCCCGAGTGCACAAATTTTTGTGCACCGGGCCTCTAGTATGTTAATAAAGAAAGAAAATGGATGGCCTGATTTATGGGCGAATTTGCATGGTATACTGAAATCAGTTCAGGGGATAGGTGCTGCACTACAACCCCATGTGGGAATGACCATGAACAACAGTTTCAGAAGTACTTCCTGAGCCTTGCATCCAGTTGTTAATTTTGTGTAGAAGTAGAGATGTCCCAAGGTATCATTATACGTACATTCATTCATGGGCAGTGCCTAACATGTTGCCTGACTTATTAGGGACTTGGAAAGAAAAAATTGGGGAGTTGGTGACAAGGAGGTCTGGAGGAACTGTCATGCAGTGTGGAGATATTTTTGTCTTACAGGAATGCCTACCAAAGAGATACACAGTGGACGAGGCACTCAGTTTTTAGGTGGATCAGGGACCCCTGTGGCTTGCTCAAAGTGTTTATGTACAATGTGGATATGGCAGCTGAATTGACGTATGAAAGGCTCAGTAACAAGGTTTTTTCTTCCCCGAGGTTGAGCTGGCTTACACCAGTTGCTAAATATCCAGCTTGCCAAGATCAGGCACCAATGTTAGCATCATCCTCATGGGACCATCCAGCTACCCATTAGTATGTGTACGGAAGAGGCAGTACTTTGTTCTTACAAAGGATGCAAAATCCAAATGTTGATTTCTTTCCAACTCTTTATAGGGCTTTTGCCACTTTTAGACTTACTTATAACGTGTTTTATCCATTTCCAAGGTGTCCTCATAACATCATCTCCAATTAGTAGACCTTCTTAAGGCATCAGGGGTTTCAAGCCCATAGAATTTACTAGTCTTATCATGGACACATCATTGAGAAACAGCTGGCTTTTTAAAGTGGTGGCATGGTCTGCTAAAGGCTCAGCAATGGGGCTAGCAGAGAGATAATACTGTAATAAAGGTTTACAGAGAAAATAAAAAAATATTCATGCTATAACTTCTGACTATATTCTCCTCCCCCAGAAACCTCTTTATTAAATACTATTAAGATAATGTCTAGAATAACAGTGACTTCTCACTGGGCCATTGCTTACCCATGTTTTATTTTTGTGAGAAAATTTTCATTAGAACAAGGCATTTAACTTCTTTCTCCTTTAAAAATTCACAACACCCACAATGCCTGCCAGGGGTCCTCCATTAGATGTGGCTCCACTGTGAACTGCACACACTGGGCATGGTAGGTGGTGGTCCTGCACGTGTGCAGTATATGCCAGTTTTCAAAGCCCTGTTACACAGCATTGCTTATCAGCATCTGAGGTAAGTTGTATGATCAACAGGTTTAAGAGAACAAAACATTAGTGCTACAGGTGCATGTAATTTTAACAAATGGGTATTATATAACTCTTAATTTATTCTCACCTGGGATAATTACAACCTACATTGAAACTTTTAGAAATTGAGAAGCAACTCCATAGCCTCTTCACAAGATTTCCCACCATTAACACAGCTTTCCACGGGAAATCAAAGTAAAACTGGAATCCAGTTGGTTTCCCACAAGTTAGTGTGGAACAGAAAGCACAGTGTAATGCACTGCATCTCCTTTTCAGATATGAAGATGAAATGGTACCCCATCATCTGACCTCTTCAGGTTCCATCATCAGGCTCCCTCCCATTTTCACTTCTAGTTGGCTCTTTTCTTCAAAGAGCTATAGTGAAACCATAATTTAAGGGGTAGAACCCTTTCACCAATGTTTGTAATAAAAACTAAAGAAGGTTTAGTTTTACTTAGAAGCGTAAGGAAATGATAAAAAGCCATGAAATTGTTCATATATTTTAGATTCAAGTGAAAATCATGCTTTGAAAGAGCTCCATTTCTGGTTAGCAACTTCGAAACAGGAACAGGTCATGTGGCTCAAGGTGTGTTTCACCCGAAAGTTCTGTGTAGTCACCGTATAGCATAACAATTAATGTTATCCAGGACCTCTAACCGATTGATTAGAGATTAAAGCTCTGGTAACTAGTATCACTTATTGAAACTTTTTCTTCCTTGTTCAATACTAGATAAATTAAGATTCCAGTTTAGGATACTAACTTGTATAAATACCTGTAGGGGTTTAGTAGATTAGGAAAGTGAATAGAACCACCAGCACTTCTTTCAATCAAAAGGAGTTTTTAGATTCCTACATTCTTGATTATATTAAACTAGTGTCCTGGTGCACAGATTCGTGCACATTGAAAGGAAATTAATTAGAAGAAATATTTTAATATCGCTATTCATGTCTTGCTAATGAAAAGAAAATAGGATTCTAATGAGTCTCCTATCTACCTATTCCAGGACTTCTGTGAGGATCAAATGAGATGAGGCACATGAAAACGCTTCACAAAACATTTGGTTAAACTAAAATGTTTGCACTTGGCTATAAAGCAAGCCGGGTTCCTGGTCTGAAGAAACTCCAAGGAGGCTAGTCACTAGGGTAGCGGTTCTCAACCTGTGGGTCGCGACCCCTTTGGGGGTCGAACGACCCTTTCACAGGGGTCACCTAAGACCATCGGAAAACACATATATAATTACATATTGTTTTTGTGATTAATCACTATGCTTTAATTATGTTCAATTTGTAACAATGAGATTGGGGGTCACCACAACATGAGGAACTGTATTAAAGGGTCGAGGCATTAGGAAGGTTGAGAACCACTGCACTAGGGATAGGGAGAGGAAGCCAGGCGTTACTACGTGACATCATTACCTGGTGCCCACAGTCACCATTTCCAGGCTTGGCTGGGCTGTGGGCCGCATTTTATGACATGGGGTCTTGGCAGTGTTGGCTGTGATTTGGTGGGTTGTCACTCCGGGGTAGTGGCGGGGGCCTGTGTCCCACTTGGTTTGTGTTGGTTTGTCGGCACCAGGTTTGCAGTGCCGTTTATTTTTAAGTGGCCAGTGTGCATCATGGCAGCTCCTGCATTGAGGTCTGCCCCCTGGTGGTCAGTGCATGTCATAGCTACCGGTCAGACAGATGGATACTTAGCCTTTTATATATATAGATTATGTAAAAGTATTATTCTTTAAAATCATGTTGATAAGCTCGAGCAAGTAGATCTTTTTTTTTTTAAATGAGTAGATTAGATTTGTCCAGCATAACATTTTGAGGAAAACTCCTTCAAAGGGCCTCTTAGAGATAGTTGGAAGGGGCCACAGGAAAGGTCAAATGTACAAAGCTAACAGATACAAATCAGCTTAAATTGTTTCTATCCGTGAATATCAATTTTTATTACATAGCAGAATTTAGTTAATTTTGTTTCATTTAATAAAGATTCTCGTATAATGTAGTTCCTGTACTAGATATTGTCATATTTCTAAATAGTTCAGAGTGTTAAAGATTATTCATGACCGGAATATGTTACCAATGTATCTATTAAGTTTTCTTCTCCTTCTAAATTACATATCTTAAATGCTTTAGGTCCAGCTGACCCTGAACATGGTAAATGGACTCTAGTCACTAAAGAATCCCCTGAAAGCTTATATGACACCAGCAAAGGTTATAGATTCTATTTAGAAGATTTTACTGTTATGCAACAAGGATGGGGCTTTATTTATCCCCCTTCACCCCTGCCCCTTTACCACTGTTAGCATAACATTTGCTATGTATTCAGTGGGCACTTAATAAATATTTGCTGAAAAAAATAAATCAGTAAGTGTTTAGAGATTCAAATATACATAAGGAAGGAAATCTAATCCTCAGAGAAAATATACTAATAGAGACAAGATATACATGGAGAAAAAGCTTCAATGTTGGCATAATTTCAGGGTAATTATATACATACAATCATCCCAAAATTTTAAAGGTAAAATGTACTCAAGTACACAAAATTAATTCTCTCACTACTGTTCTCCTTTGGCTCTGAATTTCTTTATATATGTACTTTCTGCTCCCAAATTTCTCTTCTCTTATTTGGATATTTTTTTTTCTTGCTTACATTAGCAATTCAGGCAACATTTTTACAAATGAAATGTTTTGATATGATTTTTTACAACAAGAAGAATGGATACAAACCTGTGCAATAATATTAAATAAATGTATTAGGCACCTGACATTTATACCAAGGAAAAGAGTCATTTGAAAGTGACTCCCAATTCTGTTACTAAGATAGGACTTAAAAAGATTTAAATTATTGCCAGTTAAATCAATCTCAGTGATCTTTTTTTATTGAAGGGAGGTTCTAATTTGATTTATAAAAGTTTAATTTCAAATTAGAATGGCTCTTAATATTCCTAACCAACCATTACTTTGTTATACATGGTAGGAAGATAAGCAGATAAGGCCATCTGCCTAGATTGAGATGCTATGCATTATTTACAGCTTGAATTTTTGCTCAGTAACTGGTAGGTGCAATTCTAATTTTGCTTGCTAATGACTAAAATACATTTTTCAGGAAAATTAGAGAAATAGAATGTTCTGTTACTTTCAGTAGCATTGCTAAAATGTGATGCGATGAGTTTGAGTTGAATTAAGTGCCTTTACCAATATCATAATTCACCACAAAGATTCTAATTACTAAAAACACACCACTAATGAAATGAACTTGAATAGAATGGAATTTGTGTATTTGTTTGGCATTGACCTCTATCACCAATTGCCCTTTCTTTATTGTAATTTTGGGCAGAATGTGGTAATTGTTTCAGGATCATCAACGAAATATATATTATCTGTGAGAAAACATATAGTTAAAATTGTTCTCTTGAATTCCAAATGAAAGTAAAGTACTCTAAAGAAAAAGATGAAAATTCTCAAATATCTGAGAGAAAAATGGACTTTTGAAAATTAACACATTACAGAAGATCAGAAGTTGCAAAATTATAAAGCCTTTTTACTAGAAGCTGAGGAAACCCAGATATTAGCATGGTAAGATATATGCGTACTTTCTAAGTTGCCAGCATTTGAGTCACATGGGAATCCAAATTGAATCGTATGGGAAGTTAGGTCAAAGATGACTTTTACTCAAGGGGCTACGTGTTGAGACCTGCTTATACATAAAGGCCCTGATGCAGCTATTAAGAGTAAACGATGTCTTCAATTCCTACAGTGGTAGATTCCATGCCAAGCTCTAATGTATTGAGCACCTCACAGCTGAAGTCAGAACAAATGAAATCAATAAAATCAGGCTGGAAGGTCAAGAACTCAGATTGCTTCTCAATATTTAAAGGTTTCAATGTGGGTTTGAATTTTTCCAGGCAGGAATAAATTAAGAGTTGAATGAAATCTGTTTAAGTTAGAAGACATCCAGAATAATGTTTTATTCTGTTAAACCTTGTTTATTGTAGTATTTATCTCAGATAAAATATATATATATATTTTGGGGGGGACTGGCCTTTTAAAAAATCCATAGGCTCATCAAGTACATAGACTAAGTCTTATGTTAGAGGGTAACAAACTATTTGGATGTCCTTAAGGGTAAATGTGCAAGGAGCTTCTAAACAGGTCACAGAAATGAGAAAGATTAAAAAATCACTTGTTAGAGATAGCAGTGAGATGAGCTAGAGAGAGGAGAAATGCTTTGTAAGCAGATGGGTGAGCAAGTGCTGTAGAGACTTACAGAAAATCAGTAGACGAGGTTAGATCATTTCATTCATCTTTCATGTCAAGGCCACAGTTTTAGTCACTGAAAAGGTCAAGTACCTTTCATTTGTCCTTGTACTGAAGGTCACATTGTTAACTCCATCTGCCCCACAAAAAATCATAACTCACGTTTTGGAAGCACACCATGTCCCAGGCTCTCTGCTAAGCACTTTATGTGTGTTATTTTATTTAACCCTCACAGCTACTTTATGGAGCAGGTGTCAATATCTCCATCTATAAGAAGGGGAAACAGACTTGGAGGGATTAATTTATTACACAGCCTGAAAGAGCCAGGATTAGGATCTGTGCAACTGCATGCCTCACAAGATGTATAGGTCTGTAATTAACCAAATTAAATCAGAAAAAGTAAATAGTATTACATTTCTTAACACTCTGAGCAGGGAATTATTGGAGCTGCTTGCATTTGCATAATAAATGAAGGGCACCACAGTTCTAAAAATCTGTTTATAGAGATTCAAAAGACTTGGTTGGATTCATGTTATCTGCTTAAGAAATGGTAGGCAATCAAAAATAACTGATGATTTTCTCAGCCACTGATAGTAATTTAGTATGTTTTGTCCTTTGTCTCTAGCGTCTTAAAATGATTTACCGAACGTGCTGTATTTCGATGACTAGAGCAAAGAGAGAAGAACCAGATAATAAATGGGTCCTTAGGCTTGCCTTCTTAGTGGTAAGAGATGTTTAGGATTTTGGAATAAAGAAAGACCAATGTTTGATAGTCTCTTTTTTGGGGGGAGGGGAGTGTGGAGGGAGATCAGAGCTTCTTTATTGGGTGGCAGGGGCGGTGGGCCAGCTGGGCAGGGTGGGGGTGTCACTGGCAGAGGTGGTCAGCCTGGATGTTGGCGGAGGTCTCCTACTTGTCCCTGTTGCTGAACAGCTTTTCCTTGTTGTACAGCAGCTCCTCCTGTGTCTCCATGGAGAACTCAGAGTTGGTGCCCTCGACCATGGCATCCACCGAGCAGGCTTCCTAGCAGAAGCCGCAGTAGATGGACTTGGTCGCCTCGATGTTGTGGGTGGTCTGGTGGCCGCCATTGGCCGGGCCCCAGTTCCACCTGAATGGTGATGGCCTGGGCGGGCAGATGGCCTCTCAAAGCTTGCAGGCAATGCAGCGCTCCTCCCCTCAGAAGAGTGGACTCTGTGGGCCCTTCTCAAATGGGTAATTAATGGTGGCTGTCTCCCAGAGCTGGTAGCTCAAGGTCATGCCTGGCTTGGTCCACCACAGGGTCTAAGCTACCCACTCAGTTCCCGATTGCATGTCTACCAGTGTTCCTCAAGGTCATGTATGTGTAGGTGGCTGCCGTTATGCTGCTGTGGAGGCTCCAGGCTCTGGGATGCCCTGTGCGTGCAATCTGGGCCAGGCCCGGAGCAATGTAGGTCTAGTCAGGAGCACGTCTTGAGGCATTGCCGCTCCTTCCTAGTAGGGAGCGGGCTGCCCTGGTACCCGGTAGTCTGCTCTTTCCTTACTTTGTTCCTGGCCAATCATGGGTTTTGAGATCTAGACCTGAGGTATAATAACCTGGTCCCAGTTTCCTCATCCATACAAGAGCAAACAGTGATACTTCCTTTAGAGCAGTGGTTCTCAACCTTCCTAATGGCACGACCCTTTAGGAATTTGGAAAAACTTTTTCTGAAAACTTTCTTGAGTCTAGAATTTAAGTGGGTCACAAGGAGGTCATCCAGGGATGTCAGAGTGCAAAGTGGATCAATTTTAGGGCTCAGATATTTGAATTTTTGCAGTTTTTAGAGCAGTGGTTCTCAACCTTCCTAATGGCACGACCCTTTAATACAGTTCCTCATGTTGTGGTGACCCCCCGATTTCATTGTTACAAATAGAACATAATTAAAACATAGTGATTAATCACAAAAACAATATGTAATTATATATGTGTTTTCCGATGGTCTTAGGCGACCCCTATGAAAGGGTCGTTTGACCCTCAAAGAGGTCGAGACCTACAGGTTGAGAACCACTGCTTTAGAGGTTCCTTTGAAGATTAAATAAGATAATTTATGTGAAGTGGCTGACATATAATGATGCTCACTGCACTTTAAAACTTGTGCTATTTTGGACCTGGTGTTTGTTTCTGTCTTCTGTTTTCACGTTTAAGGTTTTTAATTGAAGTTATCTTTTGCCATTTCCATAGCTAATAATTCTGACTGATTTATTATATAGTATGGTGTTCTCCAAACTGCTGTACCCAGGAGGTATGCACAGTGATGAGCTAGCGGTGTATCTGAAAAATGTTAGAACAGCTACCGATAAATAATTTTTATTTAAGAAAACAAAAATTTTAGGGTTAGTAATATTTAATATAAAGACTAAGATTAGTGTTTTTATGTAATGCGTAAATAAATACATTGAGTATAAGTGCTAAAATTTTTTCTGAACAGGTGTGCTTTATCAAAAAGGTTTGGAGATTACTGATCTATCATTTAGTACCTGGGTGAAGCTTATGGATGACAGAAAGAGGAATCTGGAAAAACTTTTTCTGAAAACTTTCTTGAGTCTAGAATTTAAGTGGGTCACAAGGAGGTCATCCAGGGATGTCAGAGTGCAAAGTGGATCAATTTTAGGGCTCAGATATTTGAATTTTTGCAGTTTTCTGCAGTGGCTCTTCATTATAGTTTTAATATAGTTTTCTTGTTGTTTTCAGTGTTACAGAAAGAATCACCTTGTTGAAGTCTGGTTTGTTGCACAATTTCTATTAATAAGGTTGCAATTTTATTTTTAGGGAAAAAACAAAAATTGCACAGATAATGTGTAGTGAAAATCTATTGTAACTACTCAAACTAATTGACAAGACCTATGCCTTATAAACGGAATACTGTTTAAATTGGTTGCCTTGATGCTTAAAGAGTGACATAAGGCTACTTGGGATTCATATGCTGAGAAGATTTTATTTCATTTTGAACCAAATAAATAGAAGTTCATGCAAAGAAGTAGTTTGTGGTCCTGCCATTGGGACTCAAGCACATATATGATAGAAAGATTTTGCATTGAGCCTCGTGTTATTTAGGATGAAGACCACTTTGGCTGAACTGTGCTTGGCAGGAGAGTTCTGTAGTCCTGTTGGATTTCAAAGCCATTTCACAATACTGCTTCCATTTGAACCAGAAAAACAGTTTTACAGAAGAGTTACTTATTTTGAGAGTTGGACTATTTTGTTTCCATGATCATAAAACACTATTCTTGCCATTGATGGTTTACTCAATAGCGTTGAAGTTGTGCATAGTAATAAAACATGAGATGGTTTTTGTAAAAAGTATCAATTACAGAATTGGCTAAATTTGTTTTGACTGCAAAGACTCATTACTATGGCGGTCAAGAGGCTCTACCATTCAGTAAAAGCTATTCTTTTTAGTAATTCAAAGCCTATTTGGTACTACTTTAGACTAAAACTATGCCCTAATTGTATACTCATGAAGAATACTAGAGTCATTATAACCATCTGTTTCTCTATAATCCTTGAAATACGATATCAAATGCTAGTGTTCTGTTTCGAATATTCATTTCGTGTTCAAATGTAGTATTCTGTTTTTGAATATTCAAGATTATATTGGACCAAAAAAAAAAAGTCTGATGAGTGTTTCAAGGCTGATCACATCATCTGATTACTTGTGGAGGATACAGATTGGTCTGGGTTGTGAGCTGGGTATAAATGGGTATAAGAAGAAAAACCATCTGATGAATTCATGTCCTATATATGCTGTCAATTTGAGCTCTGTGTGCATAAGGGATGCCTTTTATAGGAACACACACAGTTTTTTCAAGAAGATTGTTTTTACTCTATTTATATCATACTATATGCAAACAGTCAGAAAATATTTGTATAAAAGTAATGGCAAATCTGTTGACTGTTAGTCTGGAATGGGTTTGAATATCAAAAAGGCAATATATATGACATTTTTTTCATATGCCAGTCATCTTGGAACAACTCAGCAGAAGCTCTTGATTTTGAGGGATCTCAAAGGTTATGCCAAAAAAAAATTGTGCTCAAGAATCTTTCCAGATTTAATAAAAGCTATGGAAAGGATTTTTTAAAGCTATGCTGTAAGTCAAACCAGAAACAATTCTCAGGTCCTTGAAATGCCTTAAATTGAGACAGCTGGTATTGTTATGTCATCTGTAGATTAATATTCTGTTCTTTTAAAAATTTGTAATTATGTGTTGCAGCATTTTAAGTCAGGAGTTAATTCACAGTTAATTTTACAGACATGAAAAATTGTATCTTGAAGGCCTTCCCATGTCTTGAGTGTTTTTCTTTTGCTACTCAATACCATGGGAGAAAAATGAGGTGATTATTTTGGTACTAATTTGAAGTGTGGTCAGAACTGAGAGATGCTTAAACAGTAGGTAACAAGTAAATTTCAGAGAGGACAGGTAATAGTCACCATTCACTAAGTACTGACTGTATAACAGCTCTTTTGCTCAGTACATACAACGTAACCCTCAAGGTAACCCTATGGGACATGTAATATTGTCCTCATTTTACAGATAACGTAACTGAAGCCCAGATAAATTAAACAATTACCTAAATGGAACACAACTAGTAAATGGTAGAATGGGGATTTTTTACTAAGGGCTCTCTGGCTCCTAAGCCCATATATTTCCAGATATTGTACTTCCCACAGATCAGCATTAAAAAAGCCATTATTTAGATGTAGGTTGAATAGAGCTCTCATGAGAAATCAGTTTGTTCTGTGTGGGTATGAGAGTTACTGAGGTTTACTTGCTGGTTTCTCCCAATTGACTCGAGTTTCTAGGAGAGGGCAAATTTACTACTTGGAATAACATATGTGTGCCACACTTGCAGAAACATACTGTATCTGCTAGGAACCGGCACACACATTTGATGCAGAATGAAAATATGGCCTTGGTTTGGCCCAGCCCATTAATTTAAAAGCGCCTAGGGCTCACAGCAGCCGCCAACAGCTGGAGTACTACCTGTTATTCCAAAATAGACACTAAAGTCCTCTCCTTATTTATAAAAAATGAAACCATTGCTCTTTTCTTAACAAGCTTTGCCAGGATAAAAGGAGCTAAAATTGATGGTCTTATTTTGTACTGAGTTCTGCATCATACTGCTGTTATGATGAAATCTGGAGTATTCACAAAAATCAAATGTGGTTCCTGCCTGCAGGAACCCTTGTAAAAGGCAAACTGTGATTTTTATGATGACATATTCTTAGGCCACACATACTTAATTTTAAATAATTAACTAGAAAAAAATTATTTAACTTCCTTATGCTATCTTCCTTGGATATTTTATTTTTGATACCTATGTAAGAATTTTTAAATTTATGCAGTGTGAAGTTGTGCCAAGAGCTGAAGACTGGATAGCTCAGTGCCTGATACTTCTTAGGTGCCTGCTAGTTTTTTACATCCTGTTAGCTGAATTACCTTGGGTAGTTCTCTAGGACTCACTTTCCTTATTTAAAAAATGTAAGGCTTACAGATGATTTCTAAGGGTTTTAGCTAGCTCTACAATGCCACAGTTTCCAGAAAGGTGTGTAACATCTGATGCAATAAGGCTAGAGTCTTTGTTATTCCTTCAAACATGTCATGATTACCCCTGCCTCTGTGCCTTTAATTATTCTCTTTATTCCATTAGGAGAGTTATCTCTCCTCACTACCCATCTAAAACCATCCAATCAACACTTATTCACTAATATTTTCATTGAATACTTACTGTGTACAATGTTAAAACCTGAGTAAAGAAACGAACCTTTAAATTCTAATTATCCTTCAAAGCCCTTTTAAGCTTTACTTCCTACATGAATTCTTCCTAAAATTTCTAGACGATTTAGATCTCTATACTTTCTCATGTCCTATATTTATTGCATTTATCATATTTTTTCATAATTATATTTTGTGAAAAGAAAATTACATCTTACCTCATCAACTAGCTTATAAAATCTTCCGGAGATGTTGTGACATAACATTCTTTTTCATTTTTCTTAGCATGTGCTATAATATTTGTATAAGGATTTGTAGATTAGAAGGTCACCATGCTACCTTCTGTATGGTAGTTTGAATCAATAAAGTTCTGAACTAGCATAATAGGAATAAATAAAATGGAAGAAGGGAATTAAAAAGCAGTATAGGTGTTTTGTTGGTTTTTTTGTTCGCTTGGCTAGTTTGAATATGCAGGGTGGGACAAAAGTAGGTTTACAGTTGTGAGTATGTGAAACAGAGTTTATTCTTGTGTTACTATTAATTAATTGTATTATTTTCTGTATGAACATCTGTAAACCTACGTTTGCCCCACCCTGTATATAATTTGTAGAAAGGCCTTTATTATATAAGATTTGAAAGCAATAAGATTAATATTTTTAACATTAACTGTAGAACTTGTTAAGCCAAATGTGTCCACTGAGAATGCTATAAACTTATTCCAATGTTATCACATTTTCAGGAAGTTACTTTTTTGGATTGAGTTTTATAGTTATATTAAACACAAATATTATTCTGATTACTTTATAACATCACTTGGTATAGATGGAAAATGATTATATATTCAGACTGATCAAATACCTTTTTAGTTAAACTTTGTTTGATTAAATTTCTACTAAGTATGCTGATTGGCCATTCTTAAAACTTTTTTTTTTACTTCATGGTAAGTAAAAATAGAAAAATTCTAAATATGTTTAAGTATGTAGATACCATGGAAGAAGTGGTACTTTTTAAGATGGTGATTTTGAACAAAATAATGCTAATTTGGCACCATGGATTCTTCTGTCTTCATTGAAAAGTCAGTTACTTTAAAGATACATTTTGTTCTCTATTAAATCAGTTCACTGTTAAAAAGAATTTTTAAAGCATAACTACAGGGAAGCACAAGTGAAGACCTCTGAAAATCCACTTCTTCATTAAAGTAATGAGAATACTTGCAAAAATGTTTTACCTACGCTGCCATCTTGGACCCATCTCAAAAGGTACCCAGATTTTAAAGGAAGAAGTAAAATTGTCTCTATCTTCAGGTGATATGACCTTATCCTATATAATAAAAATCTAATATGCTAAGTGTCCTACCATTCATTCGACCAGTCACTGTGACGTGCACTGACCACCAGGAGGCAGTTGCTCTGACTAGTAGGTTAGCTTGTTGCTGGGGTCCAGCAATGGGGACTGGGCGAGATTCCCGGACATGCCCTGGAGCCCTCCCACGGTCCCTCCCTGGCCCTGATCGTATACCGGTGGGGTCCCTCAGCCTCGCCTGTGCCCTCTCGCAATCCGGAACCCATATTTTTTCATAATTATATTTTGTGAAAAGAAAATTACATCTTACCTCATCAACTAGCTTATAAAATCTTCCGGAGATGTTGTGACATAACATTCTTTTTCATTTTTCTTAGCATGTGCTATAATATTTGTATAAGGATTTGTAGATTAGAAGGTCACCATGCTACCTTCTGTATGGTAGTTTGAATCAATAAAGTTCTGAACTAGCATAATAGGAATAAATAAAATGGAAGAAGGGAATTAAAAAGCAGTATAGGTGTTTTGTTGGTTTTTTTGTTCGCTTGGCTAGTTTGAATATGCAGGGTGGGACAAAAGTAGGTTTACAGTTGTGAGTATGTGAAACAGAGTTTATTCTTGTGTTACTATTAATTAATTGTATTATTTTCTGTATGAACATCTGTAAACCTACGTTTGCCCCACCCTGTATATAATTTGTAGAAAGGCCTTTATTATATAAGATTTGAAAGCAATAAGATTAATATTTTTAACATTAACTGTAGAACTTGTTAAGCCAAATGTGTCCACTGAGAATGCTATAAACTTATTCCAATGTTATCACATTTTCAGGAAGTTACTTTTTTGGATTGAGTTTTATAGTTATATTAAACACAAATATTATTCTGATTACTTTATAACATCACTTGGTATAGATGGAAAATGATTATATATTCAGACTGATCAAATACCTTTTTAGTTAAACTTTGTTTGATTAAATTTCTACTAAGTATGCTGATTGGCCATTCTTAAAACTTTTTTTTTACTTCATGGTAAGTAAAAATAGAAAAATTCTAAGTATGTTTAAGTATGTAGATACCATGGAAGAAGTGGTACTTTTTAAGATGGTGATTTTGAACAAAATAATGCTAATTTGGCACCATGGATTCTTCTGTCTTCATTGAAAAGTCAGTTACTTTAAAGATACATTTTGTTCTCTATTAAATCAGTTCACTGTTAAAAAGAATTTTTAAAGCATAACTACAGGGAAGCACAAGTGAAGACCTCTGAAAATCCACTTCTTCATTAAAGTAATGAGAATACTTGCAAAAATGTTTTACCTACGCTGCCATCTTGGACCCATCTCAAAAGGTACCCAGATTTTAAAGGAAGAAGTAAAATTGTCTCTATCTTCAGGTGATATGACCTTATCCTATATAATAAAAATCTAATATGCTAAGTGTCCTACCATTCATTCGACCAGTCACTGTGACGTGCACTGACCACCAGGAGGCAGTTGCTCTGACTAGTAGGTTAGCTTGTTGCTGGGGTCCAGCAATGGGGACTGGGCGAGATTCCCGGACATGCCCTGGAGCCCTCCCACGGTCCCTCCCTGGCCCTGATCGTATACCGGTGGGGTCCCTCAGCCTCGCCTGTGCCCTCTCGCAATCCGGAACCCCTCCGGGATGTCCGCAGGACAGGATAAGGGACCCTTAGTATATATAGAAAATCCTAAGGACTTCACTAACGATCTGTTTGAATTAATGAACAAATTCATAAAAATAACAGGACATACAATGATCATGTGAAATTAGTTGTGTTTCTATATACTAAGTATGCACTACTCAGAAAAGAAAGAAAGAAAATAGATCATTTATAATAGCATCAGAAACAATAAAACACTTTGGAATAAATTTAACCATGTAGATAAAAGATATGTATACTGAGACATATAAGATGTTAATGAAATAAACTAAAGAAGACACAGATAAATAGATATTCAGTGTTCTTATATAAGAATTAATATTGATAAAATGTCCATATTACATGTACCCATGTATAGATTTAATTCAATTCCTATAAAATTTCTAGTGGCATTTTCATAGAAGTAGAAAATAATTTTGGTATCTTAAAAAACCCAATACAATCCTGAGAAAGAAGAAAAAAAAGCTGGATGTGTCACTTCCTGATTTTTAACTTTATTATAAAGCTCATTTAATCAAAAGAGCCTGATGCTGGCATAAAGATAAGCACATAGACCAATGTAACAGAATTGACAGCCTAGAGATAAACCATGCATATACACTCACTGGGATCATTATAATAAAAAAGACAGAGAAGTAACAAGTATTGACAAGGATGTGGAGAAATTGAAACTCTTACACATTGCTGGTGGGATTGTAAAATCATAATCACTTTGAAAAATAGGCACTTCCTCAAAATGTTAAACATATGACTCATATATCCCAGCAATTCCAATCCCAGGTATGTACCCCCCCCCAAAAAATATGCCCACATATAAACGTGTGTCTGAATGTTCATGGCAACATTATTCAGAATAGTCAAAACGTGTAAACAATCCAGTGTTCGTTAGCTGAAGAATGAATAAGTAAAACATGGCAACATTATTCAGAATAGTCAAAACGTGTAAACCAGTGTTCGTTAGCTGAAGAATGAATAAGTAAAGTATGGCATGTCCATAAAATGGGATATTATTTGGCTAGAAGGGAATCAAAAGGAAGTGCTAAAGATGCTAAAACATGTATGTGAAATATTATGTGAAGTCAGTCATAAAAGACTGAATATTATATAAATCAATCTATATAAAACATTCCAGAACAGGGAAATTTATAGAGAAAGTAGAATTCTGGTTTCCAGGGATTGAGGGAAGGAGCAAATGGTGAGTGATTGCTGATAGGTATAGGATTTCTTTATGGGTTGATGAAAATTAAAAAAAAAAATAGTGATGGAGACATAATTTTGTGAATGTACTAAAACTCACTGAATTGTACACTGTAAAAGGGTGAATTTTATGGTATGTGAATTATGTATCAATAAAGCTGTTACTAAAAACATAGCTAGTTAATTAAAATAATCAATTTGATTTAATTACATATTTTCTTATTTGCATTGCTAAGTGAGTCAGTAAATAAGACCTGATACTAATTAGAAGCTTACATATTGAAGCATTTTCATAGTATCACACTACACAGATTACATACTATATATGCCTTTATATGCATAGATACCAATATATTAGATTTCATTATTATTAACGCCCTAACTTCCCATTCTTCCTGTATTTTCGGTCTTTGTGAGGAGTATCACCATCCTCCCATCCAATCCAAAAACCTGTCCCTCAGAGTGAATGTCAAAGCCAAAAATATTTCTTCCTTATCAATGTCTGTTCCACCTCCTACTCTCGTTTTTTTGCCTTGGGTTGGGACTTTCCCATCTTTTCCCTAGACCTTGCAGTAACTTCTTTACTTAACTCATTGCCTTTACTTTCTGTTTTCTTCAGTCCATCCTTCTCCATGAAATCCGTCATGCCACCGCCCTGCTGATAGAAAGCCTTTGGTTCTCTGTTGCTTAGAAAATGAAGTCTCAATGTTTGGCCTGGCATTGAAGGCCACTCACAGCTTAGCTCTAGTCTGCCCTGGCTAATGCGTTCAACTTCCCTTTTCTTACTATATCCTTTTCTTTCATTTTGTATATTACAAAACACTATACGGATGTCTGTGCTGTGTCATGCAGTTGAGATGGAAAGATAGATTTGTTCACCTTCTTTTCTCAATACTGTTTCTGTAGCGCATTTTGTACTTAGGGCTCACCTGTTTACTCTGACCATTCAGTTTACTCACCCAAGGAGGTATTTCTCTCCACTGGGAAAGCTCTGCCTTCTCCTCCACCCCCAGAAACACAGCTCTGCTAAAATTTAGTACCCGTAGTATCTAACTCACGGGTTGTCCTACGCATTAAATGAGATAATGTATGTTAAACTCTTCAGTACAGAGCCTATAGTAAGTATTAGGTGCTTTCCTCTTCTTCCCTCTTCTCTTCATTCTACTCTTCTCTCTCCTCTGATTATTATTATTATTTTTCTATTTAGAGCCTGGATCAAAGGTTACTTCTTTGGAGAAGTCTTTTTCTGCCAGTTGCCCCCCTGTATCCTCCCCTTGTTTGTGTTCCTATGGCAGTACCTGCAGAAAATGTCTGTTGTGACATTTCACTGCTTATGCTGGTACTTTTGTCCTCTCTCCTCAGCTAGATTTTGATTTTCTTGAACAATAAGAAAATTTTTGTATAGCCAAGACTAGCATTGTCTGGTATATAGTAGGAATTTAATATATAAGTTATTAAATAATTTTGGACCAATTACTTAAGGAATAGGCTGAAATTATTTCTAATAGAAGGTATGAGTTAAAAATATTTATGAGTCTTCTGATAATAATTATGTAAGAACCATGTGTATCATAGAGAATACTGGTGATGTTATTAAAACGAAAGTTAGTACTTTACTATTGGTTACAATGATAGGCAGTTCTCTCTGTATCATCATATGGGCCTGCCATAGGTCTTGTATATAGTGAGTAGTTAATATTTATTTTATGGTTCAATGAATGAATGAACAAATCCTGTGAAAATATAATCCAAAGATCTTTTCCCCGAAAATGATGATCCTACTTATACATTGCAAGTATCCTCTAAAAAAAAAAAGATGAATTGAATTTGGTTCATTTGGCTGGTGGAATATTTATAATTAGAACTAAAGAAGTGTTTTGATTATATATCAGTTGCTCATGATTAATCATTTAATAGTGAGTGATTGTCTTATTAGACATATTTCATGCTATATTACATAAATGACAGTAACAATCTATGAAATTGAAGTATATTGGAAAGGCAATTTTTATTCTAAATACACTTTATTAATAAGAAGTCCCAACTGAATTATAAGTATTTTAAAATATCAGCAAATCATAAAGCATTACATATATTGGAAAAAAATTAGTCTGCATGTAGAAGCAGCACTATATATTTTTTCTGCCTAATTGGTTTCTTCTTAAGCTCTGCAGTCATAAATTTCCCTAGTCACTCAGAAGTGTAAATAAGGCGCACTCAAGGTGCTTACATATTTCACGTTCAGTGAGGGTGCTGCACAAGGAAAACAAAAGGACTTGCAACTGAATGAAAGTGATTAAACGTAATGAATCACAGAGATTAGGCAATAAATAACCTATTGAACAGAGGGAATGCTTAAGTGAACATTTTTGTTAGAGAATAAATTTTAAAGTGTAAACAGCTCTTCATGGCTGCTATTGGGCTGTTTATTTGATTCAGTCTTGCTATTTGGTGAAGATCATCTTTGCGGTAAGAAATATTTGACTGGCTTCCCATTCTTTCCAAAAGTATGAAGATGAACTAAAACCAGTCATGGAAGAAAAATGAAGAAAGTGGGAGGGAGGATACTGATGAAAATATGAAAGGTGAAAATGTGTAAGATTGGTATGCTTTTATAACAAAACATATTGTTTAATTTAATTACATAATAATTGTGACATTGTACTATTTGGGGAGCTTTCATAAAGTACTGAAAGATACCATCTATCCTTGTCAGTGAATGAAATGATCCCTGTCTTTCTTTCTCACTGTCCTTTCATTTTCTCGATTTTTTCTGTTCCCACCTCCCTCAGCACAGCTTGTCAATTGTCAGTGAATGAAATGATCCCTGTCTTTCTTTCTCAATGTCCTTTCATTTTCTGTTCCCACCTCCCTCAGCACAGCTTGTCAGCAGGGTCGGTGAAAGAGCACTGGGCCAAGAACTTTGGTTTCCTGTCTGCCTGTGGCTAAAACTAGCTGAGTGGCTTTGAGTTATTTAACCATTTGGAGTTCTTAGATGTTTAATTAGAAGGTTGGACTTAACGATGTTTTTGGCTGTTTCCAGATTTAAAATATTATTGTTATGTATATCTTCTAGTAGACTAATCTTAGTCTCCAGAGGGCTTGGTATTGCTTAGACTTTGGGTTTAATGATTTACTTGATGCCATTGGTGTGCTATATAGGTGATTGATCAATGTCACTTAGTATGGATCCCAGGTCCTGAATCAAGCTCCTCAGGACTCAGTACCTTTTTGCACTTTCTAGATAAATTTACTCACACTGGAAACACTAGTGAGCAATGCTAATTTTACTGAACATTATTTAGGAGAAGAGCTTTTACCTTGCACACTCATAACAAAGTACTTCAAATCTTTGTTAGATCCATATGCTCTCCAAATCATCTCTTTCCTACAATGCTGCTAAGAGGTTCTGCTTTAGCATCCTAGGACGAAGAAGCATTCAGCTTCCCTGACTCTTGACTACCTTTCCTGTAGTTACTTTCACCCAACTTCAGGTTTCTTTTCCTTTTATTTTGCATAATAATTTTTGTTTTCATTCAAACTACATACAACCCCCTATCAATGTGCTTAGCATATAAAGGGCCATCCTGCTGTTCTGGGGCCAGTCTCCTCAGAGGGCACTGGGCATTGGACAATAACCACAGGGATTCTTGTGGTGGAAATAGTCATCATATGCAATTATGAGTTGAAGAGTTCAAGATAATGTGACCCCAATGAAGCAGAGTGAATATAATGTCCTAGAAGACCTGGATGTCTGTAATTTGGTAACATCTTTCATGGAATTACATTTTTTTTAAAAACATAAATACAATGGATGCTAAATATTATATTGTATGGATATAGTATAGTTTATTTAACAGCAGCTCTATTGTTAGATATTTAGTTTGTTTTTTATTTTAAATTTTTTATCTGTTTTTGATTTTGATATTGTAAACAATGCTGCATTGAGAATCTTTGTTCATAAATATTTTAATATCTGACCATTTCCTTTGAATAGAATTTATATGAAGCTATAAGTATATTAAAGGTATTTGCAACCCAGTGCAACAACTTCTGACTGGTGACTATTCTTTAAGTTTTGCTATGTTATTTCATAAGCAAATGGTAAAACTGTGTAAGGCAATCTTTATAATTTCCCATCAGGTAACAAAGTTGTTTCAAGAGTTTCTTATAATGGATAAACTTTTATAAATTGCACTGCAATCCATTAAAACCAATTCTATAATCATGATGATGATGCTCACAGACTTAATTTACAATTAATGACAATGAATCGCCCGTGTTGGAAGTCTCTTATTTTGATGTTCTTCTGAAGCCTCATGAGTGTTATCTGAGAGTTTTTTAAGGTTCTGAAATATATTACATTTACTTTGATATAGTCATTCTAAAAATTTATAATATAACACCATGAAGTAATTTTCCAACTATGCTCAGATTATCATTAATGTTCTATGCTAGTTTTAGGATCCATAAATTAAGAAGAAATGGAAAAAACACACAAAAGACGGTAATGGAAATTAATGGAGGGCTAGAAAGCAGGATCAGTAAAGATGGACAAAGAAATTGTGTTTATTTAACATGCAAAAGAGAAAGTTTAGGGACATATGTGAGCCGGTTAAGATAATGAGTATAAATGCTAGATTTTGATGAATGACTAAGATTTTGATGGCCATCTATTAAGTTGTGGTAGTATGGGGTGATTTATAAAAATAAGTAGAGATTTATAAAAATACCTCCATGAAAAGGATAGATATGTACCTCTCTTGAGGAATAACAAAGAGACCAGTAAGTGACCTTAAAGTTTTAAGATTATCTGAGGCCAGAACTTTAATAAGCAGTTGCCAAGATGCTTCAGTCAGTGCATTACAATTTATAAGACATAAAATTATTTTCTTCTCCATTCTTTAAGTATTACTCTGTGTTCTCTATTGCTAAGATGGTTTGGCTTCCACAACTGGGAATTAATAAAGTATTGTTTTGTTGAATACTTTTATTTAATGGGCATTTTAAAAAATTGGGTACTACCACTCTTGAAATGAGTTGGTTTGAGTTTGGGAGCACAGGAGATTTTAGCTAGAGAAATTGGGACAACTTCAGGGATGGTTATGTGCGGTGAACTCCTGAGAGAGTCTAGGAGAGATTCAAAATCCTGTCAGAAGTGCAGGGAAGAGAAGCATGTAAGTGTATAAAGTTCTGTGGATTTAGTGGTTTATAAACAATGTTATTTCCCCCCCCCCACCTTTATATTTAGTGATAGCCCTTTATTCCCATTTTAGAGCAGTGCAAGAATCTCTTCTTTGGTAATTCTGCTTTGATGGTTCCCTTTGAACTAGTAAGTAGTATAATTGAATAGACATGAAGCTCAAGACCTTTTTTTATATATGAACAAAACTAGTTTCACATACATGAATGTGTTTTTTTAAGCTCTTCCACCCGTTGTGATACTTTAGGGCTTGTATTCCTTGTTGTTCCATGTCTGCTTCTATCAGATGCCTAGGATTCTATCCCTGGCATTCGCTCAGTGAGTGCATATCTGGGAGGTATGTGTGTGCTGAGAAGGCTTGAGTTCAGCTTAAGACAATTGACAGAGAGGAAGCCTTGTTTGGGCTCAGAGCCATCGGATTTTCAAACGCAGTGATTAGATGAGCGTGGTATAGGGGAAGAGTGATTGTCAGGCACCAATTAAGAATAACCTTCCCCATCGCTTTTGTTTCTGGCCGATGTGAAGTTGGCAGGTGGATGAAGCTGCCAGTTTTCCTGTCAGTTTGTGTGTATTCCTATCATAGCGTTGATCTAATATTGCAATTAAAGTCCAATAGATTGCATGATTTGGAGAATAAAGTCAGTTGTTTGGATTTCTTATGATCATTGCTTTAAGGGAATTTTATATTTCTGAAGCTGAGCAAGGTCCATTAGAAAATAGGCCCAAATTTTTGCAAATTATCAAATATCTAAATGTAGGATGTAATAACTCCATGTGGAGATTTGAGAATTTCTCTTTGGCATTATTATCAAGATAAAATGTCTTCTTTATGAATTAGAGTCAGAGAGGAAAACTCAAACAAGGATATATTTGTGAGCAAAATCAGCACTAGGCACTAACTTTAAAGGAAATGGCAAGCGATAATTTGGTTGCTTACACATGAACTAATATTCCTTTAGTGACTAGAGCTTTCTATTTTTGGGGTGCACTTCTAATACACAGCTCATTTCTGCTGCTTGTATTATCCTGTAAGAGGCATAAGACAGCCTTTGTATTAAACTTTAAATACTCTATCGCCAAAGTTTATCCAAGAGCTAGAATGATGAACTTAATCTCTGCAACTTTGCAATTAGTGTATTAACTGAAGTTCTATTTTTGGTATCACTGTGCTCTGCAAGTCATCTGGTTAATGTGTTTCCTTTTGCAGGATTTTATCAGAGCGTAGCAATCGGAACACAGAATAAACATTAACAACTTTTCTTTGTGCTTGCATTTGGTTATAAGGAAAACTTTTTTCATTTGCTGTTTTTATTCTTTTCAGAGGTGCTTCTTAAAATGAGTGGAATTAAGGATTCTGTGTTTTAAAAGAGCAGTACATCAAGATGAATAGGTACACTAATCCAAATAGAGTCTCTAGATCAGCGGTTCTCAACCTGTGGGTCGCGACCCCTTTGGGGGTCGAACGACCCTTTCACAGGGGTCGCCTAAGACCATCGGAAAACACATATATAATTACATATTGTTTTTGTGATTAATCACTATGCTTTAATTATGTTCAATTTGTAACAATGAAATTGGGGGTCACCACAACATGAGGAACTGTATTAAAGGGTCGCGGCATTAGGAAGGTTGAGAACCACTGCTCTAGATGGACAATTTTTAAGTTTTGCATTAGTGCGTACTTTGAAAAAAGGAGAAATCAGGTTCCATGTTTCAGCTCTTTCTTGACAAATGCTGGTGTTGTAAATTACCCAGCTGTTCTTCCTCTGTATGGATTTTGTAGTTCTCAGAGCAATTTATAGATCTAGAGTGCAGTTGCTGAAAGTCATTTATTCTCAGTTTTGTATTAATCCATCATATACAAATACATTAGAATTCAAGTCAGAGCTTAGGGGCTTGAGACATTTCTTCCCTTCTGATTTGCTGTCCTCCAAATGTTTGTAGGGTATAACAAAACAGCACCCCAAACTTATTAGGTTAATAAGTACTTTTAGAGGGACTGTTTTTAGTATTTCTGTTTAGGGTATTCGAAATCCACTCATTTATTGATACAAAAGGAACAGTCATAGAGAGTCTTGTAAACATTAACATATTGGTAATACTAACGTGCTTACCTTTGACAAATTAGGACTTCAACTTGGTTTGCTCATTTGCTGCTCCTGCCATTTGTCTACTGTTCAGATATGTTTGTATTTAAGAAACTGAATTAATTGCAATTTTTTTGGAGGCCACCTGTTTGAAAACAAGTAAGGGAAGTTTTCACATCTACTCTAGTTCTTTCTTTTCTACTTGAAGACATCTATTCCTCTTTAGATGGATAAGAACCACGATGGTCAATAGTATAAATATAGAGCTTTTAAAGATCAGTGTGTGAGTTGCTTGCTTATGGCTTCTATAAAGCACCTCATGCTGTTCACAGATATTAATGTGAGTTTGAAATGCACACATGGCTTGAGAATATTTCATAAAATGTATGTCCAGATACATTTCTCCTTATTCTCTATTAATGTTGAATGAGGCATGGCTCTTGTTTCTTCCCTTTTAATCCTTTCCAGGTATATCTTCAGATGAACTTTCCTTTATAATAATTCTGGACAGGTCACTTATTTCTAAAAAGAAACCTATAATGACCCCAACATTTCTGTTATATGAATTGTAAAATTGTTTACTTGACCCTCAAGGAGTCCTGTGATCTGTTCCCAAACAATTTTTCTCATTTATTTTTTACTACTCAACTCACCTTATGATCCAACCAAAATGAGTAACTTGCTGCGTTTTTCTTTTCACAGTGTTTAAAACTCTCAAAAGGTTACATATTTTTATTTTTAAATGGGAAATTTATATGGTAGGGTAGAAAAGGTACATTATACTTAGGCATATAGAGAGATATACAAGACAACAATTTTCTCCAATAGACTGTATCTTTCCTACGAACCATGCCATCTACTAAGTGGTTATGAAACTTAAACTTTGAAATTTGCAATTAACAATACTTTAGTTTCTTTAGGTTTAAAGAGTTCCTTTTAGTTTGCAATGAGTTTTCTTCTTTATGAGAAAGTTGTACCTTATTATATTTATATTTTAATATTTTAATTGAGGTAACATTGATTTATAACATTATATAAGTTTCAAGTGTACAACATTATTTTTCAATATCTGTATACACGTAGCATGCTCACCACCAAAAGTCGTGTTTCTATTCATCACCATACATTTGTCCTCATTTACCAATTTTGCCCTACCCCACTCTCTTCCTTTCCTGTAACCACCAATCTCTTGTCTCTATCTTATGAGTTTCTTTTGTTTGTTTCTTTTGTTTTATATTCCACATATGAGTGAAATCATACTTTTTTTGTCATTTTCCATCTGACTTACTTCACTTAGCTTACTATCCTCAAGGTCCATCTATGTTGTGGGAAATGAGAATATTTTACCTTTTATGGCTGAGTAGTACTCCCTTTATATATATGTGCCTGTCTTCTATCTATCTATCTATCTATCTATCTATCATCTATCTATCTATCAATCATCTATCTATAGATAGATAAATACTATATATCTACCATATATACCATATATATGCCATATATATCTACATATATACCATATCTTCTTGATTCACTTATTCCTCAATGGACACAGGTTGTTTTCATATCTTGGCTATTGTAAATAATTCTGCAATGAACAGGGGCACGTATATCTTTTCCAATTAGTGTATATTTTGGATAAATACTCAGAAGTGGAATAGCTGGATCATATGGTAGTTGCACTGTTAATTTTTTGATGAACCGCCATACTATTTTCCATGTGGCTGCACCAATGTATAATCCCATTTACAGGAACACTGTGAGTGTTCCTTTTTTTAAAAAAATATATATTTTATTGATTTTTTTTTTTACAGAGAGGAAGGGTCAGGGATAGAGAGTTAGAAACATCGATGAGAGAGAAACATCAACCAGCTGCCTCCTGCACACCTCCTACTGGGGATGTGCCCGCAATCAAGGTACATGCCCTTTACCGGTATCGAACCTGGGACATTTCAGTCTGCAGGCCAATGCTCTATCCACTGAGCCAAACTGGTTAGGGCAAGTGTTCCATTTTTTATGCATCCTCTTCAACACTTGTTATTTCTTTTTGCTGATAGCCATTGTTATAGTTGTGAGGTGATATCTCATTGTGGATATGATTTGCATTTCCCTAATAATTAGTGTTGTTGACCATCTTTTCATGTGTCTGTTGGCCATCTGTATGTTTTCCTTGGAAAAATGTCTATTCAGATTCTCTGTCCATTTGTTAATTGGGATGTTTGTTCTTTTGTTGTTGAGTTTGCGTTCTTTAGATGTTTTGGATATTAACTCCTTAGTGGAACTATCATTTGCATTTATATTTTCCCATTTGGATGATTGCCTTTACGTTTTGTTAAAAGTTTCATTTTCTGTGCAAAAGCCTTTAAGTTAGATATAGTTCAATTTGTTTATGTTTGCTTTTGTTTCCCTTGCTGTCAAGTCCACAAAAATACTTCTAAGACTGATGTCAAGGAGCTTACTGCCAACGTTTCCTTATTTTTTTATGGTTCAGGTCTTATATTCAAGTCTTAATCCATTTTGATTATATTCATATAATCAATTTATTGTCCCACTTATTTGTGTATTCATTGGTTGATTCTTCTATGTGCCAGCCAAAGATCAACCTGCAACCTTGGCATACCGGGACAACGCTCTAACCAGCTGAGCTACCCAACCAGAGCTGTGCTTTGCCAATAACATTTTTTTTTGTCCTTGGCTGGTCAATTTACCAGGTGGTAAACTTACCTTTGTAAAATTTTTTGAATCTAGGCAGTTAGATTTCTATAATGAGGCGATGTAAGAGAAAATAAACACATAAAAGATAAAGCTAGATAGGTGAAAATCTAAAATTTGCAAAATGAAGGAAGTCCCCCAAACCAGTCATTTAATGTGTGTTTCACACTCATAGCTGTGATGAACTTGGAAACACACTGAGACTTTGGAAGCAGTGACCTGCATTTGAACTATGTTTCTCCCTTCAACTGGGCATGCTATTTAGCCTCTGTGTGTCTCAGTTTCCTAACCATAAAACAGGTAAATATAGTACCTCATATAGTTGTTTAGAGGATCTAGTGTGACAGTGTAACCGGAACATAGTAAGCCTTTAATAGTTATTGTTTAATAGCTTTTAAAAAATGTAATAGTCAATTCTGCAGAGGGACTCCACACACAAAGAGCAAGGTGCTGAAGTCAGCCAGGCTTTATTTAGTCTGAATCCCATTTCTGCTCCTTCTAGCAGCAGCACGGCTTGGAGTTAGTAACTGACCCTCTCTGAGCTTCTTTCCTCCTCTTGAAAATGGATCTAAATCAAGTACGTTCAATGAGACAAAATATGCAAAGTCCCTGACCCACAGTAAGTTCTCAGTAAACTGTACCGATTATCCATTTTTTAATATTTTCTGAGTATAACATTTTGTAAAGTAATAGCTTCTATATCAGTGGTTCTCAGCCTCCCTAATGCCGCGACCTTTTAATACAGTTCCTCATGTTGTGGTGACCCCCAATTACATTGTTACAAATTGAACATAATTAAAGCATAGCGATTAATCACAAAAACAATATGTAATTATATATGTGTTTTCCGATGGTCTTAGGCGACCCCTGTGAAAGGGTCGTTCGACCCCCAAAGGGGTCGCGACCCACAGGTTGAGAACCGCTGTTCTATATGATCTTTGTTCCAATGTTTGTATGTTTTCTTAACTATCTTTTATTTTTAAATTTAATTTAATTTATTTTTTCCATCACCATTTATCCCTTCTATCCCCTCTTCCAATCCTCTCCCCTCTGCAGTCACCACACTATTGTGCAGGTCCATGAGTTCTCTTCCCCCACCAGAGCTATCCGCCTGCTCTCTATCACAGACACCAGTAAAAAGCTGACATTACCAAATTACTTTATTGGCTGACACTATTTTTGGTATTGGATTCCAGTCCCAGCAGCTTTGTGACTTAAATGTAAATTTCATCTCATCAGCGTCGCCTCATTTATTGGAGCTGAAGTTCTCCTTCCCTGGGGGAGCTGTCCTTTTCTGCTCGGATTGGCGAGTTCTTCACCAGCGACAGCAGAGTGCTCGTTACCCTCAGCCCTGCCAGCAGCGGAAGTGTGTGCAAACCCTCAGAGTCTGGGGTGTGAATCAGTTGGCATTTTATGGAATTTCACATCTGGTACTTCTTTCTTTAGTTGGCACGTCCTTTCCCTGGCATTGAGAGAAGGGCTTATGAACAGCGTCCTTACCAAGATGGAGCAGGGAGGCAGGGAAGCGGAAGATGGAGGTTCCTTGGTGCCACTCTAAATCCTTCCTTGACGAGTGAGGCATTTTTCCTGTTTTATGAATAGGTGCTTATAAAGAATGAAGGCAACCATCTGCGCTTGTTAATATACCCCATGGACTTTAATGCCGCAGGAAAAGATCCTACACAGTGTTCCACAAATCAGTGCGTTAGTAACCTTTTCTCCACCCCTGACTTTTATCTCTCAGAACAGTGCAGAGGCACCCCGGAAAGTTGTTGAAAGTGGTGTTTATGACGCTATAATAAAAAGATACCAGATCACAACAGCACTAGGGCTGAAATCACTGCAGTTCTATCAGGTTTGGAGTGTTGTTTTGGGCTTCTGGGAGGTGATGAAGCTGAAGGCTGAAGCAGTAGCTCATTTGTTAAAGGAGAGTCGCAGGGCTTGTGGTGATGACTGACTAGTTTGAATGAATACTCTAGCCACCGCTTGTTATATTGCTGTGAGCTGCTTACCATCTGGCCCTGCTCACCTGCATAGACTTAGTTTTCTCTAAATGCCATGTTCAGGCATCAAGCTTTCTCTCCTTTGCCCCACAAATAATTCAAGTCAGCATGTTAATAACTTGAACTTGCAGAGTTCTTTCTGTTTAAATGTTTTTTTTGTTTGTTTGTTTGTTGTTGTTTTTTTGCATCAGACTGATTTAAAGAACCCAGGAATCTGTCATTTCAGAATGAGCAGGAATTTACTCTGATGCTTGCCTTGCTGGTGATCAATCGTGTTTTCCACCTCTTCTCTGTGTTATTTGCATTATCATTTTTAGCGTTATTGCTGCCTTTTTTCTAGCAGTTTTAAATCACTTTAAGCTTTATATTCTTGTTTCTAGTTTCGTTTGTCCCTCTTTCTGCTTCTGATAGGAACATTTTTTCCCTTAAAGCTCTACAGGCAGTCTTTTGTGGAACCACCATGGGAACGTGGGGGTGTTTGTTTTTTAAATGGTTATGGGTTTTGTGATTTGTGGAGGTGTAGACATACTTTTCTGACATTTATAGATCCTGTCAACAGTTTATATTCTAGATTTCCTTTGTAAAATATCCTTGCAATCTATTATCTGTCCAGAGGTAGTTCCGCTAACGTAAGCTGGGGAATCGCAGGTTCACCAGTGATAAACTTTACTGTCCTCTCAAAATCTATATTGTTATCTCCAGTCATCTGCAGAGCCTGTTGTTCTTCAATTTGAGTGAATGTTCTACATTACAATTTTTAAAAATAGTTATATAAAAGTCAAGAAAGTCACCCCTTTTAATATTGTAATTTTTATAATATGGTAAGAAGTAGGTTAGATAAGGTCTCCTGTTATTTATCATGGGGATTAAATTTATTATTAAATGTCTATTCAGTGTTTATTTGATTATAAGATTTGTGATTTGTAATAATAATCATTGCCTTTTTTCTTCTGCCTTTCTCTTTTTTTATTTTTAATTAAAAGCAAAGCATGTGACTATTGTCATCTTCATTGGGATTAGTGATTTGTACTTTGATTTCCTGCCTTTTGATAAACAGTTACATCCTAGAGCTTTTGATAAACAGTTACATCCTTTCTTTTGTTTCTTTGTGTTTTTTTTTTAGTATAAATAATAATATACCATTAAAATGTATTGGGTAGTACATTGAAATGATGTGATAATATATGTAAAGCTCTTAGAACAGTGCCTGATACATAGTGTTACCTTACTGTTAACAGTTGATTTTTAAAAACATGGGCATTGTATTCAAATAGTAGAGCTCTGTGTAGCTGTGTATATAAAGGAAAAAAAACAACAACAAGAACTAGAGGCAGTGTGATGGAAAATGAGGCATTTTCCTCTGATTTCTCTTTTCTGAATTATTTTCTATGCCAACTATCCCTTGCTGACCTTAGTGAGCACTGTAGTTTTGAGATTTTAGGCTAAATGGAGACAAAGAAATTATTTTGAATAAATGTACACATGTGAAGTGACAGCCTCATTAAGCTATAAAAAAATGAACTGATTCAGGGAACAGCCATAGATTTTTTTCAGAGGCTTTTTAGATTCATAATTCTGGTGATGTTATGCATGTTATGCAATGTGGTTCTCAGCCAGAACCAATGAGAAAGCATACCTCTGTCTTCTCCCTACTCCACTTTATTTTGCATTTTATAATCAGTCTTCACATTAAAATGCCTTAATTTCATTGCAAAATACCTCCCTCTCGATACCACAGTGTTGATATTTCTGACATGCAGTTTTTCAAGTGCTGTTTTTGAAGATGATTCAGATATTGTTCAAGTTTCATGGTTAATTCTAAGACCTTTTAACTCATTGAACTCAGTTAAATTGCAGGCAATGTTCTTAGCATTTCTGTCCCTCTTGGTTTTGAAACTTGGCCTTGCATTAAGTTTGGGAAGATTTTGAATACCTTTTGTGTGAATTTTGTCATCTCCTCATTTTAAAACATCTGTTTGCCAATGTGAGCTGTGCTTGTGTACATAATCAGTGTTGTCAGGGTGGCTCTAGGCCAATCTTGGAGCACAGGAAGCCCTCTGCTTATTAAAAACCATCCCTCAAACTGACTGACAGGCGGACTGACCATAAGAATGATCACTGACCCCTTTCTATAGCAGAGCATTTTACACTTTAAATTTCTTTTGTCCAAAAGAGTAATGTTTTATCAGTGGCAGTCGCATAACATGTTGTGATTCAATGTTATTCATACCTGCAGTGTTTGAATTTCAAAGATGGCATTATGGGAGGGCATTTCCTGCCGACTGGATTGAAAATGAGATTCCAGCCTCTGGCTATGAGAGATAGTTTGGAGGGAGGGGACTTTCTGGGCACTTGTGGAATCACAGCTACCATCTTTTCCTTGTTGAAGGTAGTCCCTAAAATTATTTTGTGGAGAAAGTATTTTACATTTGTTGACAAATTTCTCCATCAAGACTACTTAGAAAGGGCAAACTAACGATAAAGAAACAGCAAATGCTATTACGTGTTTTAGGGTCCAGTCCATACTCAGGGCTTCTGTTCTGCACTCTGGCTCTTTTAGATCCTTGTCCAAATGTGGCGTCACTTCTCATCAAGAGTCTGCATTCCTTAGGACCTGTCTCCTGGCCTACCTACCCTTTCCTTTTCATCATCATTCCAAGTGAGATACACCTCTGTGGTGTACTCCCTCCAGATAATGGCTCCTATTTAGCAAATGAACTTACTGGGTTCATTTGTTATCTAGCACGGTGCTAATGTATATAGAATATGCTTACCAAATACATGTAGCTTGATTAATTACTTCTGTAGGGGTATTGGCATGTCATAAAAACCACTGAAGAGATGATACTTTAATTCAGAGTAATGGATTTATAATGGTGAAATTGCATACAGCAGGCAGAACAGTCAAGGAGGTGTGTTTGGAAAGGTGGCCTTTGAACATCATTCCAATCACACTTTATGCCTTTGTTACTTATAAAGCTACTCCACTTGAGTGATCATAGGAAAGAGGCAAAATTAGAGAGCAAGGTCACCTAGCATCCTGTGGCTGAGAAACAGAATATATTTGCCAGGCAAAAGCATGGAGGGTCATGGGAATTAGAGGCAAGGAAGTTAGAATGTAAAGTAGCGTAAAAATAGTCATGAAGTAGGGAGCAGGCAGCCATCTCAGGGATATATATTCTGTATACATTTTATAGTTCAAGTTCTTTTACATATATATTACCGTATTATAATCTTTTCAAACCCCCTTATGATAAGGATTACTTATTCTTTGTAAAGTGACCCAAGCCTCCAGACTAAATGACTTGCTCAAGGTCTTATCGACTTGCTGAGAAGCAAGTGAGCCAAAATTATATCCAGATCTTTTCATTCTAAGTGTTTTATAAAATTTTGAATGCATAATACAACTTCAGAGTCAAGGCTGAAATTTGAATTTTTAGATTTATGTTTGAATCCTAAAGCTGGAAAAGAAGGTCTAAAGATGTGTCACAAAGCTTTGTGGGTAAAAACATAGAGAGACAACCAAGAGACACTAAAAGACAGACTATCTTAGATTTTACTCTGCGGGACATTTAGGTTCTTAGAATGGGGACTTGGGTGATAGTAGTAGTGCACAGCTAAAAGCTTAAAAAATGTGAACACTTATAAGTATGTTTTGGATAATATTCTTAAGAGACTCTTTGAGCTCCTCTAACCCTAAGACAGTACTGAGCCTAAGAGAAAGCATAGAGTTACATATTGAGGTGAGGAACACTTAAGTGTTTTTCTACTGAGAAAGTGACCAATTTTTAAGATCCATTCAACATTGCAGCTTCAATTTTTATGGAAAGAGATATAATAAAGTGAATATTATTCAAGGTTAAAAAATTCCAGGCTTAACAAAATGCCATGACGCATTTACTGTTGGTAAACCATGTATGGTTACTTTAAGAGAATTTGGATACTATGAAAAAGATGTTCAGAAATAATCATTGTAGAAATAAGTAATGAAATCCAGATTTTTGAAGAGGAATTCTATTTGTAGAGGGAACCAGGGAAGGGCTTATCCTTGTTAATATCTGTACCTTAGGTGCCTGGCACATTGTCTGACATAGTAGGCAGTATGTTACGGAAATGAATGGGTTCTTGAATTCTTGGGCATTTGAGTCAGTTTTGTTAAACTTTGTGATGATGATGTAAGTAGAGTCTAAATGGTTATTACTTTTCCGGTCCTGAAGGTCATATCTGAACACTTCTTGTTTTCTATTTCAGAAAAGCTCTCAGGTATATTTACAGTAATCTGCACAAAAATCTTAATTCTACATTCTATTTTATACTCTCTGTAATATTGTTTGCTCATAATTGCTTTTAACTAAAGAGAAAATTTAGTTTCCCTTACCCAAATAGTCTTAAAAAAGGAAGACAAGACAAAAAATGCATACATAAAAGGGACTAGCCCTAACCGGTTTGACTCAGTGAATAGAGCGTCAGCCTGCGGATGCAAGGGTCCCAGGTTCGATTCTGGTCAAGGGCATGTACCTTGGTTGCGGGCACATACCCAGTAGGGCATGTGCAGGAGGCAGCTGATCGATGTTTCTCTCTCATTGATGTTTCTAACTCTTTATCCCTCTCCCTTCCTCTCAGAAAAAAAATCAATAAAATATATTTAAAAAAGGGACTAAATGAGTGATTCAATGACAGAATTATGAGAAAAAAACCACATGCATGAAACACTAGTCCAACCCAATGTTTAAGAGAACCTTGCACTTTTATTCGGTGGGTCAGAACCAATGTACTGGAGTGTCCTTATTAAATCCAAAACCTCACTGAGTAAAACATTAAGGTTATAAACATAAAACAAACACAAGCCAAGAGACACAAGATATCTCGTTGTATCATTTCCCACATTATATGTAATAAGGCATTCATGTCAGAACATAATTAGAGCAAGAACACTGCCCAGGTATAATGTGAGGGAATTAATGTGGCAATGAGAACATTAGCTTTTGCCTTTGCTAGTGTAAACTGAAATTAGTGCTTTCAGCATTGCACTCTAGGAGCCTTTATACACTTTATTATTTGGATTATTTTTTGAGTTGTAAGACCACAAAACCCATCTTTAACTCCCCAAGAACCTGCTTGTTCTTAAAACAACAGGTTCAGAATAATATCTATGCAATTATCACTCACATAGTTAAAAAGCCCAGCTGATCACATGATGACCAAGAGACTATTTAAATAACTATGTTTGATATTATTTTATAGTTATAAAAAGACTATGTGCTATTAGAATTCTAAAATTATAAATATGTTTATAGGTGGAAACTGATTAAATGTATAACTCATAAGTAAACAAGTACTTATGTAGACCTAAAATATTATCAAGGATGCTTTTTTATTTGAAGGAAGACACTAATAAACAGAATTTGTATTTTGCCATTTTAAATCTATTTTATTTGACTAAACTTTTAAACTTGTAAATGTCTAAGTTGAACTTGTTCTGAGTGTCCATGATGTTGAAGTTTTGCTGTTTTCCTTCCTGTATTGACTGGCTACCTCCTTATTTGATCTTAAATTATCTTAATTAAAGCTTAGATTAAATATTTCATATTGTGTTCTGGTACTTTCACCAGTGGGAAATAAATGCCTAACATCACTTGAAAACTTTTCAAAGCAATGTTAAAATCCTAGATAATTAACCCTTAGGGATAACCCTAGAGCAGCGGTTCTCAACCTGTGGGTCGCGACCCCTTTGGAGGTCGAACGACCCTTTCACAGGGGTCGCCGAAGACCATTGGAAAACACATATATAATTACATATTGTTTTTGTGATGAATCACTATGCTTTAATGATGTTCCATTTGTAACAATGAAATTGGGGGTCACCACAACATGAGGAACTGTATTAAAGGGTCTCGGCATTAGGAAGGTTGAGAACCACTGCCCTAGAGTATCCCATCTATGTCATTTAATTGAATTAGGGATAAAAAGGTTTTAGGGAAAACCTGTCATCCTTTTGGGTGCTCCTTCACCCTGGTAAACATCCGGTAATAATGAAATGTATGTGTCCATTACTTTTCCCACAAAGTGATATAAAGCAACGTGGGTTTTTATGGTCTATATTTATTG
This sequence comes from Myotis brandtii, assembly GCF_000412655.1. NCBI lineage: Eukaryota > Metazoa > Chordata > Mammalia > Chiroptera > Vespertilionidae > Myotis > Myotis brandtii. Next base: position 1,166,676 of record NW_005369027.1, on the reverse strand, counting down.
TTAATTTAATAAGAAACAGAAATGCAATGCTCTAATATTTTTAGCTGTTAAATTGGATTTTTTTAAAAAAGGCAATGAGGTGATTAAGTGAACAATTCAGGTGGAAGCATAGGTATTGCTTCCCCAGTATCAAGGGTAGATTCCCTAGTTCGGTGAACGATCAATGCAGTCAGAGAAAATTAATTTACGCCGAATTAAAGAAAGAGAGCAAAGCACAGGAAAGGCGGTTGCAAATGATGTTTTTCATAAAGGTGTAATTAAGTGGCTTAAATCTCTAAGCTTCAAAGGTCTCATTGTAATCTCGCTCAGTTCAGTGATAGAGAAGAGAATGAAATGTAACAATGTATGGAAATTTCAAAGAAGAGAAACCACAGTTCTCTTGCTGCTATTCTTATTGTCTCTCTTACCTATTATGTCTATTAATATCTATATAATATCTACAGAATATCGGGTATGTATAATAGTGCTGGCACATAGTAATCACTGCATGTAGAGTCTATTAGCCTATGTGCTTATAAAATATACATAGGAGAAACAGTCTTAGTATTGTTGGGGTTTTAGGCTGTGTATTTTTTCCTCTGCATACTGTCTGATAAAGAGATAAAGAGATAATTGGAGAATTTAGAGTTGTGATAGATTTCAGAAATTATTGAAGTTTTGTACTGTAGGAATAACCACACAAAATTTTGTTATTTTAGAGTGATACTTCGTCATTATGTATTTTGAACTAAACCTAAACAGAATCTTGAGGGCCATGTTGGGACATTTCCTTTATGAGCTCACTTTTCCTGCCAGTACTTGCCATATCAAAGGTAGCAAGATGGTAAATCCTGGAAAGAGCAATACAGGAGCTTGTAAAGATTTAGGAAATATCAAGGGTGGAGCAGACAAGGGAAAAAATGAGAAGAAAGTCAGGGACATGGAAAACAGTGTAGTGATTGCCAGGGGGAGGTGGAGGAAGATATAGTGGGGACAAATGGTGCGGCATGGAGACTTGACTTGGGGTGGTGACACACATACAGTGTACAGATGCTGTGTTGTAGAATTGTGCACCTGAAACCTGTATAATTTTGTTAACCAGTGTCACCCTAATAAATTCAATACAAAAAGAAATTGGTAAGAAGACAGTATTGATTAAATAACAAAAGAAGCCTTCTCTCTATGCATAAGGCATAGAAGGAAGAAAAAGCACCGGGAACCTTGTCACCTATGTAGTAGACACTCAGCACATGTCTCGTATGATATGGTTCAGTTCTGGTGTGCTGGATCCTGAGTCTGATTGGGCAATCAGGGATGAACTACAGATGTTTGAGTGGCCCTCATGTTGCATCACCTCCTAGCCCTCCTGTGTTGGCCCAGCCATAGAACCAGGATTATTTTTGCTTTGTTCTGCCAGTCAAGGTTCATCTCCATCTCCATCCTTGTTGTTGTCATTATCATCGTCATCAACATCATTAAACATGGTTTTCATTTGTGGTTTTCTTGGTATTACTCTGTTAGAGAAAGCACTGCAAGAAACAGCGTGATCTCCGCATTCTCTGTTACCTCCTCTGACTTTGCATTCCATACTCCAAAAGGTAAATCTCTGATGGCCTCCATTATAGATGTTTGCTTAAACCAATATTTTACCTAATGATTAGAGAGGCAGAGAAAGAGAGTGAGGGTAAGAGAGGGGGTGCATATTGTCATTCGCATCCCTCCTTCAAATCATATTCTTTGGAATATTCAGACTGTAGATTAACCCCTTGTATTTCTACTTCCTCTACATTTTCCTTGTCTCTTCTCCATATCTGGTCTAGGAAACTACAGACAGTAGGTGAGCTTCTAATTTTTCACATAACGACCATCCTTTCTTCTGGGGCTTGATTCTGTTCCTCAAACTGGATCAATTTTCTGATGCTGAACATGACTTCCAACTATGTTTAAGTGAGCACTGCCTCCCTCCCTCCAAATCTGGTTTCTTTATTGTTGGGACTTGGCCATTTGCTTGCATATTCTAGAAAATATTCTATTTCTAATTTATATTGAGATTATTTTCCATTGATCTGGCTTATTTAAATGCTTTAAGCCAGCGGTTTTCCACACCCTGCTTCCCTTGATTTTGCCTTTTCTTTTTCCTCATTGGCCCTGAGTTTCCAAAGTATTAGCATACTTCAAGTCTGAGACCTGCTGATTATGACATGGTGTCCCTGTATTCCTCTTTCTGATGATGCAATCAATGTGTATGTGTTTGTCTTTATTTTTAACCACTTTATTAGTTATTAAATTTACATACCATATAATTTACATACTATTACACTCACCTGTTTATTTTTCCAAGGGTTTTTCATACTTTCAAATGAAGTGTGTCCAATTTAAGCACTAATCATTAATCTACATATATAGTAAAAGAGACATATAGGTACCTTTCAGGAAAAGTAGTTGCATTGTTCTTATAATTGAGCATAGCATATTTTTTCTATAGTATATTTTAGAATAATTTACTCATTTCCTTAAAAGATTGATGTCTTGGGGATTCATCTAAATTTTATGAAAGGTTATTTTATAGTCTAATGAGCGGTGGAGTTAGAAATATTTTTCTTAGTTTCAAATACTTTTTTTTGTTAGTTTTACCTCTTTTTACCAAATTTCCATATAATTTACATACTATTACACTCACCTGTTTATTTTTCCAAGGGTTTTTCATACTTTCAAATGAAGTGTGTCCAATTTAAGCACTAATCATTAATCTACATATATAGTAAAAGAGACATATAGGCACCTTTCATGAAAAGTAGTTGCATTGGTCTTATAATTGAGCATAGCATATTTTTTCTATAGTATATTTTAGAATAATTTACTCATTTCCTTAAAAGATTGATGTCTTGGGGATTCATCTAAATTTTATGAAAGGTTATTTTATAGTCTAATGAGCGGTGGAGTTAGAAATATTTTTCTTAGTTTCAAATACTTTTTTTTTGTTAGTTTTACCTCTTTTTACCAAATTTTATACTTTTTAACTCACTTTCTATTTTCAGTTCAGAAAAAAAGCAATCAAACAATAAAATCAAGGACAGGACACTTTGAGACAAAAAAGTAACTTACAAAACCAAAAATAGCTCTGAAATGATACTGCTGCAAGAGTCTTTGAGGTTACAGTAGACTGTAGACCCAAAATGTTAAATCACACTCTTTTTAAGGAATGAAGAATTTTCTGAGATTTGGGGTGAAAACACAGCTTATAGAAGAAAGATATTTAAAATATTACCTTTCCTGCAGTGTGCACTCCTTCATGTAGGAATCATGGATTTATTTTTAACTCCTCACACAGTGCCTGACACATAATGAATCCTCGATAAATGATGAATAAATTGATAAATTATATTCGGCACTGCTTAAATCTTCATTGGAAACGTGCACACCATTGCTACACTTGCATATGGTTAAAACCAAAAAGATTAATGACTGACAGTTGTTGGTTGAAGGTAACTGCATGATGTGCAGAAAATAACATGATTTAGATATCTGCTTTTAAAACATTTAAACCATTTTTGATGATAGCTTTATGTGTTATCTTTTTCCATCTATACTCAGATATGCTAAATAATTGAAGTTTTGTTTCCTTAAAGATTTTGTGCTCATCAATTTATGGATACTCCATTTAATTCACCATGTAGCAGCTAGAAGAATATTCATTTTCCACTCATTTTCATCAGAAGTCATATACCATTAGGCATTATTTCAACACCATTAGTCTGCTGTTTTTAATCAGGCAATTGGATGATGTAGTTGACATGCCTGAGAGCAGTCAGGTATAGACTTCGATCCCACAACCACACAGAAAGAAGAGCTCCACAACTTAAAAAAAAATAAAATTCAGACATGGAATACCACGTTGGTGCTGTTCTGTGTTTACTTCTTTGTGAACACCTCACCTTCTTGATCCAGCACTTATTGTCCATATAAATTTTAGGATTTTTAAAATTTTGATGATTGTTTTAGTTGAAAGAGCTTGTCAAAGAATCTGGAAAAAAATCTATGGTCAACTACAGAGACCTATCAATTTCAAGCTCATGAAGACAGGATAACAATACCCCAAATTATAACATGATTTTGTTATTGGATATTGATTGCATTTTCTCCAAATTTACTTCACAGCAGAAAAATGTTAAACTCTGCTAATGCCAGCAAAAGCTCTATAAAGACTTTGAATACAAGAGTGGCATTAAAACAGGACTATTAAATATGAACAATTTAAAGTGTACAATTCAGTAGTTTTTAGTATAGTTGTAGAGTTGTGCAATGGTTAATCTAATTTTAGAACAATTTCATTACTTCCAAAGGAACCCTGTACCCATTAGTAGTTGTTCTCCTCACACCCCTGCCCAAGGAACCACTAATCTAGTTTCTGTCTATGTGGGACATTTCATATAAATGAAATCATACAGTGTTGTCTTTTGTGACTGGTTTCTTTGACTTAGCATTAACTTTTCAAGATTCATCCATCTTGTACCATATATCAGTACTTTGTTATTTTTTTATTGACAATACTTCATTATGTAGATATACTCCATTTTATTTCTCTATTCATCAGTTGATGGACATTGGGGTTTACAGTTGCTGGCTATCATGAATAATGCTGCCATGAACATTCATGTATAAGTATTTATGTGGACATATATTTTCATTTTTCTTGAGTATGAATTGAGGAGAGGAATTGCTGGGCCATATGGTAACTCTATGACTAACATTTTGAGGAACTGCCAGACTGCTTTCCAAAGTGGCTGCACCATTTTACACTTCTACTGGAAATGTGTGAAAGCTCTGTTTTTATATAAAATCTTTGCCAACACTTGTTATCGTCTCCTTTTGATCATAGCCATCCTAGTTGGGGTGAAGTGCTATCTCACTATGGTTTTATTTGCATTTTCCTGATGGCTAATGATGTTGAGCATCTTTCATGTGCTTGTTGGCCATCTGTATATCTGATTTGGAGGGATGCCTATTCAGATCCTTTCCCACTTTTAATTGGATTATCTTTTTACTATTGATTTTTTATAGTTCTTTATATATTTTAGAAGCATAACCTTTAACACATATATGATTTGCAAAAGTTTTCTACTATTCTCTGTGTTGCTTTTTTAAATCTTCTTAATGATATCCTTTAATGCAAAAGTTTTGATGAAGTCTAATATATGTACTTTTTCTTTTATTATTTGTGTTTTTGTTGTCATACCTAAGAAATCACTGTCTAATTCAAGGTTGTAAAAATTTACTCCTATGTGATCCATTTTGAGTTAATTTTTACATATGTTATGAAGCAATGGTCTTTTTTTTTTCTGTATATAAATATCCAGTTGCCCTAGAATCATTTATTGAAAGGATTATTCTTTATCTATTGAGTTGTTTTGGTGTCCTTGATGAAAATCAATTGACCATAAATTTAAGGGTTTATTTTTGGACACTCATTTCTGTTCCATTGATCGATATGTCTATCCTTATGCCACTAACACACTTTTTGTAGCTTTTTATTAAGTTTTGAAATTGGAAATTTTGAGTCCTCTAACTTTGTTCCTTTTGAAAATTGTTTTGTTCATTCTGAGGTCATATTCATATTTCCATGAGGGTTTTAGGTTCCTCTTGTCAATCTCTGTAAAAACACAGCTGGCATTTTGATAGAAATTACACTGAATTTGTAGTCCAATTTGGGGGAATATTGCCATCATAACAATATTAAGTCTTCTAGTCTATGATATGGAAAGTCATTTCAGTTATTTAAGTCTTTTAAAATTTCTTTTAATGATGTTTTGTAATTTTCAGTCTTATGCCACTTTTATTAAATTTATTACTAGGTATTTTATTTTTTATGCAATTGTAGAATTGTTTCCTTAATTTTATTTTCAGATCATTCACTGCAAGGGTATAGATATACAATTGATTTTTCCAATATTGATATTGCATCCTACAACCTTGCTGATCTTGTTTATTAGTTCTAATAGTATTTTTTTTTTGGTGAATTTCTTAGAATTTTCTATATTCTAGGTCATGTTATTTTCAAACAGAGATAGTTTTACTTCTTCCTCCCCAATCTGAATGCTGTTTATTTATTTTTCTTCCTTAAATTGTCTGACTAGAACTTCTAGTACAACACTGAATAAAAGTGAAAGAGGACATGCTTGCCTTATTCCTGATCATAGGGAGAAAGCCTTTAGTCTTTCATCATTGAGTTTGATCTTAGCATGGGTTTTACATAGATTCCCTTTGTCAGGTTGAAGAACATTTTTGTCTTTTTTCACTGAAATTGAATGTCTCTGAGTATGCATTTCTTACAAATCCAACAGTGAATAAAAATAGGAATGAAAATTCAACTTAAATTGGGGTGGTAGAAGCTAGAGAATCTTAAGGAACATAGCTGAACAATTAGACCAAGGGTGATGTACTGTCATTTTCCTTGTACATTATGCTTTTAAAAGAAGTTATATTGAAGAGAACTCGGTCTTCCTAGGAGGATTTTTTTCATACTTACTGTAGAAATAGTCCTTATTAACTAATGTTTTAGAGATCTGTGTCTCATGCCTTTGAATGGCCCATGGGTTTGGATAATGATCAAGGTTTAGTGTAAACTGTAGTAACTCTAAATCATTTATGTGGCAATAATTTATCATGGATTGGAATGACCACTGCTATAAATTTATAAGATATTTAGTGATATTTAACATCAAAGGTAGCCTTATGCTTCATCTGGACTATACAGACCTTTGTGATATAGCCATAAAATCGTCTTGATGGCAGTAAAGAAATGAAGGCATTTTTATTGACTCTGGTATGCAAATATGGAATGAATTTTTGAATGCTTTATTTCTGCATTAGAGGAAAACACCAACCTTCTGGGAGTTTTCTGCATTCCAGCATTTTGCATCTGTTGTATTTATGATAGAAACAAGGCAGAGGAAAAAAAAAGAGTATTTAGTCATCTGCTGATTCCATTTGGTGCTAAACACATACTTTTCTCTAGAGTGCAAGAATGCTAATTTATTTTATGTACCAGGGTGGACTGTAGCCATTCCAAAAGACACAAGAATTTAAGTTGACAAAATCTAAACAGTAAATACTCTGCACATGGACATTCCATGCTCAGTATGTAATTCTTGAGTAAGGCAAAAATCTTTGTTAATTAGAGATCTGGGTTTTAAATACAACTTACCTTATACTAGGCAGGCACAGAAGTTGCCTTTTTAACTATAGCCATTATATTTTGAATTCAGAAGCGTTCTATCTGTATTCTGGTAAGCATGACATATGACCTAAGTCAAACTCATAAGTGAGTCCTAAGATGTGCAGGTGAACTTGTTCTAAGATCTGTCTCTGGAATTGGAGATAAAAGGGGACAAGAAGTTTTGTGCTGTGTATTTTCTCAGATATGACTAGACACTGTTCTAGTACTTTGCCCCCATATGTGATAGGATAAGTTTTTGTATGTGTGATCAGTAAGATGTTTCAAATTCCAAATTTTTAATTTGGCTTGATGTACATTCATTCATTAGATAGATATTTATCAAGTACCTTTCATTTGTCCTCATGGAGTTTACATTCCATTGGAGAAGACATAAAGCAAACATAATACATAATTATAATATAAAGTATGTTGGTGATAAATAGTAAGGAAAAGAGAAAGCAGGGTTAGGGGATATGGCATATTGAAAGTGGAATTATTTGTTGAACTTTTAGATAGGATGGATAAGGAGCCCTCACTGAAAAGTTCATTTTTGAGTAAAGACTCAAAAAAAAAAAGTGAGTGAGTGAGCCTGTCATGGATCTAGAAGAGTGTGCCAACCAATGTGATGGCCTGAGGTAGGGACATGCCTGTTTTTAGAGAAACAGCAAAGAGGTCCCTGAGGCTGGATCACAGTGAACAAGAAAAGATCAGGGATGAGGTCAGAGAGATTTGTTGAATGGTTTGATCAAAGCGGTGACACCATAACTTGCTAGAGGTGATAGGTGGTCAAATTCTGGATAAATGAGGGTAAAAGTGATAGGATTTGCTGACAGACTAGATGTGAGATTCGAAAGAAAGAGAAGTGAAGGAGGACAGCAAAGTTTTTGGCCTGGACAACTGGTGGAATTGCTATTTATGAACTGTGAAGACTGTGGGGGTAGTGGGTTAAGGGGCACTGTCAGGAGCTCAGCTTTCAATACGTTATGTCTGAGATGCCTAGTAGAGGGCCATCTGACTTTTAATGACAGTCATTTGGGCTCTCTTTTACTTGGTGCTTTTTGAAATGCTCATCTGCCTTTCTAGGAAGCATCTCTTAACCTCCTTATGCTTTTCCATCTAACTCCTTTAATAATTCTGATTTATCCACCAATTTTATTTACTTTAGCACATTATTACTTAACAATTTCCAGAGAGCAGAGGACATCAAAGTGGGTGCTTATTTTCTTTCTGTTTGTATTTTCTCGTAGCGCTTGGTTCAATGCACTGTAAGAATAACTTGTTTATACCTCAGAACACTTAAAACTTGATAGGATTGTTAACCTAAGTTGTTTCTCTTTTCCTCAATCAGGTGGATCTGATTATTGATTAATGTACTAACTTTCTGAAAAGCATGTTTTGTCTCCGCATTTTTTATGCTTTCTTGGTGCACCCCCTAGTGGTCTTTGTGCGCAGTCTTGTTCTAGTTGAGCCTTGATTGTTGTAGTTAATACTAGAGGGATTTGACCACCAGGCCGACTGGCTGTGTGAATCAGCTGTGTCTGCCGCGGAAAACTTCTGTCCTCTGGGGAGGTGCTAATCTAGCCTTTGCCTGAGGCGATCCGGCAAATGGCTCTGCGCAGGGCTTGGGCGGGGCGGGCTCAACAGGGCGGGCGGAGGGAGCCGTTATGGTGCCCTCAGTCCTGTTCCCAGAGGCTCTGCTTCTCAGAACCCCCGGAACCGCTGCAAACCTCGGAGGGAAAGCTGCCTTCCAACTGATGCCAGACACTCCCGCTTCTCCCGTTTGGGTCCGAGTCCCCAGCGATTCGCCCGTATCTGGAGCTCAGAGTCTGAGACTCCCCCCTGACCGAAAACGACAACCGCGCTCTCAGCCACCAGCCCGCTTTGCGCGCGCACCTCCGCACCTGAGTATTTTCCACACTGCGCCTCCTCTGAGCCTCGGTGTGCTGTTATTTTTCCTTCTAGTTGAAGAGTCTCTCCTCAGCCAGCCTTCCTGTGGTTCTGGGTGATGTCCGTTCCGTCTTTTAGTTGTATTTTTGAAGTGGTTGTTTGCGGCAGCAGTCTCCGGTGTTTACCTATGCCGCCCTAATGTACTAACTTTCTGAAAAGCATGTTGAATATGGAACATCCTTAACTTCTTTCTGCTCGAGGTCTTGTTTTGTGCTGGGGAATGTATTTAGACCAGCCTGAGATGCATAGCAAAAAGCCCTGAATGGCACACTTGCATATAAGTGCTAAAACTATCATCACCAGGTTTCTAGAAGAGGCTAAACCAGAACACTTCAAAGAATATTTCAGAGGCAATTCTAGTTAGCTTAATTGGGAATACAGTTACAGAAGAACATTTGCATTCTAGACTGAGGATATCTTCATTTTTTGTCATTGTGATTTCCTTTTCAAAAATTAGAGTTTTTACCTCATGGAAATGGACAGTATTTTATGGCAGTCACCCTCAAAATTTTCTGATGTCTTCAAAATGCTGTTATTAATTCATTTCGGTCACTCTGTACCAGCTCCTGTATAAGGCCCAGGGGATGAAAGAATTAAGATAAGATATCAGTTTGGTCCCAATAGAAACCCATAGTTTAGTGAGAGACAGATATGTCAATGAATAGCTATAGCAAAGGGTAACGGTTTACTATGTGCTACATCAGTGCTGTTTAAGCACTTACTGGAGCACATGATCACATCTGTGAGCAACAGAACATGAGAATCCAAGATGTCTTGAAGGATGAATAGACAATTACCAGGATATGTGAGGGGAGACTGGAACATATTCATGCGAAGGCAAGTGTACAACCTTATGTGATTCTATATAGCAGGAGAAAGGGGTTCCTGTGAGAGAACTGGTGGAAGTGAGATTGCAGGGTAAAGCTGGAATCAGACCATGCTGGTGTATAATAAACACTACGAGCTTTATTATGTGTGGATTAGCAGTCACTTGGAAATTTTAAATTGGGGAGTGATATTTGAATTTTAGAGAGACTCCTCTGATAGTAGAGAAAAGATTGTATTAGTCATAAAGTTCTGTCTGTTGTTAAATATCTCTAATTTGTTCTCTTCCCCTGTATTCACAACCACTTCTTTAAGTTTTAGCCCTAATAATTTTTCCTCTAGACTAGTATTGGTGGTGAGAACAAGTTTATATATTGCGGAAGTATTTAATGAGTAGAATACCAGATCTTACTAAATGATGGAGATGAGGAAATGGAAGAGTCAGGGTATTCCTCCAGGTTTTTGCTGTCAGCTGGATATTGAGGTCTGAGAATGTGGGAGGAGAAAAATATTTGAGGATGTGTGTAAGAAAGGGAAGGGGTTCAATTTTGGACATGTTTGAGACCCAATGTGAATTATTCACCAGGAGCTCAGAAGAGAGTTAAATGTCTATCAATTGCAATTTGGTATTCAGTGTCCTTTAAGACGACAGGGGGAAACATTTTAATTGGCCAATAGTTTGCTCTATAGAGAAAGGTCAAGTAAGAAATGCTGGAAAAATGTTTCACATTAAATCATTTAACCTCATTAACACCCTATAAGATAGGAATTACTGTTCTAATTTTGTAGCTGAAGTAAGGTTAATTACTCTACTCAGAATCTCCTGCTATCGGAGTGTTTTTGTGTTGGGATTCTAACCCCAAAGCTCATGCTCTTTCCATTATGAGACAGACTCTCTGCCTTAGAGTTGCTCAACATTTGCCTCACTCTTTGTTTTTTGAAGGCTCCTCAGGCCCAGGGGCATGCATTACCTACCTTTCCAATCCCTTCCAAGGTCAGATACACATATGGTATGCATTTAAGGCATGGAGACTGCATTCACAAGTCTCACAGAAACATCTGTGCTAATACTTTAGAGCAGAGGTCAGAAATGCTTTCTTTTTTTGACCATTTTGGAATTGAAGTTTTTTAAATGGAGCAGACACTCTATAGCGTATGAGGGCCTCACCACTCCCTATTAACTTACAGCTAGCATTTTCTTACTTCCTGCTTAGAATAAACACCTGCATTTATAGCCTTAGCTTTAAAGTCAAAGCTTAAAATTGGTGTTTCAAGCTTGTTGAATGAGACAAAAAATCAAATAGTTCTTTCCCTCCCTCTGGAAAGAGCAACTATTAAACTATCATTACTCAGATGCCAAATTTAGAATGTTTCCTTTATCAGAAAGAGATTGAAATAGTCCAGATGATACTCAAAATTTCACTCTTTCTTCATGTACCTTGGACATCACTCTTTAATTTCTGGTCTTATACTTTTGGCCTGTGGTTTTCTTATCAGTCTTGTTCTGAAACTGAATCAAGGAGTGTGTTTCTGAGTTGTATTAGGTGTGACAAGTATTCATCATGAAGACATGCCTGAAATACTTATTCTGTGTTGGGCCACCATAGAACCGGAGGCTAGTAGGAAAGTCCTTTGACAGAGTTTGGGAGCAGATGATGAAGCTACTGACAACAACACAAATAGTGGTAGGTAGAAAGACTGTTAAGACAGGAGCCAACCCAAGATCCTATTTTTGGCTGAACCATTAAATGAGAAAGTGAATACAGAATGAGTGTCAGAAGCACAATATCTGTGCAGCAAATGTTGACTTTCTTAAACACAACGAACCCACCACTGTTTATTAACCTTGTCTGCCTTTGGACACATGTCCTTTTCCTCTTTCAACAATTAGCAATCATATCACTTTTCATATCTCCTCATGGGATTCCTTGTGAAAGAATGACTGGAAACATATTAAACAGGATAAACCACTACATGGACCGAAGGGATTATTAATTAAGAAGGTGCATGAACATACTTTTTGCTTTCTGAGATGCACCAGAATGAGAAAGGGTGGTCTATTTCTCTGAGTCACAGAAGCTTAAAAATGAAGAAATTGTGAGGATAATGATATTTCTTTCTTTCTTTTTTTTTTACTAGGTGTTAAAATCCAATGTAACACACATAGGTGTTAATTAATCTACACTTGAGATGAAAAGTTTTCTGATTTATGGATATTTGAATTTTGTTAGATTGAGTGATGAAATATACACACAAATGGGAGGGAAGCATGAAGTACAGCAACTGGATCTTGCTGAAATAGCTCATTATTTTTCTCTTGTTCTGTTTATTCCTTTTACTTTAGTCAGATGGTAGATGACTTCAGATAGAGTGTATTTTTTTTAGATATAAATTCAATGTAGATAATAGACTGATGTGATACATATTGTATTTGCTTCAGATGGGTAGAAAATGAGCATAGTGCACTTTTAAATTTATATATACATTTTCTTGACTGACACGGTAGTCTGCAGTAGAATTAAGTAATAATGTTTTCCTAGGAGGTTTCCTTGGAGTTATAAATACTCACTTTGGTGTATTTCACCTACCCAAGATATACATCAATAGCCCAGAATTCATACCTTGGAGATATCTTAATACTATTATTATATAGTTTCTTAGTTTTCTATTTGAATTTGGAGAATTCTTTTTATTTTCTTCTTTATTGAGTTTGTGCTTTTAATATGAAATGGGAAGTGGGAAATAAAGGAAGAAAAGCAGTAAAGGCCTTGCTGAGCTATTCCACTCGGGAAGGGATATAGCTGCTTAATAAAGTTTTGATTGTAAAATCTTGCAGTTTTTTTTCAATCTTTATTTTTTCTCTCCAAACTTTCTTTTTATCTGTACAGTCTCCTCTTGTTTCACCGTCTTCTATCCCTCAGCTCAGTGAACACTAAGTATTCCACTTCCTAATTTATGCTGGAGAAAAACATTTCAATTAGCAGGTGTTTGCACTATTTTGTTTTCCGATAGAACACGAAGCTGCCCAGTGACCAGCGAAGCAGTTAGCAGGCAGCATCTTGGCAGAGAGAAGAGCGGGGATAGAAGCCAACCAAGGATGCAGTCCAAATAGCAGAGTATCCGTGGGGCTTTTCTGCTGTACATCTTCTTAGTCATAAGAAAACAAAACTGCTCGTTGTCAGCTGCCTTCCTCCCCCTACCAGAGTGGTTTTGTCAGCTCCAGAAACCTCGCTGAGACACCTGGAAGGGAAACTCGGTCCTTTGCATGTTGTTCTGCTTTGTTGAGCAGAGTATCTGCCGAACTGTTCCCCTCCGCAGGGATATAGCTTAGTAAGGAAGTTTTCTCTGACTCTCTGAAGTGAGGGTTTGTTCAAGGGCGCAGGGAATCACTTTCTGTGAAAATCCTTTAGCTCTGCCTTTGCCGATGGCCAGGCTGGGGGAAGCTTTCTTTTCTTACTTTTATTTTAGAAACATTTGGATGTTTTCCTTTCCCCTTTTAAATAAGAGCCCTTAAAGTGGGTAGAAGATACTTGCAGATGGACTGGTTATCCAATGTTCTCATCCTTCCTTTAATATCATGGGGAATATGGCACCAGGGCAGGTCCACAGCCCATTTATACCAGTGTTCTTTACGAGAAGTCATACCTCTTATGCCCCTTTCTGGTTCCTAATCACCCCTCAAGAGTAACCTCATTTATTATTTTTAAAGCCATAGATTAGTTTTGCTTGAGTCAGACTTTATACAGATGGAATCAAACCATACATACTCTCTTGTGTCTGTCCGGTGTTTTCCATTTCATAGTTCATGTGGTTGCATGGAGCTGCATTTGTTCACTCTCATTACTTTGGGTTGTTTCCAATTTGGAGTTATTACAAAGAATGCTTCTATGAACATTTTTGCATATGCCTGTTAATGAACATATGGGCACATTTCCATTCGTGTGGATCCTCTCCTAGGAGTGGAAGAGCGGGCTTGTGTGGTATATAAAAGTTCAGTTTCAATAGATACTGTTAGTTTTCCAAAATAGTTGTTTTAATGGCTTCACTAACATTTAATGTAAAGAGAGGTGTAGTTTAATTTTACTCTTTAGCTTTCCATGGCATTGTCAGGCACAACTTTGCCCAAAGTCCCTAGGTTACATATGTTTTCCACAAATTTCATTTCCTAGATTAATCATATCCACATATTTTACTTATTCTGAGCCTAAATACCCCCTCTTATTCATTTGTCTAATTGTTTCTTAAAAGAAAACAAATTAAGCTTTTAATATGAGCCATATAATGCCAGATAATGGGATTAACATAAGTAAGCTATAGTGATTGCATTTATGGGAATTATAATGAAGTGAGGGAGACAGCAGTAGGAACAAATATATTTTCCATTTATTCCACTCAAATCTAAAATGCTACTTTCTCAATCTGCTGTTTCTAGATTTAGTAAAAAAAAAGCTCATTAACAACTTGTCAAATTTATTTCTGATTTTAAGATTTTTTTTTATTATAGTGTGTCCTCCAATATAAATTTCCCTTTCTCAAGGTGAACAGATCCCATATTTTTAACTCCTTGATATAGAAATCATTCTGTCTTTCCAAATTGGTTTAAAAAAAACAATACCTTTAATTCTTTTTTCTTAAAGTATGTTGGCCATAAATATTCACAGTAATTCAAGTCCTAAGCTTTAGGGTTTGCATGTGTTTTTTTGAGAGTTTAGTATTTTTTATATTCTTCGTGGTGATTTACAATGTAAATTTGGCCTTTGGGGCTAGAAAATTATCAGGCTCATATCCTCAATAAATAATTTGTGCTGATTTCTAAATTCTTTTTACTGTAACATTCATTCAAGGTGAAGGCCCTGTAGCTTTTGCACTATGGGTTGGTGATTCACAAATCCCTACTTATAGCTCTGACTCTCTCAGTTCTAGATCCATGTATAGAGTATTTTCCTTTGAATATTATGCTGGCATTTTACATTTGGCAGATGACAAAATGTATTTCACCTTTCTCTTCCAAACACATTATTTATTCTGTATTCCCCATCTTGATGAATGCACCACTATGTACACAATTGCTGAAACAATTTTCTAGATGCTTCTAAATACTCTCTCTTTAAATCTAAATGTCAGTTTTACTATTTTCATCTCCAAAATATTCCTGGATTCATTCTACTGCAGTCTGGCCATCGTGTTCAGCATTCAAGCACCCATTGTTGTGTGGATTATTCCCTGATCTCCATGACTGCAATTTCATTCTCTTTATTTTTATTTTTTAAATTAAATATTTTGAGGTGACATTGGTCAACATGATCATACACTTTCAGTGTGGGTTTCTATGTTACAAGATCTGTATATTGCACTGTGTGCCTATCACCCAAAGTGAAATCTTACATCACCATAGAGTAGGACCTCCTTTTCCTCCCCCCTTCCCTCTGGCAACCACCACCTGGCTCTTCGTCTTCAGTTTTATGCACACATATGAGAAAAATCATATGGTTCTTGTCCTTTTCTATCTGACTTATTTAGCTTAGCGTAATATTCTCAAGGTCCATCCATGTTGTTGCAAGTGGCAGTATTTCATCCCTCCTTATGGCTGAGTAGTATTTCACTGTGTATATGTACCACATCTTCATTGAGTAGATGAAAGAGCATGAAATTTATCCAGTACTCGGATAAATTTCATGTTCTTTCATCTACTCAAAGGTCAGTGCTACAGTAACCTTTGAAAATACACATCTGAGCTTATTGCTCTCACAGTTCTTTAGCAGGACACATGAGGAATCTCCTGCTTACCTTTCTAGCTGGATTCATCTCCATTATTACTTAGGTCTCCTGTACAGGAATACCTTGCTTGATTGTGAGTCACTCTTGTGCTTCACAGCTATGGTATTTTTTACAAACTGAAGGTTTGTGGCAACCCTGCTTTAAGCAAGTCTATCAGCACCATTTTTCAAAAGCATTTGCTCACTTTGTGTCTCTGTCACTTTTTTTAAATGTTAATTTTTGAAAGTATTACATAGGTCCTCCTTTTCCCCCCATTAACATCTCCCAGGCCTCTCCCATCCTCCCCTCCCCCCCAACTCCGCCCAACCCAGGCTCTCACCACCCTGTTGTCTGTGTCCACTGGTTATGCATATATGCATACAAGTTCATTAGTTGATCTCTTTTCACCCATCCTCCCCTGCCTTCCCCCTGAGTTTCGACAGTCTGTTCATGCTTCTATGATTCTGGGTCTATTTTTGATCATCAGTTTATTTGGTTCATTAGATTCCACATATGAGTAAGAACGTGTGATACTTATTTTTCTCTGACTGGCTTATTTTACTCAGCATAATACTGTCCAGGATCATCCATTCTCTGCGACTTTTTAATAATTCTCACAATATTTCAAATGTTTTCATCATTATTATATTTCTTATAGAGATTTGTGGTCAGTTATCTTTGATGTTACTATTGTAATTGTTTGGGGACATCACAAATATCACCCATACAAGTTGACGAACTTAATAAATGTTGTGCTTCACCTATGGGCTGTCCCAGTCTTGCTTCCTCTCCTTGGGCCTCCCTATTCCCTGCAACACAACAATAGTGAAATTGGGTCAATTAATAACTCTACAGTGGTTTCTAAATGTTCAAGTGACAGAAAGAGTTACACATCTCTCACTTTAGATCAAAAGCTAGAAATGATTAAATTCAGTGAGGAAGGCATGTTGAAAGCTGAGATGATACCAAAAACTAGGCCTCTTGCGCCAAACAGCCAAGATGTTAATGTAAAGGAGGAGTTCTTGAAGGAAATTTAAGGTGCTACTCCAGTGAACACACCAATGATAAGAATGTGAAACAGCCTTATTGTTGACATGGAGAAAGTTTTTGTGGACTGGATAAAAGATCAAACCAGCCACAACCTTCCCTTAAGCCAAAGCCTAATCCAGAGCAAGGCCCTAACTCTCTTCAGTTCTGTGAAGGATGAGAGAAGTAAAGAAGCTGCAGAAGGAAAGTTTGAAGCTAGTAGAGGTGGGTTCATGAAGTTTAAGTAAAGAAGCCGTTGCCAATAACAAGGTGAAGCAGCAAGTGCTGATGTAGAAACTGCAGCAAGTTGCCCAGAAAATCTAGGTAAGGTAATTAATGAAGGTGGCTACACTAACAACAAATTACCAATATACATAAAACAGCCTTATATTGAACTTGCATAGCTATAGAGTAGAAGGTAATGCTTCAAAGCCTCAAAGGAGAGGCTGACTGTCTTGTGAGGGCCTAATGCAGCTGGTGACTTTAAGTTGAAGCCTATGGTCATTTGCTATTCCCAAACCCTAGGGCCTGAAGAAATACGCTAAATCTGCTCTACCTGTGTTTTATAAACGGAACAAAAATTCCTGGATAACAGCACATGTTTACCACATGGTTTCCTGAATATTTTATGCTCATTGTTGAGATCTGCTTAGGGGAAAAGATTCAAAATATTATTGCTCAGTGATAACACACCTGGTCACCCAAGAGTTCTGATGGAGATGTACGAGATTTAATGTTGTTTTCATGCCTGCTAACACAACATTCATTCTGCAGCCCATGGATCAAGGAGTAATTTTTACTTTCATGTCTTACTATTTAAGACATACATTTTGGAAGGCTGTAACTGCCATAGACAGTGCTTCCTCTGATGGATCTGAGTAAAGTAAATTGAAACATTTCTGGAAAGGAGGATTCACCATTCTAGATGCCATTAAGAATATTTGTTATTAATGGGAAGAGGTTAAAATATCAAGAGCTTGATTTGGAAGAAGTTGATTCCAAACCTCCTGGATAACTTTGAGGGGTTCAAGACTTCAGTTGAGGAAGTAACTGTAGTTACTGCAGTGGTGGACATAGCAAGAGAACCAGAATGAAAAGTGGAGCCTGAAGATGTGACTGAACTGCTGAAATCTCATGATAGAACTTTAATGGATGAGGAGTTAGTTACTTCTTATGGATGAGCAAATAAAGTGATTTCTTGAGATGGAATCTACTTCTGGTGAAGATGTTGTAAAGATGACCAAGAATTTAGAATATTACATGAACTTAATTGATGAAGTTGTACAGACTTTGAGAAGATTAACTCCAATTTTGAGAGAAGTTTTATTTACTGTGGGTAAAATGCTATCAAACAGTATCACATGAAATCTTTCATGAAAGGAAGTGTCACTTGATGCAGCAACTTCATTGTTATCTTATTTTAAGAAATTTCCAGGGTACCCCAACTTTAGCAACCACCACCCTGATAAGTCAGCAGCCATCAACACTAAGGTAAAACCCTCCACCAGCAAAAAGATTATCACTCAATGAAGGCTCAGATGATGGTTAGTATTTTTTAGCAATAAAGTGTTGTTTTTTTTTAATTAAGGCATGTA
Source organism: Myotis brandtii (assembly GCF_000412655.1). Taxonomy (NCBI): domain Eukaryota; kingdom Metazoa; phylum Chordata; class Mammalia; order Chiroptera; family Vespertilionidae; genus Myotis; species Myotis brandtii. The sequence goes on along the minus strand of NW_005369027.1, from coordinate 1,148,331 downwards.
CATTGTTTTATTAGACACTAGAGGCCTGGTGCACCAGTTTGTGCACAGGTGGGGTCCCTCGGCCTGGCTGGCAATCGGGGCCAGCTGGCCAGGGGAAGGGACTGCTGGAGGTTGGCTGTGGGAGCGCACTGACCACCAAGGGGCAGCTCCTGCATTGAGCGTCTGCCCCCTGGTGGTCAGTGCACATCATAGCTACTGGCCAGTCGTCAGGTCGTCCGGTCTTAGCAGTTGCTTAGGCTTTTATATATATAGAAAATACTATTGCATCTTAATAAACAAAACTTTTATGTGCACTGGGAAACCAGAAAATTCCTGTGACTCAGTGTATTGTGATACTCACTTTATCGCTTCATCTTGGAACCCAACTGCAGTATCTCCAAGGTATGCCTGTACTTGCTGTGGTGCCACCTGCTGTGGTCTGCATGCTCTTTGCTCTCATGCCTCAGGTCTTCACACATGCTGTTTTATTTGCTTGTTTTTTTTTGTTCTGCTTCCTTTACAGGAAAAACTCCTACTTATAGTTTAAGATTCACCTCCTCTGATACATTTTCTTTAATTTCCTCAAGCTGAGGGACTTTCATCTATTTTAACTCCCATATAAATTTGTTTCCCCTTCTGACCTATAAGCTCTTTATCTTTGCATTTCTAACATCTAGTGAATTGTCTGATGTGCAATGGGAGCCAAACAATATTTGTTGAATGAATAGTTGAATTAATTAATTGATCACTTAGAGCCCTCCATTTTTTTTAAATTGAAAATCCCTAAATATATTTTGTTCTCTTGCCAGAGTTAAAACTCATATGTTAGTTTTCTATCCACTTGCACAGACTTGTGAGTTCTTCTTTCTTTTTTAATCCCATCTGTGTATTTCTTCATCAGCTAGAAGCCTTTAATGTCCCCTTCACTTAGAAATCTCATGAGATTTTACTTTCTGGAAAAAAGTTATTAAATAAGTATAAATCCCGAGGAGCTGAATTCTTTATACTTCTCCACCCAAAGAAATCCCTAAGTAACCCTACCATTTAATTCCCATTTTGACCTGGTTTAAGATTTTAGCATACTTAGACATATGAAGCTTTGAACCATGGTATTATCAGTTAAAATTAATAAAACAAACATCACCACAACCTTTTATTTAGAAGGCTGGCATTTATTAATTCCCCCTTTGTTTATGTGCCTACTTATTACATTAAATTTATTCTTTGGGATGTGCCTTAGGAGAAACGATTTTGCCTTCTGTATTTTCCTTACCTTCAACTCTATAACCTGCCTTTCTTTCCCCCACCAGCTGCCATAGTACATCATTTTTGTTATGTTCATTAAAACTGTCCTTATCACAGTTTACTGTTTTGGATATCAGTGCTCATTAAAGATCCTATAATTGCCTTGGGCAGAGATAATTAAGCTTAGGATCAAAAGCCAAAAATATATTTGGTTTTTAAATTCCAAAGTCCCTGCAGCATTAAAGTCACCATAATTTAGATATACATAGCCACCATCAGAGTAAAAGAAATAATATTTTTAACTTTTGCTTTCTTTGTAATAATATATGTTCACAGACTTTCTTCTTTCAGAAACTACCTAAATGTTGACCATGCCATTCTAGATAAAGAAGTATATGTTATGTGTATGTCACTTTAGAGGGAATTATGTAATACATTTTGATTATACTGTAATATGCAGAGACTTTTCTTCAGCTCTTTCTGAATATTTATACTTTTTATTGTTATTCTTCTGAGAGTTGTGCATCCTTTCAAAACTGTAATTTACTTGTCCTTTCAAAACATTAAATATTTTTCTAAGTTTCACTGAGCTAAATGTAGGTGGTGATATAAAAATGTGGAAAATATGAAAATCACTAAGACCATCACAGGACAAAGACAGTATTCCTTAATAAATTTAAGGAATAAAATAATTCTGTATTCTCTCTATGTCTACTTTTTTTCAAGTATATTTGTTTTCTTTCTTTTTTTTTTTTAATCCTCACCTGAGGATATTTTTCCATTGATTTTTAGAGAGAGCGGAAGAGAGAGGGAAAGACAGAAATATCCATGTGAGAGAATCACACTGATTGGTCGCCTCCTGCATGCACCCTGACTAGGGCCCAGGCTGGGGGGGAGTCTGCAACTGAGGTACATGCCCTTGACTGGAATTGAACCCGGGACCCTTTGGTCCTCAGGCCGTTGCTCTATCCACTGAACCAAACTGGCAAGGGCTACATTTGTTTTCTGATATGCTACTTACTCCGTCTTCTGTTGGCAAAATATCATTTTCCCCATTTTTATAGATGGAAAAGCAGACATTGAAAGAATAGAGGAATTACCCAGCTCATGGTGCTAATGACAGAGATAACACTAGAACTCAGACCAGAAATATAAGGGGAAATCATAGCGAGCCAAGAAAACCACAAAGTGTCTTTTCTTGGGTAATTAGTATGAACAGTGGGTTGACAGCTACTTCTTACTGTCCTCCCCACATCTTGTAAATCAGTTGATATCTCCCAACGCCTGCATAAAGTAGCAGACAGCCTTTACTTTCAGAAAAGAAGGAACTAAAAATACAGCAGGACAGCCATTTATTAACTACAGGCAACATTATTCCTTGGTAACAGAGTCTTGTGGAAAAAAACATGTGAGTTGAAAGACTTAGGTTTAGAGCTTAGTTCTTTTACCAGCCTCTGAGTCTTCTTACACTAAATACCTATTTAGTTAAAGTGGTGCTTAATAACCCCAGCCTTACTGCTTTAAAGGTGTTGTGATGATTGATAAGATCTATAAGCACTTTATAAACTGTCATTATACAAAGACGAGTCCTCGTCCTTGTATAGCAAATAAGGGAATTCCTTCCTGTGCAGGAAAGATATAGCATAGTTATTGGGATCATGGTTTAGCCATCACACTGACTTCGGTTACGATATAAGAAATGCCACCATCTAGCTCTGTCACTGGCTTAGGAATTTAGACTCTCCAAACCCCCGTTTTCTCGTTTTTAAAATGGGGAAAATATTTGTCATGAATTTTTAATGCATAAGCTATAGTTAAGGTCCCTTGAGTTAGTTTTCTTTAAAATAAGCTTTCTATTTATATTAATATTTTTGGATTTTTCAGAAAAGTTGCAGATTTGGTAAAGGGAGTTCCCATCTACGCTCCCCCTGGTTCCCTGCCTTGTTAATATCTTTGATTTGCCACAAGGAACAAACTAACTCTGACGGGTTACTATTCACTTAACTCAGGTTTGTGTGGGCTTCACCAGTGTAGCCATGAATAGTTTATTTCTTTTCCAGGATCCAGTCCAGGGATCCACATGGCGTTTGCTTGTCATGTCTCCCCAGCCTCCTCTGGTCTGTGAGAGTTTATTATTTAGTGCCCTGTTTTGGTGTGACCGTAATGGTCTTGAGGAACACTGCCCGGGTCTCATGCAGGATGTTCTCCAATCCGGTTTTCTTTATTGTGTTTCTTATGATTAGACTGGGATTGTGGGCTTTTAAAGAGAATACTAGAGAGGAGAAGTCACAATGTGTCAAGGGGTGCATGATATCCCTGTGGCATCACTAATGAGGTTAACCTTTGTCACTTAATTAAGGTAGTGCTTGTCAGGGATTTTTGCTGTATCTTGAGTTAGTTTTGGCCAGCTATCACTTTTATAGGACTTCTCTCCCCTCTCTTCCCACTGCTTGGGATGCTTTTCATTTATGTTCACTGCAACTGTCATCATAATGGAAATATTTTCTGTGACCGCCAAGCTAAAGCAGCTTTCTCTTCTCAAATCAGTCTCTATGATGCATTACTTTTGTCTCTTCTTGATAGCATGCATCATTTCCTGAAATAGACTTGTGCATTGTTTACCTACTTCATTGTGTGTCTATAGGATCCCTCCCCTCAAAGAAGAACATAAGCTTCAGGAGAACAGGGTCCTTGTAGGATTGCTCACATCTGTACGCTTCGTATCTAGCACAAGGGCCAGCATATGCTAAATGTTCAATAACTATTTGTTGAATAAATGTCTAAGAAAGAAAGATAGAGGGTTGATTTATTAGTAAGAAAAGAGTCTAAAAGAGCAGAATGGTCGGAGGTTCAACTTAGCATCTTGACTGAATTGGTTGAGTTTTCATGAAAAGGTTAAATGCAATCATCACCGTCTACGGAAATAGGTAATCAGTATCATTATAATTCATGCTCTCTTATAATACACTTAAGAATGTGAGCGCCGGAGTATTTTTCTGACTTGTAAGGATATGACTGATCTGCTCGGTGTTACACATCTGCATCACTGTGGCCTTTATTTGCTAATGCGCCCCGCTTTCCTACTACAGAATTTTTGACTCTGAAGGAGGGTAAAAATAATTGATGACCTGGATTTTAACTTATAGATGACTTCTTAGTGTCTATGATCTTTTTCATGTATATTGACAGAAAAGTAGAGCTTCTTTGTATAACTCTTTCTCCCATAGCTCATTATATGGTACCTCTCTTTTAATTTTCATCCTCAGGACTTAAAGTCTCCAAATCAGAGGGATGAAATAGCCGGCGCCCGGGCCTCATTGAAGGAGAACTCCCCGCTCTTGCATTCAATTTGTTCAGCTTGTTTGGAACATTCTGATGTTGCTTCCCTCAAAGCCAGCAAGGACACAGTTTGCGAAGAAATTCAGAATGCACTCAACGTAATATCGAATGCTTCACAAGGCATCCAGAATGTGCTGGCCCCTCTGGAACCTCAGGCAGCAACCCTGGGAAGTGCCCTTGATGAGCTTGAGGTAAGTCAAGAGAAAGGTGAAGTGTGATTCAATGTCCCAATATGAAAATAAACAGAAGTGGGTTTTTAAATCCATGTACTGGAGTTTAGAGCATGAGTAAATAAAGACCTAGTAATCCAATCAGACTCGACCATCCTCTTGTATGTTCCAATGAATTGATTAGCAGGAAAATATTCCATCAGTAGACCTCTGAGTCCTTTGCATCTCTGCCAAGGAAGTCGTGAATTTAAATTGGGGATTGTTAATTAGATTGTAATGATGGTTTTATTTTCTATAAATCTCCTTAGGAAATGTAGGATTTATCCATTTCACAAATACTTATTATTACTAGTGTACTTTGTGCTTGGGATGTAATAGATGACAATCCACATTCTAAAAGGGGAAAAAGGCAAAAAAACAATAAACATAGAGAAGTCAATTGCATAGAATGTTACATTGAGAAAGTGAGATATTATCAAAGGCTTGAAGGAAGTGAGAGAATCAGCAGGTGGAGATCCAGAACCGAGGCCTGAAGGCATGCCCAGTGTTTAGGTGACAGAAGTGGGGGATTGGTGCGGAGAGGGAGGTGATGAGTAGATGCTGAGATCAGAGACCCAGTGGGGTTAGGTCATAAAGGGCTGGAAAGGCTTTTATTGATTGCGGCTTTTACATCAGATTAAATTCGATTCATTGTAAGGTTTCAAGCAAAAGAGTGACAGGCTGAGACTACACTGACTGTGTGTCAGACCAAAGGGGAACGAAGGGAGAAGCTGAACAAAGGGAGTAGCTTCCAGACAGCTACGTGTGCTCCAGTCTCCCCCAGGCAGGAGGTTCCAGGCGTGCATTTTACATCACCACTTGATTCCACCTCAACTTCTAGTTTGGACCAGGGTGGTATCTGTAAATGCTGTGAGGGGAGCCAACTAGATTTGACAGAATGAATGTGACCTGTGGGAGGAAGGGAGGAGTTTTGGCTGAGTCTCCGGAAGCACCCGCCTGATGGAGCTTGGGGTACAAGCTGTTATTAGGAAGTAATATGTGCAAAGGGAAGAGAAGAAGAGCCAGACTAAGCAGAGGAAGAAGTCTACGCCCACAAAGCCTGGACCAGTCAGAGGGAGTTCTGGAGAGAAGGTTGCTCCTGAGTGTTCCGTGTCAGGCAGAAAAGCCAGGCCTTTTGCCTCTTTCAGTTACTAGAAGCCGTCAAACACTGAAGGAAGTGATAGCTGGGGGTCCGTCTGCTGTCCTCACTCCCCACAGCTGGGCAAGTCCTGCCTGGCAGGGGAATGGGCAGTGCACCTCTGTGTCTGCCACAGATCATTACAAGGTGTTGTTTTGTTTTGTTTTGGCAACTGGATGGATGAATTTTCATCAGTTATGATGGGAACTGGTGATAGGTGAAGCCAGTTTTGAGAAGAAGCTCAGAAACTCAAACTTTATTTTCAACAGTCGAGTATGATGTCAGGGACCATTAGCTACCCAAGTGAGACAGGTAGCTGCTCAGTGGGGGCAGCATTGGGTAGCACTTGGTGATGAATGCCTGGTTCCTCTCTCAGCTGTGGTTCTTACCACCCATGTGACCGTAGGAAAGTTATTTCCTTGGACTTGGTTTCCTCTCCAATAAAGGGGGATAAATCATAGTATCGTTACAATCAGTGAGAATAATACATGTAAACATGCTTAGAGCAGTGCCTGGGACTTCATTAGTGCCCAATAAATCTTAGCTCTCATTATCGTTAGTGGAGATGACTATTTGGAGGCAGATTCTTCTATAATTAAGAAATTAATCCAATTAAAATTACTAAGTTTTATTGATACACTAAACTAAACACATATAATTCCTATGTTCTTAATTTTATTACTTTCATGGTAAAAATATTATTTAAATTTAGAATTACCTTTTTGTATGCTTTTCCATTAGTTACATGTTTTTAAACAGGTCACTTCATTTCTAATCCAGCATTATTCAATTTCTAATTATTGACATCATTGTGAAAATTTATTAAATTCTCAATTATTAGCATCTATGTGAAAATTTTAGGAACTCTTGTCTAAATAGGGTAGACTCTTTAATAATACCCCATCATCTTTTTGTTTGCCCTGTGTAATGAGCACTCAGTAAGCTTGTCCTTTAGATGCGTACCTTGTCTTCATAATAAGATTGAAACCTCCTTGTGGGCAAGACTGTTTCTTACTAATTTTATACCAGTGGTACTAGTTGAATGTTAGGTCCCCCATAAATTAAAATGTAACTTTTCTTGATAGCTAGCCATTTAATTATTAGAGTCTCTATAAGATAAGCATTTTTATTTATTTTTTACAGAAAATAAAATTGAGACTTGCGTAAGTTATGTAACTTGCTTAAGTCAGAAGGCTGGTGAGTGATCAGAGCTGGGATGTGAATCTCATCTCTCTGATTCCAGAAGATAGTTCTATCTTCTGTGCTATATTCAATTTTCATTGATAGAACTTAAGGGGCTTAATTAAAATTCAACACAATTTATGCTAAGATTCTTAGTTTCTATAAACTATCAGTTAAATTATAAATGTAACCAAGTATAAAAGATAGAATAACTTGTTAGTGAAATGGACTTTGTACCTGGGTCATTTAAGTAGAAGTAGTTTATATTTGAGAAGGGGCTAATACAGTGAGGTGAAATTTCCTAGGCTGGACATACAGGCTTGTATATCATTTCTCATAGTGCTACACAGAATTGTGTCAGGGGATGCTTGCATAATTGGTCCAGTTTATTATGCAGAGAGGAAGATAGATAGGTAGGTAGATAGGTAGGTAGGTAGGTAGGTAGGTAGGTAGGCAGGCAGATAGATAGATAGATAGATAGATAGATAGATGAGCTAGTTGGTTGCAGCTTTAATGGGACCAGGCATAGGAGTGGTGATGGATGGAGTCTTCCTTTTCTCAAGCCTGTGGCTGATTCACTTCTCAGGACAAGGCAGGAGGGAGTCCCACAGATATTTCCCTGAAATTCTAATACCGTCTCAACAACCTTTGAAATGAATTCAGTTTCAATCAAAGCTAGGCATGCCCAAGCTAGTGCAAATGCTTGAATTTTGTACATATTTTTATACCCAAGTTACAAATAGCTGCCGAGGCTGTCTGAACTAGGTAAAGCAGAATTTATTGAGCATTTAGCCTTTTAAAATGATTTTGTAAATTAAATGGTTGCTCTTCTCTTTATTTACAGGAAGCGGTATTGGCAAAAGATCCAAAGTAACCTTTGCTCTATCTTGCTTCTGCAAATAGAATACCTTGAAATAAATTGATGTAGTAAATACGCTGTTGGAAGTGTCATTACATGTTTATGGTGTGGAAATGTATCAGAGCGCTTACTCAACAAATACCATGTGGCAGCTCCGTTTGCTCTTTCATTCTGGTCCACACCTGGTTGTGGATATGAAGCCTGAGATTTATTGGTGGAGAAAATAGAAGTTGAATTAGAATACTTGACAGGTTAAAGTGATTGATTTATTGGAAAGGCTAATATGAATTACAAGGTGTTCCTTCTGCATTTGTGACCGAGTGAGGGTTGAAAAGTGTTAAATTATAGATTAACAGAATTTCCAAAATGTTTTTAAGCGAGAAACTTTGCCAGTGTAATTGCTTTGAAACTCCAAATCTATCAAGATATGCTTTCTCCTGTGGGGAAAAAGCAGCTGTTGTAATCATGGTCCACAAAGTTATCCAGATCATCTTGTGAAAAAGAAGGTAATGACAAAGGAGTTTTGTAGTGTTATCTCATTTCCAAAGAGCTGTTATATTTATTTTCTTATGTTTCTTTTTAATATATTCATTTATGTGTCATCATTCCTATATTTCTTTTTTTTTTTAATCTTCACCCCAGAATATTTTTTCATTGATTTTTAGAGAGAGTGGGAGAGGGAGAGACAGAGAGAGAAACATCGATGTGAGAGAGACATAAGGATTGGTTGCCTCCTGCACGCACCTTGACCAGGGTCGGGGCCAGGGAGGAGCCTGCAACCAAGGTATGTGCCCTTGACCAGAATCAAACCTTGGACCCTTCAGTTCGCAGGCCGATGCTCTATCCACTGAGCCAAACCAGCTAGGTCCCTATATTTCTTTATTTACTATTGTATCTCCAACACCTAGAATAATGTTCTACACATAGTAAGTGCTCTGTGAATATTGCTGAGTAAATGAAGGAAGGAAAGAATAGATACAGGAATGCTGCACGTCATTTTGTGATATTGGATCGAAGTGCATTTTTCCCTTACCCCTGTTTTTTTCCTCCTTTCTCCAACTGGCAGTGCATATACTTGTGGTGGGTGGCTCTCCTTTACCTAACTTTTAACTGGGACCAGAATTTACAGTGAGGTAAGCCACCAAAAACCTATCTAAGTGATATGCTGCTCAGATTTTTTTTGTGTGTGTGATAAGGGAGCCCAAAGAGAGAAAAATTCTCTTCTCTCAGTTGCCATCTAGCCTGAGTTTAGATGCCCTGCAACTGCCAAGATATGCTGCCCTTTACTAAGAGTAATAATATGCAGAATACAGTCCTTATATTTTTATGTTTTCACCTGAAGGAGAAATGGGACCTGTACTAAACAGATTAGCATTTAGGACTAGAGAAGTATAGGCATCACTGATGTCGAGGAGCACTTTAACATGCTTTTCAAAAAATGGTTTGGTTTCTAGAAATATAGTAAAATAATATAACTAAAAATAATGGATCAAATATTTTTAAATACATGGACAATCCAACAGGTGAATTAGGAAAATCTGAGGTCAGCCAGATAAGAAGAGAGCTGAAATCCAGGCTAGCAAGCCAGCACCAGCATTGTGCTGGGAGGTGTGGGGAATTTCTTTTTCATTAAGGCCTGTGGCTTGGACTTGAAACACCATGAACTGAGGGCAGAAGACACGGGCTATATATTGTCAATAGGAAAGCCATAGGAGATCCTTTCATAAAGGTGAGAATCCTTAAATTTAGCTACCTCTTTGGATGAACAAGAGAGACACCGGCCCCTACAGTAGGAGATTGTAGGAAGACTTGGCTAGCTTAACCTTGACTTGGGTGGCTCAGAAAAAAAAAGAATAGAAAACATGTTGGAAATTTTCTAACAATAAATCTGTCCTTACCTGGACATTGGGTCAGAATTCATATCATCTATATGGCCTCTAAAACCCCAGCTTGAACATTTGAAGTTGTTCTGTCTTGGCAATACCTCCAAGTACCTGCCAGAAGTAAACTCAGATTTTCTCCGCACTTTACACCCAATTCACAAAAAATTCTCATGCAGGTCCAAGGAAAGTAAGTTCTCACAAGACGTACAAATAAGCAAGCCACCACAAGTGAGACATTGCAGAAAGAACCAACTGCAGAATCAGATCTGTAAACACTATAGATATTGAATATAAATAATATGCTTTATATACATTACTCCTTCTTTTATTTACTATAGTATGAAGAGTTTTATAAAGCAACTAAAAGACTGTTGAAATTGACCAGGCAGAATTATCTAAAATGAAAAACATAATTGTAAAAAAATTCAGTGGTTAGACAAAATGGAAGAGAATTAATGATCTGAAAGATATATTTGAAGAAGTTTGTTGCAGTGTACTTCAGAGAGACACAATACAAAACATTTTTAAAAAGCAGTTGATACATGAAGATGGTTTCACAAGTTTTAAAATATTCTAATATAACATTAAGAAGAGAGAAAAGAATAAAAATGATATTAAGAATTTCCTAGAACTGATGAAAGACACCAGTCTCCATGGCCAAGAAGTCCCCAAATTGTTAATCAAGGCATATAAAAAGAGCCTTGGCCAGTTTTTCCCAATGGTTGGAGCCTTGGCCCTCAGACCAAAGGGTCATGGGTTTGATTACCAGTCAAGAGCATGTACCTGGGTTGCAGGGTCAATCCCCAGCCCTGGTGGAGAGGCAACCAATCAAAACCAATCAATGTGTCTCTCACAACGATGCCTCTCTCTCTCTCTCTCTCTCTCTCTCTCTCGTCCCCTCTCTCTCCTCCCTCCCTCCCTCTTTCCCTTCCAATCTCTCTAAAAATCAATGGAAAAATATTGTCTGGTGAGGATTAACAACAGCAATAACAAAATGATATATAAAAGGAAATCCACATGCATATATTGTAGTGAACGTGAAGAACACCAGAGGCAAAAAGAATATTTTAAAAAGAAAATAGAGAGAATTTATTCTCAGCAAGATAGCAAAACCCCCTCCACACATGAACACGTTGCTTAAACAACTACACACGGATCAGCTTCTTCTGAGAGAAAACCAGAAACTGATTGAGAGATTTCTTGACGTTGGGTGATTGAGAACATGCCCACATCAAAACAAGTAGGGAAAACTGAGACACATTCTCACCATAATCTTCACCCATAACAGCCCATACAATTGAGAGGGAGCTCCCATCTCCCAGCTTCTCATTGAGGAGCAAAGGTTCAGACCACATATCTAGTGCCCAACCTGATGTCTGCTCCCAGAGCAATGGTCTCCTAATTTGCCTCTTTTTGGAGAGCTAATGGGGCCCGGCATTTACTAGTCCCTTGGGACCATGGAGCACAAACGGCAGGATTAAACAGTCATGCAAGCCCTTCCTTTCCCTGCCTCAGTGCCGAGTGAGCAGACAATAGAGCCCAACTTCCAGCTTCTTCCTGGAGGGGTTAGACTGCACCTTCAATGTCCTAACTTTTCCAGCTGCTGACCAGGGTCCGGCTTCTCAGTCACTTGTCCCTGGGAGCTGACAAGACAGGTGATCCCTAGTCCCTAAGGAGGTTGAACGGGTGTGTGGGTACTTTTCCCAGTTTCCACACTTCCCAGGACTCTGGGATGGAATTTAGTGCTGGTTAGTATTAGTTTTGTTGATTAGGGAGTTGCCTTAGTGGGAAATCTGAATAAGAAAAAGCATTAAGGAAAAACAAATATGGAGGGATGAAGAGACTGTAATAGGAGTGCATCCTGGTTGAAATATAGCTTAGGAAAGTTTTTAAGGCATATTAAAGAGGGCCTCAAAACAGCAGTTTTTGTTTTTCTTTATTATTATTTATTGACCACCCCATATGCACAGTGGACAGTTTGCCGTTTGGTTTGATGTATTGAACTTTGCATGTAACAGAATACACACCTTTCAAATGTTCATGGAACCTCCATAAAAAAAGGATCCAAGACAGCAACGAAAAGTAATAAATTTTGCAAAGTAAAAGAGGCAACATATGAATGGCATTAGGAACATGTTTTTCATCTGTTTTCAATCTAAATTTTAAAGATCTGACTTTTCTTTGGTAATTCAAAAAATTTTTAAAAAATATATTTTATTGATTTTTTACAGAGAGGAAGGGAGAGGGATAGAAAGTTAGAAACATCGATGAGAGAGAAACATCGATCAGCTGCCTCCCGCACACTCCCTACTGGGGATGTGCCCACAACCCAGGTACATGCCCTTGACCGGAATCGAACCTGGGACCTTTCAGTCTGCAGGCCGATGCTCTATCCACTGAGCCAAACTGGTTAGGCTCAATTTTTTTTTTAATTTAGTTAATTTCTCCTTTTGTCCTTATTAACTGCTACTTTTTAATTCTTGAAGTTTAATTGTGCTGTTCTTTTTTTAATATCTTGAGTACATTTATTTAGTTTATTTTTAATCATTTTGTTTTTCTTCCTTGTTTTAAAATAAATTATGCTGTTATTTTCCTCTGGACACCTTAAATTTGAGAGGCA